>NW_020954953.1:5357077-5402687 GCF_900497805.2 Vombatus ursinus
TTTCAGGCTTGGGTGGTAGAATATGGCAGTTCTTATGCTCTGCTGACAGCTTTCAAAAACCCCAGTCCCTTTTGCTTCAGGTGGGATACTGACCTATTGACCTCTAAGGTCTCTTCTTCCAGGGTCCAATTTTTCTATTCTTTTGTGCTGTGAATTCTTCAAGGCCACGGTAGAAGCAGGAAGAAAAACTTATTTTAGAAAGAGGCTATTGAGGTGAATCCTACTTTGTAGCTACTCTTAACTTCTAGCATAGAACTTTGTGCATAGTAGGTACTCTAAGCAGTATTTTTTGAATTTATTTTATTTAATTCATATTTTCATATTCATATTTTGTATCTCTATGTATTTATTTAGGGAAGATAATACTTCTCCAGATTCAAGTAGTAACTTAGTTTAATATAATTTTATATATATATTCTTTATATTCTTAGTTCTTCTTCAGTATTTAAAGGATCTATAATTTTGTCAGCATTCATTCCTGCTCCTCTCACTGACATAAATCACAATCCCTTATGGTAAAGTCTTTGAGATTTGTTATGGTCAACTTGAGCATCTCAGAACTTTAATAAGACTGATCCTCAGACAAAAGACATGCAGGCCACTGCCATACACACGCTCAAAAGCTGTTTTGAATCTGCTTGTGATTGTACTCCACAGGCATAATTTTAAGAGCCCGAGGTCAATTCCATGAAAAGACAAATCATCAGAGTAGGTTAGTAGAGCTGTAACTTCTCCGCAGAAAGAAAATACTATTTTTATTTGAATAATTGTTTATTCTGACTTCTGGTGAGAGTGTTTGGTTAAACTGAGATCCAAATATCCATAAATGGAGTCGGCCTTCATAACTCAGAATTGATTGTTCAGTGTATCTGGAATATGCAGTGGTATGATATGAAAATTAGAAATACACTTTTGTAAGTATAAGAAGTGATAGACTTTCTTCTTTTTAAGTAAATCCCAATATCTTTTGTTTTTTTATCATCTGTTTAATCTTCTGAGGCATCCCAGTTTATCCCTTCTCCCCTCTCCACAAGATAGATTTTAAATGGAATAGGAAATCTTTGCTTTCTAAACCAAATCTTTTGTCATCTGATGCTGAATAAATTTATTGACCTCATGGTTTTAGTTTATTGCAAAGACAAAATTCCTCACATATTCTTCTCCTTGGTTACTTTTTGAAAAGATGTCAGAAATTGAAATGTGACATGGAGAACCGAATGCCAAAAAGTAGTACTTTTCATTGTCAGGGTGGAGCCAAGCTGAAGGAAAGCTTATTTAGCTTCATAGTCTGAGGACTGAATGAATAATTCTAGTCTTCTGTTCTCTGGGGACATTATTTTGGCACTGTTTTCTGAGGACTTAATTTTCTAGTAATAATAAAAATAAAAATGTGTGAATTCTCTCTTCTCTGTTCCCTCCCCCACCCATCTTACTTATGCGAGTCTGTTTTGTAGAACCGAAGACTTTTTTTGTGTGTGTGGTCTATGAAATACTTTATATTTGAGTTACTTGTGAATATGTTAAGTAGCCAGTTTTTCTGATTCCGTTGAGAAGACTGAAAGTAAATATCCCAAATAGAATAGTATGGGCAAATTTTGTCTCTTCTATATCAAGTTTTAGTGCTTCTTAGAATGGTGTCATCCTTCTCTCCTCACTCTAAAATTACCTCCTGTCCCTGTCTTCCCCCCCCCCCCCAAAAACTGGGCTTATTCTCAAGACTTTTTGATTAGTGAGTCAGTTGAGAATGTCTGGTGTTGATAGAGCCAATATGTTGAAAACTACTTAAAAGCAAGTATAGCATTTATATGAATTAAAATATTAAGTGTTTATGAAAAATCAGATTAAAAAACTTGTTGAATTAATACTTACATACCAGATGTATTCCTGATAAGTACTTGTAAAAGATATTCCCAAGTAAGCAATAAAATTACCATTTTACAAGTGAAGTAATGTATCCTGTGGGTACATTTCCAAAGAAATGCCAAGAAAAATACATGGAGAGTTCTTGAAGTAACAATGCAAATAAAACATTTAACCCCTACAAATGCAGGGTTTTTAACTTAGAAGAGTGCTTGATTAATGTGGGATATTATGTTACCCTACCCTTAGGCTTTATTTGTGACTACTGGCTCTTTATTTAACCTTTTGGTGTATATATTAACCTATTGGTATATATATTGTAATATATATTTCTTAATATATAAAATGGAGTTAGAATGGTCAGACTGCCTTATTAGATTGTAAAATTATAATTAAAAAAAAAACATTTCCTAAGCATCTCTTTTGTGCTAGACATGTTGCTAAGTGGTAGGGATATAATGCTTTAAAAAAATGACACACCTGAGTCCCTAAAGGAGATTTCATTTTACTGTAGGGGATAGGAGGTATAATCAGCTAAATGCAAAAAAATAAGTATAATACAAGGGAGAATGTGAGGAGGGCAAAAATAAGCAATATAGATAGAATCTTCTAGGAAAATTTAAAGAGGAAAAAGAAGACTTTGATTTGGAAAGCATACGTTTATGTATTGGCACCTAGGAAACATAGTGAATGAAGTGCTAAACCTTGAGTCAAGTAGACCTGAATTCAAATCCAGCCTTAGGCACTTAATAGCTGTGTGACTGTAACTTCTGTCTGCCTGAGTTTCTTCACCTATGAAATGGAGATAATAGTGTCATCTACCTCTCATTGTTGCCATGAGGATAAAATAAGATACTATTTCTAAAATACTTTGTAAATTTCAAAACTCTGTATAAATGCTATCATCATCATCATCATCATCATCATCATCATGGAAAGCTACAGGGAGGAGAGGGCACCAGAGATTGACTAACCGGAGATGAGCTGGTAAATGTTTAACAGCCAGTTTGCCAGAGGAGAAAAGGTACATACAATGTTTTCTTAAGTTTAATCTACATTAAACTTTTCTTCATCACTTTCTTAAGTCTAGATAATAATTTTTTTTTTAAAACTCAAGCCTTGTTTTTGAGCATGTACTGATTTCTGAGGTATAAATGCTCACACTTAAAATTTAGCCATCAGCTTTTATAAACTGAAAGGTACTCACTCGTGGATAACCCGTACCAACGTACAAAGATGAGAGATGGCATGTTCAATTTGGAGAACAACTTACAGACCAGTTTTCCTAGATTTTGCAGGGGTGTATTATGAAATTAGGCCAAACAGCATAACTTGAATTAATATAGGGGTGTGGGTGGATGCTGGAAGACGAAATTCCACTCCCAGCTCCCCGTATTCCCCGTGGTCACTGTCTGATGCTCCATTCTTCAGGGTGGAGGAGAGGCAGTTTCCTGTAGGTCCAAATAAACCATCCTCCCAAGCACTGCCAATCTGCCTAATCTGCCCCTGCCCCTGCCCTGGGGATACCAGGGATCAGGGTGATCAGGTGGAGGGTTAGGAAGGTGTCGTCAGAACCCCCATCACTCAGCATCTATGTCTTCTATTGCACAGTTTGTTTATCTTATGTTAGATTAGTGTTGCTATTATCTAGGGATCTTCTGCTCCTGCCCTTTCTCAATAAATACATCGTTTCTACTTCCTCCTGTACTCTACCCAACAGTTGTCTCACTTCCTCGTTTCTCAGCCCCCTCCTTTACCACGGCCTCTGTCTCTAATCTTTGTTACCCATGCAGACCTTCCCTCTCCCTCCCTCCCTCCCTCTCTGAATTTTCCTTAGGTTATGAAATTCCTCTGATGGCTCTGCCGAAAAGCTGTGTGAGAACCAATCCGGAAGGCCTTAAGTGTGCCAGGCAAAGGAGTTGGCAAGTGATTCTCTAGGAAGTAGTTGTAGTTGAATGACATGATCAGGCTTCTGCTTTAGGAAGATTATTTTTGCAACTTGGTGAAGACTAGGATAGAGACAGTAGAGACTTTAGACTGTGCAAGCTATTGAGAATCTATTGTGAATAATCAAAGTGATGAGAACTTTAACACAGATCGATGGTAGTGTTAATAGAAAGATGGAGGCACATTCAAGAGACGTTGGAAAGGTTTTATCAACAGGAGTTGGCAACTGACTGTATGGTACTCACATGAGTGGGGAGGAGCAGATTCAATGACTTAGTGCTTGTTCTCCTCCGTAACTGGGAGGGTGGTGGTGCCACAATAGCAGTGATTGTCATAGTAATTACTCACAATGACCTTTTAATCATTAAGCATTTGTCAGGCCCCTACTAAGTTCTAGGCTCCGAGCCAGGTGTCGGAGATGCAAAGACAAAAATAAAATATTTTTATATATGCCCCCAAAGGGGCTTACATTTTTTTGAGGGAAACATCATTTTCACCTGTGGTACCCCCCTTCATGTTATCCTCCCAACTCACACTCACAGGTTGGGTTCCTGAGAAGATGACCCCAGAATCAAGGATCTCTGTGAGAGTGTGTTCTTAAAACTATACCTGCTGCAGCCCTACCAGTGTATTTACCTTTGCTAGGCAACCAGAAGAGACAGTTCAACACAGAAGTGTTTACTGGAGTAATAGATTTAAGAATAGTAGAAGGATTTGGGGAAATCATCCCCCATAGTCCTAGAATGCATACTCAGTTTACCAACAAGTGTGTAGTAGTCAGTGTGTGTCAAGCATTGTGATAAGTAATTAGAATTTTAAAACAAAGGCAAAAATGCCCTCATGAATACAAGATGTAGATTAACAGGTACCTAGAGGAGATGGAAAGTGTGGCATACAGACAATGGAAATAGTAAACACACATAAAGAATACACATGAGCAACGACATTGATGTCCCTTCTCCTCTTCAATATTCTTACAGTACTTCCCTAGGCTCAGCATTTCTGCTAGGCAGTTTGCTTAGTTTGATTCCCTTGACTTGCTGTTCTCCAAAGCTAACTCTCTCCATCTCTCTTGACTTGAGAGGGCGGAAAGGAGACATTATGGTAGAAATAAATTCCCTACTCCTTTTGTGAACAGTGCTATAAGAGTTCCTGATAGTTCACTTTGTTGACTGACTCCTTAGAGAAAATGTCTTGGGTATGCAAAGCTGGCTGATTTTTTTTTTAAAGGTCATCAGGGACATAGGTGATCCTTTAGCCTCCCAGTGGCTCTAATTTCTTCAAATTGATGGAGGCAGACTTTATACCTCCTAAAGGCAACAACATATAAGTGTTTCTTTATACTTCCATTACAAGCTATAAATGGGTCACTCCAAGTTTTATACCCTTTACAATTTAGGTCACTCAGACGTTAAATCACTCAAGGCCTAACACCTTTTGCAAGATGAAAATGATCCATTCAGAATCTGAAAGGTGATTTATGTATCCTTCATGAAGTAAAGTGGTAATCTTAACAACTCATTGTCTCTGTAACCTACTTTTATCCTCCATGAGTTTGGGAGACTCATTCTGAGTTATGACTTCTCCAAGTATACACATTAATAAGAGATAATTTGGAGGGGAGGTAGCTGTTGGAGAATCAGAGGAGGAATCATATAGGGGTTGTCTCCTACATGGGCTGACCTTTGAAGTTAGCTTGGGATTCTGTCACACAAGTTGGAAGAGAGTACATTCAGAGAATGGAGGGCAACCTCTTCAGGTTGGGAGGTGTGTGTGTGTGTGTGTGTGTGTGTGTGTGTGTGTGTGTGTGTGTGTATCCATTTTGGCTGCGCTCATACTATTCAAAGGGAAATAATAAAATATCAACTCAGCACATTGGAGCTAGCTTATGAAAGGGTTCATACACCAAACAGAGAAATTGGTATTAGATGATAGAGCCTATAGGAAGTCTTTGGGTTTTATTGAACAGGAGAGTGCCATGGTCAAACATGCTTTAGGAGTAGTTGTATAGAGGGTGCATTGGACACGGGAGATAAGAAATATGGGGGAGGTGAATTTGTAAGCGTTTCTATTCTATTTTGTGGATGAGGAATCTGAAGCTGTAATGATCACAGCAGTTAAGTATGTGAGACAATATTTGAACCCAGGTTTCTTAACTCCAAATATGATGCTTTCTTGAACTACTTTACATTAGAAACAAGGTAGTGGGAAGATATGGGTCAGCCTTAAGGGAGAATATAATGAGCTCAGTTTTAGAAATAGTACAAAAAATTGGAGATGGAAACTTGCTCAGGGAGAAGCTAGAGCTGTCTGTATAGATTTTGGTGTTCTCTCTAAATTGGTGATCATTGAAAATATTTTATTTACAATGGAATTTTTAAAAATTCTAAATAATACTTATCTTGTACTTTGTATGTTTCTTTAACTAAATATTAGTAACCCATTCCCATCATTTCTTGTGCTCTTATTGGCATCTTTCCTACAACTGAATTACTAAGAAGAGAGTTTTACTGTGTACATTTTATTTGGGTATGCACCACCAACAGTGGATAGGTGGTACAGTAGATCGAGCCCTGGACCTGAAGTCAGGAAGACATTAGTTCAAATCTGGCCTCAGACAGACTTTTCCCTGTGTGATCCGGGACAAGTCACTTAATCCTGTTTGCCTCAGTTTTCTCATCTGTAAAATGAGCTGGAGACAGAAATAGCAAACCACTCCATTATTTTTTACAAAAAAACCCTAATTAGGTTCACGAAGAATCAGACACAACTGAACAACATGAGCTGCCAAAGAACCTATAAAGCTTTTAATAGGTAGGTGCCCCCTAAAGTTTGCCATGTCGCTGACCAACGTCACAATCCCCTGGCTCATGTTGCTCTTCAAAGTCACCTCGTAGAAAGTGAGACTGTACCTTGATTCAGTTAAATAATTGAACCACAGCCCTGTGAAGTAGCCAATTCCATATTATTATTTTATTTTATTTTATTATTTCAGTGCTTTATTTCTTATTATTTTAGCATTTTTTCCTTATATCAACCTTGAACCTTTGCAGCTTCTACCCATTGGTTTAAGTTTTATCCCTTACTTCTTCATCCTCTTCTTTTTGCCAGGCCTGTAAGTATTTGAACACAGTTGTCACATGCCTCCATAAGGCTATTGATGGGATTTACCCAGTTCCTTCAGGTGATCCACACGTTGATCTATGTGGTGTAGTGGATAGATCTGAGTTCGAATGTTGCCTCCAATACTTATTAGTTGTGTGACACTGAGCAAGTCTCAGTTTCCTTCTCTGTAAGATGGGGATAAAAATAGCACCTCCTTCCCAGGGTGGTTGTGAGGATAAAATAAGGTAATATTTCTGAAGCCTTTTGTAATCTTTAAAGCATTATTTAAATGTTAGGTATTGTTCTACAAGAAATCAGATAAAAATACATTTTTAAGATGTTTCAATATAGGCCAAGGCTAGCAGATCATTTAGATGATTCTATATAGCATCAAGAAATATGATTTTAAAAAATTAAACATTAAGGTAAAACAATATTTTAAAATTTGCAAAAGGATCACTTGAAATAATTTTGTGTCCTTAAATTTCTCATTTTTCTCTTTTTATTTTCTTTTAAATCCTACTATTTCCTCTGTCTTCAGCTTCTCATGCTTCCACATTAACCACCTATTTCTGATTCATCTGATTCTGATTTTATTTCTATGATAAAATTTTTTACCTCCTTTTTTTCTGCTCTTTTCAAGTGAATATAATGTTATATGTTCCGTTTTTATTAGGTACAAATTTATTCTTTTGGCATATCATACATAATTGCTTAATTAGGGTCATGTGTCAGCTGAATTTTAAAATAAGGGTGAAGTCCCTCATTCCCATGTTTCTCAAGAATAAGTTAGAATAGCAAAAGTAAATTAAAATTGTTTTATTTTCAGTGACTGTGTGAAAAATGGATAGGTTGGGTAAATTGTTAAGAAATCTCAACATTTAAAAAGGCCCAGAGGAGGACACGTGATAGAAATAGAAAGGACATCAATTTTTATTATTAAACAAGAAATATTTCTTCTCCCAAATATATATGGATATTATAAAAAATTTTAAATATTCTATTTCGTGTTTAATATAAACCATGAAATAGAACGCATAATGACATCATATCCATGAAATGACTTTTTTTCTTTTCTGATTGACAGTAGAATTTTTCATTATATGCTTTTTAACAATCTGTGCAAGCTTGCAGGAGTACGAGCATATGACTATATACGCAAATGCAGTAGTACGTATTTTCTGTTTATATTATGTATATATATATATCTTTTTCCTGTATATAAGATTTATTGAGAAGTTTATCCCCCCAAGAATAACTTTTAAAAGGAAGAAGGAAATGGAGACCTGCCAAGCTTGTTGGCTAGAGTCATGGACAAGAGCAAGGCCTGTCTGAACTGCCACTCAGTTTTTATTCTGTGAGTTTGCAGGGTTGGTGATTAGAGTGGCTTTCGCCCAATTATGCTGTGATTATTCCGCTGCAGTGTAATTGACTGGGGAGATATGCTAATACCTGTCATTTGGGATGATAAAAGATGAGGACGCAATGCATTATTTAGCTGGCTGTGTGATAGATGAGGGATGCGCAGAGTGCTTTAATTGCTGAGAAGAGAGGTTAAGCTGAACGAACAGATGAATTAGAAATGAGTTTTTTTTATGGCTTGTGGAAAAGTGAAATAAAGGAAAATGTGCCTTAAAACTGAAACAGCACATAGAAATGAGCACAGCAATACTAGATCTTCTAGGCAGCTCTATTATCAATTTAAATATTAAAGAAAAATGCAGTTTAGAGTTCAGTAAATAATAATAGGGAGAAGAATGTACAGTAAGTTCTCACACTGAGTCAAAAAAAATCATTGTTAAAGGAATTGTTTTTATTTCAAATGACAATATTTGTGATTTGAAACCGCTTACGTTCAAATTATATTTCCAATTTGAAATATGGTTTAGATTATATTGAAATGTAATTTCTTAAGCCAATACATGAGTTGTGAGTGCTTTGCTTTGTTCCTCAGGTATACCATGTGGATACATACATTTCTTGTATCTGCATACTTAGCAAGAAAAATAAGCAGAGAAAGTCAAGATAAAATATATATATATATATATATGCATATATATATATATTCGTAATCACCGGAAGAATTTAACAATAGAATTACTGAGCATATGTAGATAATTCTCAAGTGACAAAGATCACGGCCATTTAGTGATTACACATAATACACTGCACAAAAGATGGTTTTTTCCCTCCAAGAAAAAAATGTTAGTTTTCTTTTTATCCCTTTTTGATGTTTGCGACTCCCACAAATTACACATTTTACACATTTTAGAGAAATCAGTTTTTGTATTCACAGAATTATGGTTTGCATAATGTTAATATGATTGGACTTGGGTATGTTTTGTTTTTAATTCCAATTGTGTGTTCTTAGCAGGTAGTTAATTTATTTTTTACAAATGTAGTAATTTGTCCTCCTAGTGATTGTGAGACTTAGAGATACATCAGACTTTTTTCCTAGCAGTGATGTTGAAGAGCGTAACCTCATATTGTGTTCTTTCAGACTCACAGATGATGCAGTGCCAATGCAGGTTGAGTGGCAGAGGTTGCATTTTTATAAAATTGGCAAAATGACCCTTGTGGATTGTTGAATTCTCACCCAGCAGCCACACTGTTAGAAACCTGTGTGACTTGTCCAGAGTAGTACAATTTATCAGGAAATTGCCCTCAAACAAGTTATCGAATGGTAATGGATCTGTCTAGGAAAAACATGCCTGTTGAAATGGATGTCAACTTTAGACAGATGCTATATGGCTACTACCAAAGTGAGTTTTGTTCTAGCCGATCTCCTTCTCCTGATATAATTGGTACCTTGTCTTCACAGTTTTCTTCAATAATCTGAAGTTTTTTTGGGGAGGGAACCAGCATGGTCAACATTGAAATTTTGAACCTCAACACTTAACTCTTATGTAAATATGGCTTTATGAGTCAATCTCATTTATAAGGAGAGAAAGTGCAAAATACTGCAAAATGTCCAACTAAATATTGGGTTAATTTGTTTGGAAGAAGATATAATTCTTTCCTCGAAAGAACTTAGTAAAATGGGCAATCACATAAACCTAGAAATAAATCATAGAGTCATATTGTAATTGGTTATGTCTGTGCAGTTCCAAAGCAACTGATAAGTAGAAAAATCATTCAGATTACTCAAAGATCATACAGATAATTGTTTTGGTGGTGGTGGTGGTGGTGATTTTTGTTTGTTTTAAATATCACATGCAGTCAAATAATTTTTTGTATAGCCACAGCTAGCTGTATTCTGACTAACAAATGTCAACTATTCAAAAAACGTGTGTAGAATAAAGGATGAGGATTCATTTGAGCAAGGTGGAACAAATTTGGAAAGGCTAAACTTATCTGGAAAAAGTAATGCACTGTAGCCAAAAGATTATGGAAAATAGAGTTTGAGGGACCTGGATTCAAATCCCATATGTGTTATTTACTAACCTGTCTTTAAGTAATTCATTTAACTTCCATACACCCTCAGTTTCCCTATCTGTAAATGATTGACCTCTAAGGCCCTTCTAGCTCTAAACCTGTGAACACTCAATCATCAGACATTTATTAAGCATCTACTATGTGCCAGGCATTGTTTTACTTGCTGGTTAATTTTTGGCTATGATCTTAGAGTAATTAATTCTTAGACTGAATTTTAAAGAAATGAATATATTTTACTGGGGCAATTTGAGAAGTTTTTTTCCTTTATTTGCTCATTAAGTACCAAGTATGTTCGATGCAATGGGCTAGAAGTTATGAGGCAAGAAAATAAGACAAATGCAACTTGCTGTAACTAACCTGGTCCCTGGTAGGTAGAAAGGGCATAACAAGTTAGTGAGACATTGATAGCTCATTTCTATTAACTTAATAACTTAGAAATAGCAATATAGAAGCTTATCCAGTTTTATTTAGCAATATATTTGCTGTTTATTTTTCCCTAAAGGTAATTAATTAATCCCGAGAATCCTAGCCACTCCTGTTAACATCTTGGTTCAGAGTGTATCTCTTGAATGTAGAAGTGATTCTTTCTGGAAGGAAGTATTTTTTATATTTCTATACTCTAAATTATGATTATGAATAGTATACCTCTGCTAAAGTCCTGATCATGACAAAAAGAGATGTGCCTTTGCTTTTGATGGCCCTGCCAGGAGAACACAAACTCTCACAGGTTCTATCTAGTTGGAGAGAACTTTAAGATGTCTCTAGAAGCCGACGTTTGTCTTTTGTACAAGAAGAATCTCATCACCATAGGGTTGACTTCCTGGTGATGAACTTTTTTTTAATGCCACAACAATTAATAGAAGTCCGTTAAGACAGAGAGATGCTATGATCTATGCTGGTTCAGAGGGTAACCTGCCCAAATGAAATCACAGATCCTTGAAGCATTCAAGTAGTAGCATGAAATAGTTCTTTTCCATTTCTTTAAGGTTAGGAGTTATGTGTTTCTGTTAGAATTCCTTGTTTGATATGTAAGTTCCTGCCTGTGTAAAAACAGTATGTATAAAAGCCAAATTCTAGAAGAAAGCAGCAGAAAACTATTTTGGAATTTTCTTACTAATTTTCTTGCTTCTTAGAAATAACACTGTCTCACCAAGAACATAATTTTGGCACTAAGGTGGTACCTTAGAAATCATCTAAGCTATGTCCAACTCCCTCATTTCATGAATAAGGAAACTGACGTCAAACGCCTCCTAGTGACTATAGCCTAGGTCATAAAGATGTTTAGTATCTGAATCTAGAATGGAGTTCAGATATCCTGGCTCTCTGTCTAGTAGTGCTTTTTCTTTTAGTTTTCCTTAAAAAAGATTTTTTTTTTACATCTCTACTTAAATATACACACACACAAAATGAAAAAGGATTTTATATAAAACCATGAATCTGTTTCATATGCTTCACTTTTTAAATATATGCTTTATTCCTATATGTGTGTGTATGTGTGCTACATTTTACTTTCAGAACTTCCTTTTCGCCTTTCTTCTGTTCTAATAATTGAATATTAAAAAGTAAACCTCTAGTGTTCATTTTGTTTCTGTAACATCTAAATTTATCACTTTAGCCCACTTCCTCCCAAAGAGCTATCCTGTATGAGAAAATAAATAGCTAGAAAGATAGATAAAAAGAGGAAGAGGGAAGAATCAGTAAAACTGATAAACATGTAGAAAATGAAATGATATATGCAAAGTCTACACTCATGGTGTCCACACCTTTGTAAAGTGGTACGGGGAGGTAATTTTTAGTGTCTTTTTGGGGAGTCATTATTTCTTTGTTTTATATTCTTTTCTGGGTTTTCTTTCTTCTATCATACCATTTATATGTCTACAGTCTTCTTTACGCTTTTTTTCAACTTCAGCTTGCTTCAGTTTTTGCAAGTCTTCTCATGCTTCTCTTTCTTATTGTACAGTAATATTGCATTATGTGAAGGTGCTACAATTTGTTTAGCTATTGCTCAGTCACTGGGCAACTAAATACTTTATTTCCAGTTCTTTGTTTTTATTGTTGACTTCTTTGGGACATATGCCGAGTAGTGGAATCACTGTGCTAAGGAATATGGGCATTTTAATCACTTTCTTTTCATAGTTCCAAATTGCTTTTCAAAATATCAAGTATTCTCTTCTTTTGTCATCTCTTCCTCCTTTTTCCTTTTCCTTTTATTAAAATGTTAGCACTAAGTCATCATATATGTCCTATTAGTTAGTGGCTCAAATAAATTTACCTTTCTAAGGTTTCTCTTGACTCTTGAGTTTGTGTTTTAATGTTCCTACTCCACTCTGATCTTTTTATCAGAAATGCATTAAAGTCCTTTATTTCATTAAAAGGTTATTTCTCCCCCTCTGTAGGATTATAACAAGCTTTGTTGGGTAAGTTATTTTTGGTTATATGTTTGTATCTTTTGTTTTTTGGAATATTGTATTCCAAGATCTCTCATCCACAGTTGAAGCTGCCAAGTATGGTGTGATCCTGACTTCGGTTCCTTGGTAACTGAACTGGGATACTTGCTGTTAATTTTTTTTTTCCCTTTCATATGGGAGCTTAGGGTTTGGGCTGCTACATTCCTGGGGCTTTTCTTTGGGGTTTCTTTCAGGGAGTGATTTGTAGAATATTTCTATCTTTTCTTTGCCGTCTCGACCTTTGACCTGAGTTCAAGTCCGGTCTCTGACATGTATTCACTTTATCACCTTAAGGAAGTCATTTAACCTTTTGTACTTTAGACAGTTTTCCACAAATATAAGTAGCAAATAAGGGCCTGACCTGCAGTGGTGGAGATTTTTTTCTTCTAGTAGTTCCCATTGTCATTGAAATCACAGCTAATTTTTAGACCTTATTCTAAACTAGATATTGGCTAATATACCACTTTAAGAGATCTTTTTACCCTAGGTAAGGCCTTCATTTATTAACAATGTTTACTTTCTCACTGTATTTGTTTCTTTTTGCCAATGAAATAGTGCTTTTGTCTTTTTTTTTCCCTTTTAAAATCTAATGACTTAAATTTACTCCCTTTCTAATACATGTAATCTAAATTCTAAGTAAAGTTTGCTTCCATGGTATTTTGTGTTATTGTTTGTTTCTTTGAAATATATTTAGAATAAACTTGAAATAAGAAACAGTAAGGCTGACTTTTTCAGTAGGAAAGCTCTAAAAAGTTTGCTAGTATTTTCTGTCAAGAGAGAGAAGGTGTAAAAAGATGGTAACTGATTCCTGATAATTGGTACATAGTTGCTTTCTGCTGGTCAGTTTTTAATTGAGAGTAGAGCACTGGGGAAGATGATTTAGTCTACATGTATTCAGAAATATGGTTGATTTTTTTTTTAATGTGAAGTTCTAGACACGTGCAAAAAATGTTGAAAATAATAGGATGATTTTGACTGACAAAGTTGAAAATAAGTGATAAGTATCTTTATTGGATCTCTCCATCATACCAGCAGTTTTGTTTATTGTGTTATTGGCTCCTGAGGCTTTGCTGCAGAGTGGGAAAGGTAATTTCTTACTCTAGTCTTTTCTTACTGTGCACTTGATGTACTTCTGGGGTGGGTGGTGAATGCTGTACATTTCATTTTTGTTTCCAGTGTTTCTGTTGTGAGATTTTGATGATCTCAGTTTCTTCTTCCAGCAGTTTTGCCTGACATAGATCTCAGACATCTTCTTAGCCACTGGAGTACCAGTAAACAAAGTCTGTAGTAAATCTGGCTTATTTTATAGCCGTAAAATGGAAAACATCCATTTCAAAAAAATAGTGTTTAAAAAAACTCAGCATCATTTAAACATCTTAGTTGTGCTTGTGTTTTATAGGCCAGAAACGGAGAGGTTCAGCTTTACCAAATTCATCTGTAATTTGACTGATGACTTATTGTAGAATATCATTTCTACTAATTACTCAGATGAATCCTATGTATAATGCGATATATGACCTCCTTCCCCCAAAAAAGGCTTTATTTGAATAAACATAAATGACATTATTGAGATCCAGTCATATGTAGCTGAAAAATTAAACTAGTCTTCAAAACCCACTTATAATTTATTCAGAGAAATAGGATTTCTCTGTATACAATAAAAGAGAATAGTGTTGGGTAGCATACAGTAAACACCAGTGAGTGCTACAAATCATTGCTGGGAAGACTCAGATGAGGGAGGGATCATGGTTGTTGTGTGGGACAGTTGGAATGACTTCCCAAAGGAGATCATTGGGACTGGGTCCTGTGAAATGCTTAGCATTCAGACCCCCAACAGGAAGAGGGTGAGGTGGGGAAAAGAACTGGGCATCTCAGTCTGGAGAAACATGAGAAAATATGCAGTGCCTGTTGTATGTTTTGGAGGTTTGAATATACAAGTTTGGCTAGAGCTGAGGGTTTGTGTTGTGGTAGCAGATACACTGTTGAAAAGGTATCTTTGAGTTAGAGACATTGGAAGACATTGGAATGGCAGTTTGACCTTTAGTTATGGCTAGTCATTTAAGGTTTTTCAAACAAGAGCTTCTTAGATGTAAAGTAGTCATTTAGGAAATTTGGCAACAGTGGGTAGGATAGATTTTCAGGAAGAGAGGTCATTATGCTTTTATGAATAACATTTAATAAGTGGCATATCTGAATCCATGAAATAATAAACCATATAAAAATACTGTTCTTTTGTATTTAAAAAAAAAATTAAACCTGCACTAAGACTTTTGGAACTCTTTGCATGGAGAAAATGATTTATATAAAATAGTTTACCACATACAGAACTTGTTTTTGATTACACGTAATTACAAACTGTTCACGGTTTTTTATTTGTTTCATATTTCATATTAAGGTTTGTTATAAACTAATGTAGGATTGGAGCTTCATTGAATAATGTTTAATAAAGATGGTTGCTCTTTGATTACGATGAGAATGAGCACTTGGGGAACACTGCCAGTACATATTCTTGGGTTTTCAGGAAAATTCTGTTATTTGAAGGAAGAAAAGCGTCATTTCTAAATTTGTGACTACTTTTGGTGCTCTTATGTTTCAGAGGTAATAAAATGCTTTCTAGTAGTTTAAATGAGATGTAATGAATTTGATTTTAGGGAGAGTGATGAGGGGGGAAATTTATTTCAGTGGTTGTTGCTTAATCAACATCTACTCTGCCACTTCACATCAGCTTCTGTCCTTTCCGAGTGAATTAGTTCTTGTGGGCAGCACGTCAAGAGGAAGTGTATTGTTCTTGGCAGGGCACTTGAATTTCTAATTACCAGATTCCTGACTTAATTGCAATTACCTGGACACCCAGGCAGGGTGAACTTTTGGAAAAGAATGTAATTAGTGCAAATGGAACCTTGCTGCCAACTCCTTGTCTAGATACCAACACTAAACAGAACATTGAGAAGTTCATATTTATAAAGACAACCAATCAGTCCATTTTTAAAAGTTCCTAAAGATAATATTGTAAAATGCTTAATAACATTGAACTGGAGTTAATGTGTGAGAGTTAACTAGAGAATTATCATCTTGATTTATAATGTGGTAGAATGTTCATATGTATGTATCTTTAAGGATGAATTATTTCTCCCCATTAAATGTGACCCTCAAGCTCAGAACTTCTTGGTATTAAGGTGCTGGTTTTAGTATTTTGCAATGCCAATTTATTCTTTGATTTTTATAAGAGGATTTATTAAAATTGACATTTGAATTTTTTAAAAAACAGAAAAGTTTAGATCTGGTATAAAATTTTATCATATTCAGACTTTAAAACCTCATAAATTAGCCTAAATTCCTCAACTTTCCAAACCCTTTCCTGCCTACTTTTCTTATCACCTTCTTTAGATTTTTACCCTGTTTGTCCACAGATATTGCGGCTTCTAGAAAAGTTAGCTCCTAGGTACTATCTTGCATTTTAATTTTCTCCAAATAAAACTCCCAACTTCTGCTTTTTAAAAAGCCTGTCTTAAAATTCACTAAATCATTTTCCTTCCTCACATGCTAAAAAAAAGAAAAAATAGTGGCAATCTGTCCTGTCTTCACTTTCTTTATCTAGGCTATCCCCTCCAGCTTGAATATGTTTTTCTCCTGCCCCCATTTTACTTTTTAACATTCTTTTAGCCCTCTGATCAAAATAAACTACAAAGAGGTGGTTTGATATAGTTAAAAAGATGACTGAATTTGTGTTTAGGAGAGCTGACATAACGATAGATAAGAGCCTTAATCTCTGAGCCTCAATTTCTTCATCTGTAAATTGAGCATAATAAATCAATAGCATTTATTAATTACTATGTTCTAGGCCCTGTGCTAGCTGCTGTGGATTAAAAAGAAAAGGCAAAAACAGTCTCTGCTCATGGAACTCACAATTTAATATGTGGGCAAAGTACGTTGTAAACTTTAATACATTATACAAATGACTTATTATTCAGCTTTATGTACTTTTTCTTTTCCCTGATGTTACAAAACATAGTATCGTGTTTTTATAGTTACACATTTATAAACATACGTAGTATCTATAAATATAAATATTTGTTGTATACAACAAATTGTATACAAATGTAATATTTGTTTTATACAAATATAAATATTTGTATAAGTATAAATATTTGTTGAGTACTTGCATTAATTTAATTTTTTTAATCTTATGGTCTCCATTATCATTTCCGTGCAGAAGATTTTCAGATCTATATATCAAGTTCTGATTTCTCTCCTGAGCTTCATTCCCCCCATCACCAATTGCCTACTTCCCATTTCCATGTATGTCTCATAGGTGTCTTATAGTTAACATGTCCGAAACAGAACTTAGTACCTTTCCTCCCTCATCTTCCTAAAGTTCCTGTTTCAGTTGAGGGTATTCCCATCTTTCTAGCCACCCAAGATTATAACCTCTGCATCATCTTCAGCTCTTCATTCTTTCTAACCTCTAATATCCATTCAGTTGCCAAGTCTTGGCAGCTTCTTTCATTCATACTCCCTCTACTGCATTCCAAGCTCTCACTGTCTCCCACCTCACTGTTGTAGTAGTCTCCTTACGTGTCTCCTGTCCTCTAGTCTCTCCACTATGCATTCCATCTTCTACTCAGTTGCTAAAGTGATATTCCTAAAGCACAGATCTTTCATCTCCTTTCTCAAGAAATTTCCTCAGCTCCTGGTCACCTTGATGGTAACCATTTCTGTTTTCCATTGAGACCGTTTCATAATTTGGCTCTAATTTATCTTTGGAAATGGTTCTCATGTTCTTCTCCCTTATGCTCTCTATACACCAGGGACTTGTTGCCTTGGACATGCTATTCCGTCTCCCCTCCCTGTTACTTTGCACCGGCTGTGTCCCATGCCCGTACTTCCTTACCTAGGAATCCCTCGGTTCTTTCAAGGATCAGCTCAAGTGACACCTCATACAAGCTGCCTTTCCTGAATGCCCCTGTTGTTAGTCCTTCCAAAATTATTTCATGTATTTTGTATGTTTGTATGTTTCTAAAATTGTCTATGTTTTGTAGGTACTTATTTATTTACGTGCTATTTCCCCTCCCCCCAATAAATGGCAGCTTCTTGAGTGTAAAGACTGATTCATTTTAGTCTTTATATCACTAGTGCCTATGAGCAGAGGCTGAAATATAGTATGTACTTAATAAATGCGTGAATTTTGAATTGTATTTATATTATCTGTTATCCTTATCTGTTTATTCGTTTATATAAATCACTTGATTTACTTTTCTACTATACCATGAGCTTCTAAAGAACAGAGACTTTGTGATGTAAATTTGTAAAGCCTATAATGCATATTACATTACCTTTGATGATTTTTGGTTCTGTGATCTCTGGAGGGTAAGAGCAGGTTTATTGGAGAAGATGGAATTTATATTGACCTTTAAAAGATTTATAAACTAAATGAGGGCAAGGATCTCAGAAAAAGAGGACACTGGAAGAATAGGGAAGAGCCCAGGGGTGCCTAAAAAAGTTGTGTGGGGTGGAGGAGACAAGAAGTAAGAGTATAGATTTCATTGAGGGTTGTGACCTATGGTTAGACATTCACCTTGAATATCAAGCAAAGAAAAGAAGTTTGAACTTGATTAATTAAACAGTGGGTAGCTATTGATGGTTTTTGAGCAGAAGTGATTTCCCAGACCTATGCATAAGGAAGCTAACATCTGTCAGCATGGGGAAAGATGGTCTTTTTTTAAAAGTAACAAGGCACCCTACTGACATCTGCATTAGTCTCTTAAATTATCCCAAGCCTCTCTTTTGCTTTTTGTTGTGCTTATCAGGGAAATTGAAATGGCATTAAATGGAAGGAAAGAATATGCTTCATAGATCCCTTATTATGATTGCATGCACTTAATCATTTTCCTTGATTAGTTCACTTTTGAAGATTGGATTATTGCTTAAGGAAGAAATCTTTAAATGTTAAAATGTTCTGTGTAGTACATAGTCCATATGTAGCATATTTGTGTTTGTTTCAAAGGAGAGGCAGAAAGAGGTTTACAATTGACCCATCGTGGTTGGGGAGATTATTGTAGTCTCTGTGGTGGGATCCAGTTCCGGTATAATCTGTGTTCCTTATTGATAGACTAGAAATAAAAGAAGCTAGTTCTGTGTTTATAGAGCAAGGTATTTAAAAAATTGCTTTGCTCTTTAGAAAGTGTAGGTAAGAACACTTGAAATGAAATGTCCATGTGATAGAGCTCCCAAGCCCACATCTCAGTAAAAGTGGAAAATGCTGTAAGAAAAGGGCATTGTAGAAAATTGTTCCAAGTGCTTGTAAACATTGAGGTGGTGATTAAAAATATATATATAAAGGCAAATGAAGAAGTAAACAAATATAGCAAGAGATACCCCATATGAGCTACTTCTTAGGGTGATTTGTAATTAGAATTACTCCCCATGTGTTTGTACGTGAACTCTTTCTTTCTGGTCAGTAGGATAGACAAGATGTGAAAAATCTGCATGCTTTACCTAAATAGACACTTAGTAAATCTCTGTCCAGTGAACGCTTCTTGTTTATACCTGTGACATATTTGTAAACTTTCTACTCACTTCCTATTTCTCAACTCTTCTTATATGATTCACCTTCTGCTTCCAGCACAACATAGTAATAGATCATAGAATCCTAGAGAAGATTCATCCTGAAAAGGAGTTGTCATCTAGTTCATCCTTCTTATTTTGCAGATAAAATGAAGCCAAAAGAGATGATGTGATTTTCCCAAAGTCACACACAACTACTGGTGGCAGAGCTAGGACTTCAACCCAAATTTCTTTACCTCACAATTCTGTGCATGTATTTAGTTGGGAAAGTGCAATAGGAGAGTTACATCTAAGAATGAAGACCTACCAGTTGGTCCTTGTTCCACTATTTCTATAGTCTTAGGTAGGCTTGAGATTTGTTGTGATTCTTCCTCTTATTTTCAAACTTAAAATCATAGCTTTTGATGTAATCGTGGACGTCACCCAATCCAGCCTGTGTACCCCAACGAATAAAAATGGCACAGCTCAAGCCCCACCTTCTATAGGAGGGCTTTCCCAATTCCCTTCCCCAAATGATATTGTCCTCCTTCCCTAATTTCTGTGTATTCAGCTCCCTTGTATTTGTTTTCTTTATGTTTATTCTGCACACACATATTTAAGTACCCATCTTCCTCACTTGAATGTAAGCTCTTTGAGCGTAGAGGTTGTTTCATGCTTCATATTTTTATTTACACAACTTGCATAGTGCCTGACACAAAGTAGAGATTTCATTGGTGCTTTTTGATTCATTGATAAAAATAAAGACTCCAATTAGAGTACTTCCAAATATTTTTCTTTCTTTTGTGGTGCCAAACAGTGCAGGTATCCAGTGGTGTCAGCAAATGAGCAGTTGATTTTTATTAAGACATGAAGCCATTCTCCTTTAATAAATCAGGTACACTTATTACAGACATCATCATCATCATCATCATCATCATAATGGCTTACATTTACATAGCACTTTAAATTCTGTAAGATGCTTTCTATATGTTACCTCATTTGATCCTATAACAATCTTGTAAGGCAAGCAGTGCAAGTGTTATTATCTTATTTTTATAAAAAGACTAATCATTTGGTATGGGGAGGGAAATAAAAGAAAGATTTTCACCAAAAATAAAAGTATCCAAATTGAGTGTGTTATTGGCAATGAAATAGGCTTTGGCAGTAAATTTCATCTTAATTTTTTTTAAGTTATGAAGAAATATTAGAAATGCAATGCCATATTTCATCAGCAGCTGTGTTTATGGATTGGTTAATGAACAGAATAGTACATTCATTTCCCCACAGGGAGTGATTAAGTAGTTATATAATCTTATATATAAGCTTCCCCTGCTACCTCTTATTGAAAGTGTTGTCTCTTTCATATTTTTTCTAGAGTACTCTGTAACTCTCCTTTACTGCTTTTGCCTTGTACTTTGTACATGCCTTTCCTCCCAGTAGAGTGGAAACTCTTCAGTGGAAGGGATTGCATCTCTCCTGTCTTTCAGACCCCAGGATCTCATATTACTCATTTTAAACTGTTTAATTATCAGGAAATTGATGTAAAGTGGTCATATGGCAAATAAGTGGTAGAATTTGTACTCAAAAGCATTTTCTGACTTCAAATCTAGTTTTTTTCTATTATAGTTGAGCTGCCTCATTCTCACAAATTTTCAGTCATGTCATGATAGCTGAGATTACATATGCAAGTATGGTACCGGGAGAAAGGAAACGAAGTTATCTGAAACGAAATTATTTCAGATGTTCATTGAGTTCTTCCTGATCACTAGCGCCTTGATACTTAGGTGGTTTTTTGATCTCATCATTGTTGTGAGTACTCCCTCCAACTATGCAGATCATAAACTTTTATATGTCTTCCCTTCTTTGGGACTCTTTTCTATGTCTTCCTATATATTCCCACATCAAGGCTGAAGTCGACCTGTTTTTCTGGGAGCTTTCTATTGAATGACTTGACATTGCATAATACCAAAGGAACAGGTAAATTAATTTTATTTCTCTAATGCCATCCATTATTCCACTTTTCCTGAAAGTTCTTCATTTGTACAGTAAATGTGTTTCAGCCTGTTCATACCTACATACATCTCTCCATTGCCAGCCGAATGTTCCTCAACTTTAGTTCTTCAGAGACTGATATGCAATGACTTAGAGCTGTTTCACATCACTGGAAGAATATTAGTATTGAAAAGAAAGATCTTTGTTTCAGTGAGTATTAGAAAGAATATTAGTATTAAAAAGAAAGATCTTTGTTTCAGTGAGAAGCATGAGGTTATTAAAAGCTCAGTGCAATTTCTAAAAAGTGTCCTAACTAAACTTCATCTGCTCATGTAATGATGGGCCCCTTCTCGTGGTCTGTCCACAGTAGATCTCATTTAGGACGCTCTGTGTTGTTCCAGGGCTTGATACAATAAGCACAGTGTCATCTACAGCTAGGACAGACATGAAAAATTTATTATCTTCTCATATACTTGACATATAGGTAGTCACAAGTTTCAGAAAAACATGTGACAAAGTCATGATTTTTATGGAAGAGATGTGGACTTGATTGTAAGAACACAGTAGGTGGCATTAGAAATAGTTGAATGGCCAGACCTGAAATTTAATCACTAGCTCAGTGTCATTTTAGAAGGAAATCTCCATTGTTGTTCTTAGTCCTTTAGTTTCTTAAATGAGATCCACAACCACGCAAAAGTATTTGTCCTACATGTCCATACTGGGAAAAACCAAGTGGATATGAATAATGCTTACTCAGACTATGGTATGTAGTTGAATGGGGAAAATAAACGAAAAAAACTACAGTGCTTATTTACCAGTACATATATCTAAGACACACTCTGAAAATAGTCAATTAGCTAGCCCCCAATTGAACCAAGAGGAAAAAAAGCCAGCTGCGTAGCCTTTGGTAAATTGTATACAAATCTTTTAATCATCCTCGAATTTCTTTGTGGAAAAAAAAAAGCATCTCTTTTTAACATGAATATCTTCCCAGTGATAATATATGGTTGCAAGTAAGAGTATGAATGAATGAATCGATGTACATAGTATTTATTAAGTGCCTACTATTTGCAAAGCACTGTGCTAAATGCTGGGGATAAAAATAGAAAAAAGAAAGACAGTCCCTGTTCTCAAGGAGTTCACATTATAATGGGGGAGAGAATATATATTGAAAGTTTTTACTGAAACTCAGATAAAAAAGTCCCATGGCCCTGAAGGTACAGTGGCAAAACAGATGTTCATGCCTTTTCTTTAAGAAATGGCATTAAGAATGTCAACCACAAAATATATGATCAGAAAACAAAATAGGATAGTCACTTAATAAGAAAGAGGGAAAGGCATTGAACAGCCAATGTGCTCCTTTGGTAACTATGCAATGGCAGCAGGATGTAGAGGAGGCTCCCAGCAAGTTGAGTTAGAACCTTCTGGAGTCAATTTATGAAATGTCACTGGCAAGAAGTACACAGAATAGGAAGGAGCAGATGGATTGTGATATGTATCCTTGGAATGAATACCTGCATTGGAGATCTGTTGACTTACTGGAATGTCTCTGAGTTGCATGAAGGTAGGGGAAAAAAAAGTAGTAGTAATGCCAGTGGGCCCTTGAAAAATTATAAGTGCAGTGTTGTGTTCAGTTCTAGGCACCACATCATAGGTAGAACATTGATAACCTGGAGTGGATTTGGAGATGAGTTTCCAGATTGAGAAAGAATCTCTGAGCTTACTACCATGTGAAGATTGCTTGAGAAAACCAGGAATGGTTAGTTAATCCTAGAAAAGAGAATACACAGAGGGAACATAAAAGCTATGTTTAAGGTTTTGTCATCCAGAAGAGAATTCAGCCTTTTTCTGAATGGCCCCAGTGCGCAGAATGGGAAGCAACTGGTGAAAGTTACATAGAGGTAGACTTAGGCTGCATGTATAAAAAAACTCCCTAAAAATTAGATCTATCTAAAAATGAAGTGGACTACCTCAGTTCAGAAAGTAGTCGGTTTCCTCTTACCAGAGGTCTTCTAGAATAGGATGGGATGACCACTTGTCAAGTATATTGTAAAGCACAGTTTTTATTCAAGTACCCTTTTAAATTAGATAGCCTCTGAAGTGCTATTGAACTTTTGAGATTCTACATTTCTCCTCATTACTTCAGTGCTTTAAAAATCAGTGATTTCATAACTTTGAGTACTCTCTCAGCCAACATAGATCACAACCTGCTTCCTGTTCCGTTTGCCAGTAGTTGGTTGGAGACCAACTTAGTCAAATCCTTGGGCAAAATATATACCTTACAATGAGATTCTCTATATAAAAATGTTGGCCTTAGTCTTCGTATTTAATTCACTTCATATCAAATTAGGAAGTCTGGGTTCTAGTAATAGCCTTTCCGCTAGCTATTTGTACGACCTTGTGCAAATTTCCTACTTCACAGTTATGCACAATTATCTGCAAAAAAAGGGGAGTTATACTTAGATGATCTCTATGGTGGCTTTCAGTTGTGTGGACAATTATTTGACTACCATATGTTCAGATGGATTACTACTAAAGTCTTTTCTGTTTCATTTAATCTGAACAATAAACATTCTACGTCCACTTTATTTTTCCTACATAGATAGGTGCAGCTCTTTTTAAGTGATTATGGGTCATAATTAGGCAGCTCTGCAACGTTTCATGTCAGTGATAAGCATTTTAATAGTAGAAGGCTACAGACATACCCCTGGGATGGAGACCATTTTCTAAATGGATGGATCATATAGTATTTTGATGTTACAGAAGTGCAACATTTGGGTTTTTTTTTTTGTCTTCACGTTTTCGATACCACTGAAGAAAGTTTTTGCTTTTCGTATGTATTTATAAACACTGGGAATCTATCGACAATTTCTTCCAGACAATGTATTTAGCAGTGCCCATTTAAGTTTATAAAGGTAAAAATGAAGCATTTTTAGAATTGTAATTATGAATGGTTAAAAAAATTCTTCTTAGCACAATTTTTTCTCTTTCAACCATTCTCATTGGTGAAAATTTAAACTCAGTCAAGTGGAATGCAGCTGATATTGTGTGGTTCCATTGAAAATTATTCCAAAAACTTCCTTAGCCAACATTACTAGCCTGAGAGTTGTCATTCTCTCTTCATTCTTCTCCTTCCCACCATCGGGTCTGATTCCATTTTTAAGATTTCACTCACTGACATAATCTCATTTCTGGTATGAAGTTTCTGATTAGTTATGATTCCATTATCTTGACATTCTTCCTTCCCTCCCCCAACCTCCCTCTTGCCTTTCTCCTTTTCTTCTTCACAGGTATATAGACTTTTAAGAAACAGGGAAGGCAGAAGATATTTATTATATTATATTCTATCTCTTAATGACCAAATCCATAGGTTGGCTTTTTTGTTTTATTTTACTTGTGATTAGTAAATTATATTTTCAAAAAGTTATTCTTCTGAAAGTCTTAATAAATACCCTTAGTTTCTGTTTCATTTTATGATTTTCCAATGTAGTTTGTTGTTTAGAATTTCCACCCCCCCCCTTCCACAGTCCCCCACTCCTGCTAAATACACCAACACCCACATAGAGACAAAACCTTTTCATATATTCTAGTTATTCATAGTCAGGACTAGGAAATGGTAGTAAGACCACAGAACATTACTTTAATGATATTTTATTCTGTCAAAAAGTGAGGGATCAGTGCAATTCTAAATGAAATTCACCAAATAATTCTTTAGGTTGAAACCAGACTTAATATGGTTTTGAAAATCCTCATCTTTGTTTTCTTCTCCATTTCAACCTTATTTCTTAAAAATTCGTGATGTATATGCCCTAATGAAGTTCCAAGCAATGAAGACTTATTCAGCAACAAATGGAAAATTCTTTCAAAAACTATACTGTTAGGGGTGATAAAGTGAAATCATCTCTTTTAAAACTGACTCTCATTTTGAACCCAGGGCAACTTTGGCCCAAAGGAATTGTTGATTCTGTTAGTAACCATAGTATATCGTGTATGTCTATGTGTTTGGTAACCTCATTGGAGAAGGCATTGTGCTTTACACTTCACTTCCTTTCATTTTAAATTCAAGGGCCATTTCTAATTGATGAAGGGTGCCTTTATGGTCCAGTTATTTTCAAATACATCACGCACTGCTTGTGTTGACCCTTGTCTTCATGGACATGTTGGTCTTTGACCCAGAACTGGTAAATGAACCCTGCAGGGAAATCATTAGAGAATTGGAACAATTGTGGTAGCAGGATCATGGGTCAAACCATTTCCTCCCCATAGGAATGTCAGTTTAAATTGGACTTTTTGCTTTTTTGAAAGCCCGTTATATATGTTGGAGCGGACTAAGAACAAAGAGCTTAGAGTGTACAGGTAACATCCAATCAATGTGAAGTCTCTGCCAAGTTTTGTAATGTTTCTGATAGCTTTCAAAAGTTTGTTCTTGTTTTTGAGTTTTTTTTTTAATTTGTTTGGATTTGTAAAGATAAAAGTAAAGTTAGTATTTTGTTCATCCTTATTTTTCTTAGTCATCATTAATATATAAGTAATAATTTACTTCTGATTTTAACAATCTGGTCTTCAGTTTACTTATCACTTAGATGTAAGGCCATTCTAAATCTTTTCACGTATGTGTTTTAATTTTATTTATATATATATATATATATATATATATACACATACTAGGAGATAATCTGTATTTGCTACTTTCATGTTCTAATATTAGACTTCTTACCATCAAAAGAACAATTTAGTCAGTCAACAAATATTATAGAAACATTTTCTTTATTATCAAAATCAATTACTTGCCAATGTTTACTAAGGAATTACTGCCTAGTCCAAACTAAAAAAAAATCCTTACACCTCTCTTCCACAAACTTTCTTCGAAAAAAAATTAATAAATAAAGATTTTCAGCATGTTAAGTACCATATAACACTTCAAAGAATGAAATTAACTATTCAATAAACTCCAGTGACTCCTTATAACCCCCAAGATCAGATATAAAATCCTCTGTTTGACTTTGAAATCCTTTCATAATTTCACCCTTTCTTACCTTTCCAGTCACCTTACTGCCCTCCACCTCCTGTCACTCTGGCGCCTTGCTCATCCAGGAACAAAACACACTCAGCTCCCAGCATTGTCTCTGCCTGTCTGCTATATGGGGAATGCTATCCCTCCTCAGCTCCACCTTCTGACTTCTCTGACTTTGTTTAAGCCCCAACTAAAATCCAATTTTTTTATACGAACCCTTTCCCAGCCCCTCTTTATTCTCGTGTCTTCCCTCTATTAATTATTTCCTATTTGTCCTGCATACGGTTTGCTTTCTATACATTTGTCTGTATGTTGTCCCTCCCATTAGATTGTAAGCTCTGTAAGGGTAGGAACTGTTTCTCATTTCTTTGTATTTCCAGTAATTAACATAGTGTCCAGCACATGCTTATAAACTTGCCTGCATTTTAGCAGACAGAAAAGGACGTTATGGATTTGGGAGTTTTCAACGTTATCTGTCTGTGCACAGTCAGGCCATCTACTTGTCAGAAATAAAATCAGAATTCATAATAAATAAGAAGAATAGTAATGAGAAAAAGATACCCCACACAGTTAAGAATATTTAACCCCAAATTATTTAAATAAGCGATTGAAAATAAAAAGAAATGAGCAACAGAAGTGACGTTGACATTGACTATAATCATTTCATTCAGAAATTATAGCATTGTAAATTAATTGTTATAAGGAGATTAAAAAAAAAAGCCCAAACAGCACTGGTAATACAAAGACAGAAATGACATATTCTGTAACCTCAAGAGGCCTGCATTCCACACTGGGGATCTTCTATAACATGTCCATATATAAGTAGTAGCAAACTAAACACATGCTAATATTTTTAGGGGGTCGAAGTGGCATATGATTCCAAATTGTATTCTAAAATGGCCTACCCAGTTTACAAGTGAACTCACAGTATACTACTGTCCTTGTCTTCCCTGAACACTTGAACATTATTTTAATCTTTTATTATCTTCACCAGTTTGATGAGTTTGAAAGTCACTTTAGATTATACATGTTCTCTCTCCACCACCCTGTTCTGCTTTGCCATGCCACAGGTGGATCAAATGTTTGGAAAATTTTGTTTACACTTAAATCTTAGTTTCTCAATAATACAGTCAATGTACAAATTAATAAGCACCTTTTTAGTGTTTTTCAAACCTTTGTTCATATAATAAAGGCCTGATATCAATGAACGTGACTGTAATGTCAAACTTAACAAGTTAGGTTAGCGATTGGTATTTTCTTGAAAAAAATTTTTTCTGAACTTCTGGATTGATTCTAACTTCTCTGAATTAAAATGTTTTTCCACCAGAATTTTAAATGAATAGCTAAGTTGGAGGCTTCTTACTTTAATGGTGTTCTTGAATTACATTTATATAAATGCCCTAGGGCAAGACAAATCATCCAGGGTAAAAACTTTCTTTTTCTTCCATTTCATCTGAGTGGCTCCACTACCTGCAAGGATTTGGCAATAACAACTCACTGCTTACATGCAGTTGGGGAGACCTGAAAGGGATAAACAGTATGTGAGCAGTTGAGGATTTTATTTTGTTTTGTTTTTCAACTCCCAGGAATATGTTAGCTAAGAAATGAATAGTACTGTAATATCAGTATTAGAGTGAAGATGTTAATGTTAGCATTAGGGGTTTGGTTTTTATCAACATCCAAGTGAAAAACACTGAATTAATTATAGTGAGTGCGTTGTTATCTTTCTAGTGGAGACCTAAAAAATTTTTTACTGGGAAGGAAGATCTGTAACACAAAATTGATTTCAGTTAGTGTGATCAGGGAAGCCTTTGTAAGAAAGCATTTTTAAGAGGCAAGTTTGGGAGAAAGAGGAATACTCCCATTCTAAATTATTTTTAGCACTCATAGGTGTTAAGGTAAGTTGATTTCCTTTTCTTTCTCAGGTAGATGACAGATACACAGACTGAAGAAGATTATCTGTTTTTTTGGTATGCTGGAAATGAGAGACAGAATGAAGGAATTGCTTCTGAATTCTTAATACTCTAGGAAAGAACCTTCTCTTCTCCCAACTCCCAGCTGGTGAGAACACCCACAGCTCAGCAATGTTAAGTAAATATACCATTTATTTGCTGTGAAACTAAGCAGAGGAGCATTTTTGTGCAAATTGCTAGTGAGTATTTAGCACTTATTTTGAAGAGTGTTTCTGGGCTAAAGAACAAAGTCAATAAGCTCTGGGGTATGTAAGTATTTCGAAAGGGAGAATAGTAGATTTTCAGTTAATAGGTGAGGAGTCTCTAGAGAAGTTAAGCCTTTCAGATCCAACCCTAGAAAAGCTAATAGCTGTCATAATCCCTGGAGTGGGCATCTTCCTTTCTTTTTTTCTTTGTTTTATCCTCTTTCTGTAGATTCTGCTCTACCTCTGTGACATTCCATGCATAGGATTACCCCAGTATAGCTGATATTAGTGGGGAAATTTTCTTTGGAGGCTTTGGGCTCAATGCTGTACACAGTAAGTGTCCTTTCCACTCCACAGGGCTAATTCTCTAAGCTTAGTATATAGCTTAGTAGTAATCCAGTTCTATTCATCACATTTTTATTAAATTCCTCCTATGTGTCAGGCAGGGATGATAGGAACGTAAAGACAGGAAATAAGAAGTCCTACCCTTGAGAAACTTATAACTTAATAGGAAAGATGAGACATATAGTTTCTGTTTTTCATATTTCCAATGAATTTTTTTTCAATTAGCAAGCACCTATCTTCTATCACTTCCATTTCCATATACCCTCTTAAAAAATTTTTTTTAAAACCCTGCAATAAATAAGTGTAGTCCAGGAAAACAATCCCTACATTGGCTTTTTCCAAAAATGAGTGTCTGTCTGCATATGTAAATCCATGGTCTTTCTGTCACGGTAATGGGAAGCACTCTAAATCAGGAGTCCTCTGGAATCATAGTTGATCACTTACTGTGTACATAAGAGCTCTTGAGTCTTTCAGAATTGTTCATTTTTAACAGTATTTTTGCTATAGTATAATTTGTTCTTCGGATTCTGCTAACTTCATTTTGCATCAAATCAAAATGAGATCCAAGAGATGTCTGCTCCCCCAACTCCACTCTGGTTTGCTAAGATTTGTACTTGCGCCCTCCAATTGTATGAAATGCTTTCCCCCATTTCTCCCTTCTCTTCCACTAGTGTATCTTCTTTCCACCCCTACCCCCACATCCCTTTCCTTTCTTCTTTCAAGATCATCAAAATCATCAAAAAAGCTACCCCTGGCTTTCTGTTTTATTTTATACCCTCTTTGAACCCTGCTGACGTTATGTTTCTAAGGAAATGCTTGTATCATGCTTCTCACTCCCTCAGTTTGAATGCAGATACTTAATTCTGGTACATTAGTTTCTGATCACTCACTGTTATTTATCTTTTCCTATTCTTCATCTCTTGTATTTGTATCTCACAGTTTCTAGTCATTTCTCGTATTTACCAGGGATGCTTAGAATGCTTCTATTTTATTTGAGGTTTATTTTTTCTTTCTAGTGTAAGACTCATGTGATTAGATACATTATTCTTGGTTGTAAGCCTGTCTTCTGCCTTTCAGAGTATCATTTCATGTTTACTTTATCCTTTATCCTTGCACTTGCTAAAAGTTGTGTGATTCTAATTGTGGTTTTTCAGTACTTGAACTCTTTCTTTTTGGCTAATTTCAGCATTTTTTCTTTGATCTAAAAGTTCTGTATTTGGGCTGCTATATTCTTAGTTTTCATTTTAGGGTTTCTTTTAGGAGCTGACTAAGTAGTTGCTTTTTTATTTTTCTATTTACATTTTTCTCTCTGGGTCTAAGAAATTTGGGCAATTTTCTCTTACGATTTCATGAAATATTATGTTTAGATTCTTTTTTTGATCATGGTTTTCAGGTAGTCCAATAATTCTTAAATTATCCCTTCTCAATTCAATTTTCCAGGTCAGTTTATTTTTCATGTGAGGTATTTTACATTTTCTTCTATTTTTTTCCATCTTTTGAGTTTATTTTCTTACAGTCATTAACGGCTTTGTGGTTCATTCTCATTTTAAGGAGATCTTTTATTCAGTTAAAGTTTTGTGCTTCTTGTGCCACCCTACTCTTTTTTCTTCCAAATCTCTCTGCCGGAGCTGTCATTTCTTGTTCAGTTCTTTCCTCTGTTCCAGTTATTTTACAATATCATTTTAACTCCTTTTTATTTTTTACTCTTACATAATTTCTTCTAAGAATTGTAATTGGTCTGGTAAGCAAGCTGTGATTATCTTTGTGGCTTTACATGTAATTGTTCTTGTGTAAGTGTCAACTTCTGAGTTTTTGTCTTAGGCATCCTTGCCCTTATAATAGCACTTCATTTTCTTCCATTTAGTCATTCTTTCAGGGATCACCTTTGGGCAGTACTGCATTCTTGGTCTAACTTGCAGCCCTCAGCTAATTCTGATCCTGGCCCCATCGCAGAGCAGATTGTGTCCACAATCTGTTCTGTGTCACCCTGGTCTGAGTCTGAGTCTCTATGTTCTGCCCTTCTTGGAGACTTTGCTGTCTTCCTGCATGAGGGGCTGAATCTGCAATCATCTCTGGGCCTCCCTCTGTTGCTGGCCTAGCTTGAAACTTTGAGCCCCGAAACGATGATCCTGTCCCACCCCAGTCCAGAGTTCCTGTCTGGTCACTTGCCTGTAGGTTCACTATGTTATTCTAGGATTGAACAATGTCCCGTTTTAGCTTGTTTTTTGATTTCCCAGTCACTACTTGTTAATTTAGCTGTGGAGGGGAACTGAGCTGTACAACTTCCTCCCAGCTCTGCCATCTTGGCTTTTCTCCATGTTAATACCCTTTCTTCCTTTCTTACCTGTCTATACTTAGAAATTTTAAGAAGGTTACAAGACCTAGGGAATGCTTTGTGAAATATATGCATCTCACGTAATACTTTGCTTTTTACATCTGTGAAAAACTTACATATTATTAGACATTGAAGTTAGATATGAAAATGTCTTGGTGCAGTTGGAAAAAAGGCTGGCTTTCCAGTCAGAGGAGTTATGTTTCAAAATCTAGCTGCCATTTACTCCTCTCACTTTCTTAACCTAATATGAGAGAGGGGGCTTTAGGGAGAGAATAGAATATGAGAGCAAAGACTATTGGCACAGACCAGAAATGGGAAGCAGTCATTAGTCCAGTTTGACTGAAGCATAATATACTTTGAAGGGAACAGTGGAAAAGGCCAGTGCTTTAGTAGTGAGAGTGGTCAGCTTTATAAAATCTTCTGTTATAATCCCCTCTATTTGAACCCATTATCATCCCCTTATCATTCTTTTACATTCCCTTTTCTTAATCTTTTCTTCAAACTCATTATTTTCAAAAATGCAATGCTCACAACTATGTACATACCACTTTACTCTGGTTACTTCCTTCCCTAAACCTGTTTTTCCTCTAATATCGGAAGACCCTGTCTTTCTTTCTTCTTTATCCTCTGTCATCCTGTCTTTCCCCATCACCCTCTTCTTATTCCCCTTTCTCTTCCTATTCCCTTCTCTAAAACTCCAGTCGGTTTAAAATGGCCCATTTTTTACTGCTCCGGAGTGGAGTTCGTACCACAATTCTCCTCACTCGAGAGCTGAGATTACAGGAATCTAAGGCAGTCTCACTGAAGAACCATTACCTGGCTAATGTCAGCTTTTGCACTGACACATATGTAGTCACAGTTCTCAGCAGTCAGGCTTTAGAAGCTTAGAACTCTGAAAGAAATTATTTATCATATTCAACAGCACCAGGGATTCATTGTTTGACGAGAACTGTGCTAGATCACAGATGGTATACTTCATGGGTTATGATTTCACAAAACGGGCTGTCTTCACAATTTGGTTCTCTTATATGTCACTCTTGGGAATCCTGTGGATAAGCAATAGACAGAATTTTTAAACTGGTATTTTATTAGTTTAAGCAATATTAGGATTTTTTTTTCTTGCTAGCATCTTGTTACTATACGGATTTTTTTTTTCTGAATTAAATTATTCATTCCTTTGTTATATTGGCTGTGGCCTTTTTCCCAAATCAAGTAGGGATATGAAGAACATATTGTGTCTAGTGACAGTGTGAGTTAGCAGCACTCCAGTGTCTGCTTATAGCCTTTGCGTTTATGAACCTGTGCACGACAGCTGTCATCACTCACCCGCAAGGAGAAAGGAGTGAATAAGTTTACAAATCCAAGAAATTAGAGAACTCGAGAAAATACTATGAGACCTACCAAATTGGGAAGAAAAAAAAAACAGACAAGAAAATGACATGTACATTTTAAATCTTTAGAGGGACCATTAAACTATATTTTTTTCTTAAGCCTAGTTGGATAAGGAAATGTGCATTCCTTAAATCAATACTTTTGTTTTTCGTTCTGTTACTGTGTACACTGCAGGTCTGCCCTTTAAATGAAACAATTTAGGGTTAAAATGTTTATTGCATCACATAGGGATGTACCTAGAAATGTGCTGAGGATTATTGAATGACAAAGTTGAACATTTAAACACCCCTCATTGTCCTTCACATTCTTGAATGATGCTGCAACAGTGCTTGTCCAGAGTTAATAAACACTCCTGGAAGGTTGATGTGTGAATGACCTTATTTTCTTATATGACTATATCTATATGCACTGTCACTTGGACTTCCCAGTTGGACTGCAGCCGTTTGGGCTACTGGTAGTGTTTTACTCCCCCAACATCATAATCATCAGAGTCTTCCTCAAATTGAACCAAGTTCTATTGCTTTGTGGGCAGCATTGATATTTACATTATAAAAATTCCAAACTGAAAAACTGATTCAGTTTGACACACATTTATTAATTACCTGCTATTTATAAGGCACTGATATTACAAAGGCAAAAACAAAGTTGTCCCATTTTTCACTGAACTTATATTCTGTCAGGCTGAGGGGGGCAGGAAGAGAGAGGTACAAAAGATAAGTAGTTCAAAATATTTCCTTACCATAACCCCCCACCCCCACCTACAATCACAGGGGTCTATCATAGTCTATAAAAATCTTTTTAAAATTAAAATAAGATTTTTTTTCCTATTCTAGTCTTAATTATAAGTTATCTGTTTTTGGATCTATCTCCCCCCACATCTTTTCTCTGTGTATCTCTCTCACTAATGTCCCTTTTTTTCTGCCCTGACATTTCTGTAGAATACTGTGCATGCATGCATGCATGTGTACACACCCACGCACACACCTAGAATTTCCTGTGCTAGAAACTTCCATTTTTCCTTTTTTCATTGATATCTCCCTACTTAGAACTGAGAAATCATTCAGCCCTCCCTCCCTGAACCACACTGACCCATGAACCACCATAACCCTTAACTCAAAGAGAGGTTATTTAACCCATGACAAGCCAGTGAATTAGCCTGAACCTGGATCTGTCCAAGTCTACCTGGAGTATGGCCTTGCTGAATCCTAGACCATCATAGTAGATTCCCTTCTTCTTTCTATAGCCTAACGACAGTCATGCCCAGTGTTCCCTAGTTGTATCGCTTCCTTCCTTTTCCGAATCCTACTTTGATGATTTTCATTTTCAGTCTAGCATGAGAGAAGTCAGTACATTACCCTTGTTTCCAGGTGTCGCTCTTAGCCCCTCTTTGGTGAATTTGAAGACCTTGCCCACGTTTGCAACTTTCTATTCAGTTGATTGTTTATCATGATATTATAGAGCATTGTGGACATTTTCAGTGATTTTCATGGTTATAATTTCTTGGGCAAACAAAATGGCTAGATGTTGACTCCAGGCTCTGAGAAATTCCATTGTGTATCAGTCTGACCCAGATCCCTGTCTATCCTTTGTGCCTTTTCTTCTTTGAAAAAGATAAATGTTAAAAAAAAATTTTCTAGGACCAACACTACAGGACCTGAGGACAGGGAATAGGAATGGCTTTGGTCGCCCCAAGGCCACCATTGTCCCTCAGTCACTGTCTTTCTTCTGGCCTTGTATATGATTTTATTTCCCTATTTGAATGTTACCCAAGAATAGTGGATCTTGTTTCATTGCTTGAAAATTCTTCCCAACAACTTCTCCTTGGTGGCCACGGTCTTGACCCTCTGGAACATGGTAGCCACTGCCTGTTTCCCAGTAGCTACCATGGCCTCTCTCTCATCTTCCTTGTTCTCACCTGCCTCAGTCTGCTTTTTCTCTTCTTCAGCTGACATGCTGAAGGCCATTAGGCCTGGATTGTGGGACCTGAAGGCACAACAGGGCTGGTGTTATGCCGTCATGTCATCTACAACTGGCATGTGAAAGAGCTCATAGTGAAGAAATATTTCAACTTGTTTCTTCAACAGTGCGTTGCTAAGTGATGTGCACCTCTTGGTGGGCAAAGGAATGAGCTCACAGCCTTGCCTTCCTCTTTGCCTCTGAACCCTCCAGACCTTGCAGGCGTGACTTATGGTTTGCCATAGCACCCTGGGAACCATCTGCTCTTACCATTTCCCCTGGAAATAAACCCTTTGTCTTCTGCTATTAGAATCTGACCTCATTAAGAATGTTCCAAATCACTGATAATAGGAGAAACGCAAATCAAAACAACTGAGTTTTCACCTCATACCTAACAAACTGACAAAGATGACGAAAGATAGGAATAGTCAATGTTGGAAGAATTGTGGAAAGATAGACTCACTAATCAGTGATTGGCAGAACTGTGAAGTGATATGGCTGTTTTTAGGAAGCAAGTTGGAATTATGTAAAGAAAGTGACTAAAATGTGCATACCCTTTTACAAGGACATTCCATGACTAGACAGTGTTATAATAAAAAGACATCATTGATCAAAAAGAAAGGCACAGTGTACATCAGAATATTTATAATAGCATATTTTGTGGTAGCCACGAATTGGAAATAAAGTTGATAAACCCATTACCTGGGAAATGGTTAAATAAATTATATTATGTAAATGGAATGGAATGTTACTCTGCTGTAAGAAACAAATATAGTGAATACAGAGAAACATGTAAAGACTTTTATTAATTGATGCAAACTGAAGTAAGCAAAGGCAAAATATACATATATACACAATGACTACTAAAGGAAAATGAGAAGAACAACAACTTTAAAACAACTAAAAGTGAATGTTGCCAATTTACGGGGAACAAACTTGGACTTAATAAACATATATGAGATGACTTTTCTCCCCACTCATTTGCAGAAGTTGGGGGAAGGGGTCCACAAGTGCGGTATATTGCATGTAATTTCAGTTTTTTTTAATGTGTTGATAATTTTGCTGATTTTTTTTTCTGTTCCCTTTTTGCTTCAAAAAATTATTTGTTTTATGGAGTAGCTGTCTTAGAAGAAGGATACCTGGGATACCAAATTTGGGCTTCACCAAATGAGATGGTAATTCCATTAAAATGAAAGCTAGAGGAAAAAAAAGTGAGTTCATTGAGAGCAGGAACTGTCTTTTCTGTTTATATTCCTAGTATTTGGAACTTGCTAAGTGCTAAACAGATGCTTTTTCATTTATTTATTCCATTCTCAAAATGTATATAACCGTGTTCATCTGAGCTATGATAAATATAGCTTCAAAAAGTTATATACTGATTTCCTAAAACTCGGTAGAGTTTTTGTCTTAAGAAGCTCCCAGATTTTAATATTGTGATGATACAGCTGAAGGTGTGTATTAACAAAAGGGATATGTAATTCATTTTGCTCTGAAACATTACTTTTAGGACTTGAAGTTTCTTAGTATTTTGTCAGAACATTATAACCAAATGAAACATTTTCATGGTATGTTTTCAAATCTCTTTATCTGTGAATGGACCACTAAATGTATATCTCCAAATTTGTAGATTTCCACAGTTGATTCTGGTGGCATCAGCACATTTTGAGTAGCAACAGGATTGTTTAATATGTTTATATTTTGATTCTTCAGTGGATGTGATATTGTCAATGTGGGTATTTTCCCAAACAGTGTAGATTACAACCCATCCATGGCTTCTTTTGTGGTGGTGTTGTTATCCATTTTCTCCCATTAGCATCCTATAGCAGATTCATCCAATGTTCTGACATCTTCTTTTATATCTTTTTATTTTTCATGATTTTCATTGCAGTACTTGTACAGCCAACCTGTAATGCTTACCTCTCACATGACTGGACCACCTCCCTTTCTGATCATACATTTTGTCAATAATATCCCTTCCTACCTTCCTATATGTAGGCTGTCACTAGAAATATGTTGCTTGTCTCCTGCAGCCTTTTCTCCATTGCTCTTAAATGATCACTTGCAATTATGATTCTTGTACATTCATTGTGAGCATATGACCAAATATTTTCAGGCTGTAGATGCATACAGGTCTTGATTTACCAACCCTATTTGTTGTATCAGTCTTCCTTTTCCAGGTGGTTAGTACTTTTTTGATAATTCAGCTGATTTGTGATTTCATCAACATTGATAGTGTTGTGATGAGAATCAGTCTTCTGTACCTTCTCATCCTGTGTTTCTTTTGCGCTTGACCTCCTAATAGTCCTTCACAAAGAGCCTACTTAAAATGAGAGTGGGGTAGAGTAGATCTTAGTTTTTCTGACATTGTGATTAGGTGGATGCCAGTGATAGATTCCAGTTATCAGTTAACTCTTTTTCTTGCTATGTGATTTTGCCTGTCTTCATTTCCAGTTATACATATCTCTAATGGCATTCTTTTATGCCATTGGGGGGGGGGGGTAGTAGCTCACAAAAACGTGATTTTATGTCACTTCAGGTTGTAAGCTTCTTAAAGAATAAGGGTACATCATTATTATTTATTTTTTTAGTGTCAAGCATTTTAGGGAAATAAACTATTTTGTTACAATTATGCAAAGCCACCAATACTCTTATGTACTTTTATTTTTAAGCTCATAAGACTCAACCTTAATGAATATTCACTAATAATTCCAGTGACAAAGAGCTTACTTCTACTTAGTGGGCAGGGCTTTCCATTTTGGATAGATTTCATTGTTGGAAATATTTTCCTAGTAGTGAGGCAAAATGTGCTTCTCTGTTACTTTCAACTGTTGATCTTAGCTCTGTCATCATGGAATAAGCAAAATAAGTAAATGGCCTTCAAATATTTGAAGACAGAGATCATGTCCAATTCTCTCAAGCCATCCTGGTATGATCAGATCTCCTGTCTTTTCACCATCCTGGTCACCTCTCTTTGGATCCATTTCAGTTTGTCAGTGCGTTTCTGGTCCCGTAGTCTGTAGTATATTCTAGCCAATTCAGCAAATATTTATTAAGCACTTCCTATGTGCCAGGTACTGTGCTATGTATTGGGTACAAATACAAAGAAAGAAGAACAATCCTGCCCTCAAGAAGCTTACATTCTGGTGAGGGATGGCAACAATATTGAAAAGAGAGCTGAATGGTATGGGGTGGTGAAAGTACCTGCTGCTTTGTACCAGCGGAAGTCTGATGAGTCAGCAGTGCAGTCCAGAGAAGAATGAAGATAGGGTTGGCTTAGGATCTATCCCATGTATCACCAGGCTGCTCCTCCCCCTTTTTTAGGGGTTAAGTGACTTTTCTCAAATCATACAACTAATAAGTGTCTGAGGACAGATTTGAACTCAGATCTTCCTTACTCTGGTGCTGTGTCCACTGCACTACCTAGCTGCCCTCCTCCTTTGTTTTGTAGAAATCCATTCTTGAGGATTTTATATCAAAGCCTGTGACTTTCTGAAGTTTTCAATTATCTCAATCTTTGCTGATTCCATAGGACATAGAATACTTTTAGCTCCTCTTTGTCCTTTTACTTAGGCATTCTTTTTGTAGTTGTTGTTATTCAGTTGTTTTCAGTCATATCCTGCTCTTCATGACCCCATTTGGGGTTTTCTTGGCAGAGATACTGGAAAGGTTTGCCATTTCCTTCTCCAGCTCCATTTACAAATGAAGATACTCAGGCAAACAGGGTTAAGTGACTTCCCCAGGGTCACACAGCTTGTAAGGGGCTGAAGCCAGATTTTAACTCAGGAAGATGAGTCTTTTAGCACTCTATCCACTGTGACACATAGTTTCCCTTTTTTTTAAAGATCTAAATGTTTATTAGAGCGGATAGTTTTTAGCCTTTTAAGCTTCATGCTGAAAGAAATTAAAATAATTGATATACATAAGTTACTATAAAAATGGAAGTTCTGGGAAGAATTAGTCAAAGGGGAAGTCAGGAGGAGAAGAGGGAGTATTTCCTGTGTGAGAAGTTGTCAGAGGGTGGGATGAGCTTCTACGGTGACGATATTTCTATGGCTTGTCCAGAAAGTTGTGGAGATTTAATCTCTTTCTCCCTCCACTATATACTGTCAGATCCATGAATTTCCATACATCTATATAGCATTTTATATGCAATGCTGCTCCAATGTCTTTTCAATCTAGTCTTCTCCATGACAATCTTCTGTGTTGTTAGACAGGAGGGCCATCTCATCCTGTGACATCTGTGAGGTCAGAAAACTTTAATTTTTATTTCTGTTAGCTTTAATATTATAGTTCTAAATGCTCCTCTTTGTACTTTCATTAAACGTGATATAATTAGTAATTTTGGTTAGCCTAAAGTCAACCTCTGTGCTTTCCACAGTTGATAAAATCTTCTTCGGAGTTCCCGTGGCCTCTTTATTGTCTACCATTGTGAACCATGTGCCATCAGAGACAGAGAGTGAATTCAGGTGAAAGTCAGTTGAAGTTGACACAATGTTAGCTACACTTCCATTGTATTAATACTATTAGTTTCTTCCGTAGTGGACAGCTCCTAAAATTGCTTAGCTGCTTGAAAAATATTTTCTAGCAAACCACACTCCTCTTTTTTTTTTTCCCTTCATTTAAAATATGGCCTGTCTGAATTTCTAACTGCTGTTAAACATTTAAACTGTCCTCTTTGGGGCATTTATTCATTTTGCTAGTAGTCAGGAATGTTATGTTGTTACTCAAGCACAATCCAGTTTGAATGCTGAGAACATAGACTATTGGACGGTGTTTAAAGCAAACATGGAGAATTTTCTCTGTAAAGGATTCACCTCCAGCTTCTGACACTAATAATCATGACTGGTATGTAATCAGAGGCAGCAGCACAGCAGGAGGCAGTTCTCTGAACGTGTATTCCATTGCAACACATCAGAACTTAACGGCCCAGCTTCTCTGACTGACTGAAGACCTGTACAGTTCTGCATTTTACATCTAGTCCTACAGAGAGAACAGAAGTTGGAGGCTTTTGTCCTGGAATCCTCATTGTTTCGTTAGGTGTGCTTTGGACATAGTTTGTCATAGGATCACGCATTTCGATCTGGAGGGTGTCTCAGAAGTCATCTAGTTCCATCTCTTTATTTTACAGGTGAGGATAAGTTAATCAACTTTTCCATGATTGCACAAGCGGTAAATAGCATAACCAACACTCTAGCCCTGCTCCTCAAATTCGAAATCCAGGGCTCATTCCATTGGGCAACCCAGCTTCCCTAGATATGAAAAATCAATGGTAAAAAGTTCTTAACTGTTTTTTGTAATAGCGAAAAGCCAGAAACAAAAATGGTGTCAACCAAGTTGGGCAATGTCTGAACAACTTGTGGTTTATGAATATGATGAGATCTTATTGTGCCATAAAAAGCAAATTTGAAGAAGAGAAACATGAAAAAACTTGGACAAACTGATATAAAGCCTAGAAAACAACCAAGAGAATGATGTACCCGAAAAATATAATCACCTAAATTAAAACAGCAATAAAAGGCATTTGAACTTCAGTGATCTTGGTTCTGAAAAAACAAATACAAAAACTTTCCCGATGAGTAGTAGTGTATGGATACAAAACAGGTGTGGGGAAACCTGTGGCCTCCAGGCCACATGTGGGTGAGGCCTTTTGACTGAGTCCAAGTTTTACAGAGCAAATCTTTTTAGTAAGAGGTTTTGTTCAGTTAACTTTGGATTCAGGCAAAGGGATGCACTTGAGGAACAGGAAGGCCACATGTGGCTTTCAGGCCACAGGTTCCCTACCCTTGGTATAGAATTTTGCATGTGCTGTCACTGTATCAGTCACCCTGTTGGTCAATTTTGCTTGCCTAGTTTTGGCTTTATTTATATGCGCAACACTAGCATATGGTAAACTCTTAATAAATGCTTATTAACTGACTTTGTTACAAGAAATTTTGTGTTGGGTAAGGAATATCAAGAAATGAATGGTATAATAAACAGAAGGCATCAGTCAAACTTGAGACTTTTTGAAAAGAAAACTGGAAAAGCAATAGAATTGCATTTTAAGGTGCAGTAATTTAGTATTCTCCTTGCTTGAGATTGTTGAGTGAACCAATTGCCATGCTACAGATTGATTGGTTTTTGTTTTTGGTTTTTTGGGGGGGGTTTGGGGGGGTAAGCGATAAATAGGATCAAAATCTTTATTTTGTGAATACTATGTAATTTCAGCTATCCTCACTGTTGTATAGCAGTCTATTTATTCATCTCTTATTGGCTCTTAACAATCAATCAGATTCCTTATAATGGCTATTTCATAACCTTTTGTGGATACCTATCTCCAATTTTTTCCCAGTTTCACTAGAGTGCTTTCTTATTTTACTAATATTGAAGCAATAATGACATTAATTCTCTCAACTCCTGTCTTATGTTCTTTAAAAACTGTCATTTTGTCTTCCTTCTGGACTGCTAAAGAGAATGTGTCTTTCATATAGTAGACGTTTAATAAATATTTGTTGGTTTGAATCATGTGTTGATGTGCCTCAGCTACCTTCTTCTTATGTGCTTTTTTCATTCATTCCCAAGATTTCACCTATTAACTCTATGTATATAATTTCCATATCTTTCACTGGAAGCTCAAGCTATCCTGATACAAAATGAGATGTATGACCTTCCTCTGCAAATCAAGTTTTTCCCTTCCCTTCCCTATGTCTACTCATGTGAATCCAGTACAATTAGAAGTCAAGTAAAGGTGTAAAAATAGAAATTTAGACTACATTTAACTTCATATGGATGATAGTTCTTCATAAATACAGCCTTAATAATTGACTCCTGCTTCCTTCTTTGAAACATCCAATCCATTTGCAAGGTTCAGTTATGCAGCATCTCTCAGTTCCCATGTCCATGAGCCCACTTAAGACTTTCTTGAAAGTAGTGACTTTCTTTCCGGTCTTTTCCCTTTGAATCTCTCTGCCTTTCAACCTGCCAACAAACCACTTCTCGATAACTCTTGCTAATGCAAACCAAAAATTATTGAGTCCCCATTGCCTACTAAATAAAATCTAAAACCTTCAGGTTGGTCTTCAAGGCACTCCACAGTCTGTCTACAATTTTATCCCACATTGTTCTCCCTAATATATTTTGTGCTTAGCTAAATTGGATTACTTAACTTTCCTGTGTTTTCCTGTTTTCCATTCCCTTGGCCACCCCCATTCATTTCCTGCACTCAGAATGCACTAATTCTTCATCCCCACCTGTGGAAATATTACCCATATGACGAAGTCCACCTTATACGCCGGCTCTTCCATAATGTGGCCACTGACTAAATCTGATCTAGAGAAAGAAAGTACTTCAGTAATCATTTGTCTACCCACTTATACATTAGAAAAAACTGCTGAAAGGATTTAAATGGTTTGTTCAGTCATAGAAATAACAAGTAGAAGAATTGGGATTTCAAACCAGATCCTCTGGGACCAGATTCAGTGATCCTGACACTCTGCCTTGTGGCTTCTTTCTATAGTTCTCTTTCGCTTCCTCTGAACTCCTGTAGTCCAGTGTGCTCCCCATGTACTTATTGTTGTTTAGTACAGTGTGCGTTTTGCCATTGTGCCTTATCTCTTCTGCTATCTTGTATGCTCCCTGAGGATAAAAGTTTAGCTTTTATATAGTAGACAAAATAATTCGTTGCTGAATAAATGTCAAATTAGTTGAATTTCAGTTCATTCATCAACTTGGGACTTCTTTCTTCTTAAAATAGCAGAAAATATCTAAATAATAACAGAGTTTCAGTGTGTACCTTACTTTCAAAAAGTCTTGTACCTTACATTCCATGATAGTTTTATTTTATAGATTTATATCTTACTGTGCAAAATGACTTTTTTCCATCCAAGACTTTGTCTATGTTTCTCAGAGATTTTAGTTTTAATTTTTTTCCTCATTGCAGTCGACTAGTTAATGAGTCTCTACCTACAAATAAATAGCCCTTCCTACCCCTAATATCATGATACCTCTTCTTGACTACTTTAAATTCTTCAACAAAAGAAAGTTAACACTGAATGTCATTTCATAATTGCAGTAATGATCACACAGCTGCGCTTTCCTGGTATTATAACACATGTCAGGATCAGTTTAGGAACCCAGCTTCATTTCCTGCCCAGATGTAATTCTACCGACCATGATTGTGGTTAGAAACTGCAGCTTCTTGTTGGTTATTGCTGAAGTGTGACAGAGGCCAGAAAGAATTAATGAAAGCCCAGCTAGGAGAACAAGGTATTTCAGGTTCCAGGGAGTGCCAGCTCAGCACTACCATTTGGATAATCTCGCTTTACTTATTGTCTGTCCATCTATCTGTTCATTTGTTGTTCTTCAACCATTTCCCTAAGAAACATTTTATTTAAGAGTATGTGGATTTCTAAGGAGGCACTCTTACACTTAAATGAACCTGTGAGAACCCCATAGCAAAGCAAGTGCCTGCAGTGCTAATAATGAGATCTGACAAGGCAGGCCTGCTGTGTTTATTTATGACCTTCTGCCTTTGTTAGCCCTTGTGAGAAATTCCTTCCTAACCATAACAATATTGTTGGAGTTTGGCACTGCACTGAGAGATCCTACCGAGCCCGAGGGCCCAGAAGCTGGCACTTTTTCAGCTCATAACAGATTGGCATCATTCTTTCTTTATTTGGGCCTCTTTTACTTAATTCATGAGTTTTCTTCAGCCTTGACATTTACGTGATCTTTAAATTTTAAAGAAAAAAAGTGATTCTTCAAACCAGAGTCTGCTTTTGCTGTGTTTTGTCATTGAACCAACACTTGTTTGGTAGTCTTGCAAATGGACATAAAAAGATGATGGCAAGAGTTGGAAATGTGGGGTAGTAAGGAGTTAACTAAATTCAATAGAATTGTAAATAAGAAGAAGAAATTGCCACATCTAATTTCATAATGGTGATACCTTTACACACTGATGAGATAATGTGAACTGCTGGTGTTATCTCATATGTCTACCCATTAGCCCCATCTCTCTCTCTCTTTCTTTTTTTCCTGAATAGTTTAAAGTGAACTTAGAAGAACTAAATTCTGTCGTAATTTTCTGGTTGAAAAATTGCTCATTCTTTAGAACCTGTTTCTCACTGTCTTTTCTGCCCCATTTTCCAAACTAATACTGAATTTGTTTTTTTATGTATAATAAAATTTGTTTTCTTAACAGTCAAGAATCTATGTCATTGAGAGAAAGTGGTCATTTTAAAGCATAATATCACTAGTTGGTAATTTCTGGGTTGTATTTTTTTTAGAATTATTCAGAAAATTCTCGATACAAAACATAATGAATTTTAAAGGTAGAGGGAACATTAGAGATTATCTAGTCTAAACACCTCATTGTATGGTGAAGTAACTAAAACATATACTCATGTTGTTACTACTTAGTGAAAAAGTCAGAATGAGAATTAAGACCTTTGACTCACAGCGTTATCCTTTTGTTTTTTTCCCTTAAAGATATTGGGATTGTTAATCCTTGATCTTTAGAATCCTCGAGAGAATAGGTGAGATATTACAGGACAGGAGAAAGACAGATATTGCCTGGATTTTCAGAAATTTAAAGCAAGTTAGTTTCACTTTGAATTCTTGCAGAATTCTAGAATATATTATTAAAGGGGTGGTATCTAAGAAATTAGACAAGAACGTGGTATTCGCTAAGGGTTTGTTATTTACTGTTGTTGATCAGTCATTTTAGTCGTGTCTGACTCTTTGTGATCCCATTTGGGGTTTTCTTGGCAAAGAGGAATGGTTTGCCATTTCCTTTTCTAGCTTATTTTACAGGTAAATAAAATGAGGCAAACAGGATTAAGTGATTTGCCCGGGGTCATACAGGTAGTGAGTATCTGAGACCAGATTTGAACTCATGAAGTGGAGTCTTACTGACTGCAGGCCCAGCACTCTATGCTCTATGGTGCCATCTAGCTGCCCCAAGCACCTTGGCTAGACAGGAATAAGCCATTGTAGATATCTCTATAATGCAAGAGTTATTAGACTGGTAGATCAATGAATATGCATATAGATAAGAGTTTCTCCCTACATTTCAGCAAACTGAATTGTACCTTAACCTTATGTTTAGTGTTAAATATAAAAATTGGTCATATTTAATGATTTTAGTTTTGCAGTATATTTTCCTAATAACAACCCAGTGAAGTAGGTAGCACACAGCATTTTATCCTCATCTTACAAAACTGCTGCTCAGAAAGTTAACAGGATTTGCTCATTGTTGTTAAGCTACTGTTGGCTTCAAATTTTCTTCATTATGCTATGCTCCATCTAAGAAATAACCCATACTTAAATAGCACTTCCCTGACGACAGCCCTATTATGTATATAATGGAAGTATTGTCCCCATTTTATAGTTTATAAACTGAGGATCAGAGTGACTTGCTGTTCCATTTCATCATCAAGGAATGCTGAAAGAGTTAAAAAAGGAAGAAACCTTTAGTTCCATAATAAAATTGCCCTACTTTTCCAGAATTATATATCTTTGAGATTTAAGTGATATTTTGCAGTGGGCCAGAGAAATGCTCAAAGAAGACGGGGAAGGAGGAGAAGAAGAAAGAAGTAGCAGTAGTAACAGTAGTAGTAATCAAGCAGGGCAGTAATAGAAACTTTCAGGTTAGGTCAAAGATTTATACAATCTGGGTGTGGTGGAACAGGCAGACAGAGGTAAAGACCATGAATGAGTTATTCAGCCTGCCACACTTGGGAATGATTACACAGTCAACATGTTTTAGAATTGGGATTTGAACCACTGATTCTTCTAAACTATGTCTAGAGCTCTTTGATGATACCATGCTGTATTAACTGTACTGAAAGTGAGTGTCTCAGGAACCTAGTAGCAGCCATTGCATACTCCTCACTGTATAATTTTCAATGATTGAAGGAGGCTAGGTGTTCTAATTCCCATGTTCCTTTGCACAGTTTTCTGGCACACTTGGAGAAATTAGGTTTCCAAAGCATATATATATATATATATATATATATATATATATATATCCATATGTGTCTATAAACTGTTGTGAGTGTCATGGTGAGTATGACACCTAGCCCCCTTCAATCATTGAAAATTAT
>NW_020954953.1:5402787-5405718 GCF_900497805.2 Vombatus ursinus
TATATATATATGTATATGTATATATGTATATGTATATATGTATATATGTGTGTGTGTGTATATATGTATATGTATATATGTATATGTATATATGTATATATATGTATATGTATATATGTATATATGTGTATATGTATGTATATGTATATGTATATATGTATATGTATATATGTATATGTATATATACACACACACATATATACACACACACACATACACACACACACACACACACACACACACACACACACACACACACATATATATGACATTCTGCCTGTTTCCTCAGTTACATGTAAGCCATCACTGGGTATCATCTGATGGAGATAGAATGCTCTTCTTTGTATTTTCCGAAAGGAAATTAAAAGGTTATGATCAGCATGCTCCTTCTTACTACTTAGAGCCCAGGGAAAGGAAGTATCAGAGAGTCAGGTCCCACTTCTGACACCTGTTGGCTGTTGGTTGGTTGTTGTCTGGTTCTCAGAGAGGACCAGACATCACTATACTTAAGACACAGTGTGTCCGAGTGTGGCTGATCAGACCAGTTTGAGCTCTGAAGGCTCTACCACAGGTCGGGCACAAACACCTAAAAATGTTCAGTCATTGGAGTTATCTCTTTACCAGAACTGCATCTATAATTGTATAATAAAAGTCAGGGAAAATAGGGATTTGATATGTGAAATTTCACTGTGTAACTTTTATTTCAAATACCACCTTGGTAATGACTTTCTCCTTTTTTATAGAAGATATTAATAGCTCAAAACTTCCCTAAGACTTTTTGGGACACCTGTATATATAAAGTGCATTGGAAACCTTAGAGGATGATTATATGTACATGTTAGTAGTAGTAATTGTAGTACGTAAAATTGTCTATTGTCACACACACTGCATTTGTGGTTTTCCCTCCTACTCAGTTATGAACCCTTTGAGGATGATATTTGTTTTAGCAAAACTTTGTGGCTCTTTCATTACTTCATTAGAATATGCATATCATAGGTGCTTATTAAATGTTTCATGATTGACTGTTCAGTGTGACTCCAAGAAAATCCATTACCTTTTTTCTTTTTTTTTAAATCAACCTGGCTATATTTTTAAGGAAGCACGTTCCAGGGCCATAAATTCATATATTAATGTGTCTACAATTATTTTTGATAGCAACTCTTTTATTAGTCTACTAAATAACATCCACTAAACAAGAATATTAAACACCTAGTCATAAAGTAATACTTTTATTGACCACAGTTTTGGTGAACTTAGCCACTTGGAATAATTTAATTTGTTATAGGTAAATGAACTGTTTGATATAGATAAATCAGACTTAAAGCACTAGATTTTAAAAAATTTAGCTTGTTTTTAAAAAAATCAGAATCTTCTCAGATTAACCATAGTTCGTTACTAGAATTTAAGTCTTGGATCAGAATAGTGCCCCCAAATTAAAGCAGCTATCTTGTACAGAAACCGTTGCTACCGTATAAAACACCTTGATGGAAACAATTCCTATTACTCTCTGTTTATCCATCAGTGAGTAGTGATTAAGACTTTACTATATCAGATGCTATGCTATATGCTGCATACAGCCCCTATTCCCCCTTGGGCCCCCCCCCACCAAAAAAAACACTCAGTACTCAAGTAGCTCATATTTTAATGTGAGAAGCAACATTTAGATAACTACATAAAACACACACACACATACAGTGCTGAATGTAAGGTAATATTCTAGAGAAGGCGCTAGAAGCAGGGGAGTGAGACAACCAGGAAAGACCTCCTGCAGAAGTTCAGATTTGAACTGTGTCTAAAGGAAGCTGGGAAAGTCAAGAGGCAGAGAGATTAAAGACATGGTGAACAGCCAGTGAATACTGACAGCTGTGAGGAATAGCAAAGAGAACCCAGTGTCACTAAGTTGTAACATACAGGGAGGGCAACCAAATATAAGAAAACTGGAAAGTTGGAAAGACAAGAAGGGAATAGGCTGTAAAGGACTTTAAAAGTCAAACAGGATTTTGTATTTGTTCCTGGAGGTAAGAAGAAGTCACTAGAGTTTATTAAGTAGGAGCAATTGGGTAAGGTGTTACATGGTCAGACCTGTGCTTTAAAAGAAAATCCATTTGGATGGATTAGAGTAATGAATGATTTCAGGCAAGGAGATCAGTCAATCAGAAAAGTATTTCAATAGTCCAAGTGTGAAGTGATAAGGACCTACCACTGGGTAGTGGCTATGTGAGTGAAGAGGAGGGAATATCTGCAACAGATGGTGAGTGAGTGGTAGAGAGCTTAAGTATGCACATAATATTGAGGAACTTTAAGTGGAAATATAGAATGTCAAAACAACTAAATTTTAGTATGGTCCTGGTACATACCCAACTTTTGTTTCCTTCCCAATGGACTCAGTGCTATTTGTAGGTGATGGGGGCGGCGGGTGATTTCTTTCCCATTTTTATTTTATTTTTTTAAGGATGCTAATTTATTGGCTGTTTCTATAGGACTTGCTGGTTGAAAGTATTACATTGCTGTAGTCCTGAAGAAATGAATGGCTCCTAAGGGTTCCTGCCTTTTTGTTTTTAAATTTTATTTCCTGAATTCCTACGTGCTAAGCATTGCTTTTCAGAGATAAATAGTAAAGTTTGTACCCTGAGAGATACAAGAAGTGTTGTTCTATTGTTTTTCTGTTCCAGAGATTAATGGTTCTCTTTTGTTGTTTAAAAAAAAAAAATGGAATCACCAGACAAACTCTAAATCTCAGCTGTTTACAATTCTTGTTAGTTTGTCAATTTGCTTTGAAAACATGGGCCATTAGTATTTATTGTTTGATACATGGAGTTGATATTGGTAAAAAAAAAATCAATTTATTTCCTTCCCCACTAATCTTCTGTCTTCTACCATTAGAGAATGAATGAATGAATGAATGAATGAATGAATGAATGAATGAATGAA
>NW_020954953.1:5405728-5479638 GCF_900497805.2 Vombatus ursinus
GAATGAATGAATGAATGAATGAATGAATGAATGAATGAATGAATGAATGAAGCACTTAGTAAGTCCTTGCTATGTACAAAACTCTGTACTAATCACTAGAGATGCAAATAGAAAAGTAAGATAGTCTTTGCTTTCAAAGAGTTTATTTTCTAATGGGGGAGAAAATACATACAGTAGGTTTCATTTGCAAGTCAGAATGGTCCCATGGTTCTTAGGGTACAGTAGATATTAATACCTCTTCTTTAACATTATTATTTAATGTCACTATTCCCTCAGCTCTTGCATTCAAGGTCCTAGACTGTCCCCATCAGGAACTGAGCGGAGATGGTGATTGTGGACCAACTTATAACTTATATTGAGAATGTTACCTTTTAAAGACTATTTATTAGGTTTTTAAGGTACTGCATTGTTATTTTAAGGATGTGATCAATACCCTCATCCTTTTTCTCCATTTGAGATGTATCTGTGTATGTGCACATTACATACATGTTATATAAGATATACTGACTATATAGTATACACATGACATGTATGTTATAAATTTACCATAAGTGTTTATTGTTGGTAAGCTAGATGGCACAGTGGATAGAATGCTGGGTCTCAAGTCAGGAAGACCTGAATTCTGATTGGACCTCAGACAGTAACTCGCTTTGTGTCCCTGAGCAAGTCACTTAACCCTTTTTGCCTCAGTTTCCTCATCTGTAAAATAAGCTGGAGAAACCATTTTAATACCTTTACCAAGAAAACCCCAAAAGGGGTCATGAAGTCGGCCACAACTAAACAACAAAAACAGGTATTTACTGTACATACTCAAAATGAACAGCAATATGACTTGTTGGATAGTGAGGTGATCTTGGAGTCAGGACAGTCTGGATTCATCTGGTCTTCTGATACCTACTATTATTCAGCTGTGTGATCTGGATGGTTCATTTAACCTAAAGCCTACCAATGGCTCGGATAACTAGGTATTACAAGTCATAGATGAGTTGCCAATATGCATCAATGGTGATGATTCCACACTGGCAGTTTCCTGTGATGATGAAATGATGCCTGAACTCCAAACCATATGCAATTCTAAGCCTATACAACCATCTGTGTAACCTTGGACAAATCTCTTAATCTCTTTGAGCTCTCTGTTGAACCCTGTTTTCCCCATTTATAAAATGAGGGGTTAGATGAGAGCAGCCATTCCCAATCTTTTTGGTCTCAGGACACCTTTAACTCTAAAAATTATTGATGACCCCAAACAGTTTTTGGTTCATTGCATCTATTGATTTTTTTCATATTAGAAATAAATCCTGATAGATATTTAAATATTTATTTAAAAATAATGAGCCCATTACAATGATATTTTTAATGAAAGTAATTATATTTTCCATAACAAAAACAAATGAAGTGATAATTTTTTTTTCCTGTTTTTGTAAATCTCTTTAAAGTTGGACCTAATAGAAAACATCTGGGTTCTCATATCTGCTTCTGCATTCACTCTGTTGTGATACATTATTCTGGTTGAAGTATATGAACAAAATTCTACCTCATTCAGATATCTACTTGGAAAAGGGAGGAGCATTTTAATTGACAAATAACCTCTTAGTATTACCATGAAAGTGTTGACTCCCAAAGCTCCTACAAGGATCTTGGGGAATCATCAGGGGTAACTTTACCCCCGTTTGAGAACTCTGGAGTAGAGGGTCATAAGAGCCCTCCTGTCTCTAACTTCATGTATTTCTATATAGTTCAAAAGAATAGGACCACCTTGTTGATCAGTAAAATCTCTCCATTGAAGAAAACATTATGGCAGTAATTTGAAACATCCTGGTTAGCCTGGATGTATAGTAACAGAGAAATATTTTTTATATTTAACATGCACTTTGATACTTAAGTATCATTTCAATGTGGAAGCACCTACAAGCAGCAAAGATCACAAATTATTCATCTTGTGTGACTTCTGTTCACGTGCTCTCATTAGATAGAGAAAACATGCCCACAATGCTCCTCTCCAAATTCCTTGGGTGAACCATATGGAAAATGTGGTGTTCTATGGCATAAAATTTAACATAAAATAAAAACATTGAAGTTTACTAAAATGTCGGCATTTGGAAAATCATTTACAAATATATATATTTTTAAGTCTAGTGTAAATGTAAACTTTTTCAGTGTGGTTCATGGCCCGTGAGAAATGAAAAGAAAAAAATATAAATCTTTAATTATTAGCATTTGAAGGGCTATACTACCCAATGAGCTAATATATAGTATATCTTACCTACAAAAATCTGACTTTCAAATGAACCATAAGAGCAAACAAACTTAGCTGTCAGTGTCCCACTTCACTTAATAAACATAGCAAAAGGAGTCTTAATGCTACTGACATGAAAGCCACTGTGTATATGAGTGGGGGTGCTGTGAGTGGCAGGAAGGGGACAGAGCAGAACTTGGAATTTGTATTTTTCTAAGAAGAAATAGGAAAAATGAAAAGCACCATGGGCTTAAGGAGACTCCCATGCAAGACCAGTCTACATACATAATAGAATGTTTGACAAAAAATATCTTGACCCATCCTTCCCAAATTTTAAATTTCATTTTGTTGGAGTACCTTAATTCCGCCAAACAGTGATTAATATGCCTCACTGGGCATCTCTTCTAAAAATGCAGCCACTTTTGTTGAATGTTTTTTAGCATATGAATCATCCCTGTCATCTCGTTCTCTCATTCCTTGGATTCCATGACTCTTTTTTTTTTTTTTTTTTTTTTGTGATGTCCTCCTACCTTTCTAACGTCTTTCTCTTTCATTGGCTCTACTTTCTGCCTGCTTGATAGAAGTTCTTCTAAAACTCAGTCCTACCATTTCCTCTTTACTCCCATGTCTCTTAGAGGTCTTATGTACTACTTTGGTTTCATGTCATGCCAGTGGAAGTTAAATTATAGTATCTTTCCTTCAAAACTTTCTCTTCTTCCTGACTTCTCTGTGTCTACTAATGGCACCAGGGTTTAACTATTTGTTCCTACTGTTTACGTCACAGTTGTCTTTGATATCTCCCTTGCCTTGACCCTTGCCTCCTCATCAGTCATCAGTCTTTAGATTGCATTTTATATTATTTCTCACATCTATCCCCTTCTAAAACCCCCATGACCCCACTCTACCTGGTACAGACTCTCTTTTACATCTCTCTGGGAATATTACAATTGTATTATAACTAACTAGCCTGTGCCTTCAGTTTATTTCCTTCCAATTCGTCATCTACTGCACTATCAGAATAACGCACAATTTAATTATCCTGACTCCGTTCTCAGAAGTCTTCCATTGTTCTCCATGTTTACATGATAAAGCCCAAACCCCTTAGTTTGATATTACCATTTAAGTTTGTCTACTCCCTATTTTCCTAGCTTTGTCTCATATCACTCCCTTTCATGTTCTTTATCCTCCAACCAAACTTACTTCTCCAGCATACCCCTATCCTTGACTGAATACTTTTCCTTATGCCCTTTCCTATCCCTAAATTGTCCTCTTCCATCCACTCTTGTTGAAATCCTCTCCATCATTTCCAATCTCAGTGAGTACCTCCACATTAATCAATTTTTCCAAGATTCTAAGATTTATCCCTTCTGAATGACCACTTATTTGGAATATTGTAAAGAGGATTAATAATTTGGATTAGATAACATCCAGGGCCCCTATCACCCTCTGAACTATCTTAGCATCTTGTTGGCACCTCTGTTTCTCTGGCATATACTCTGAAGCTTTTACCTCAGTTCCTACTTACACTTTATATGAATGTAAAGGCTACACTTTGGTGGTTGATGATATAATTTGTGCAGGTACTCTCTCCATTAATGCTTATTCCTTTCAGCTCTAAAATGTTGTGGGTTTTCAGGTCTTCTGTGCCTAGGCAAGCAGTTCTAAAAATTGCTGTGATTAAGAAAAAATTCATTACAAGTTGGTAAGCATTCTGGTGATTATACTGTTGAACCTAGTCTAAATAATTCATAAACAGTGTTATTTTTAGTCAGATCTTTAGGATAGAGTTTGAAAACTTCTTTAGTAACACACTGAAGTCTTTGTACTATCTAAAGGACAAAAAAGTTTTTAAAATACTACTTCAACTAATAATTCATAAAACAGAGTCAGTTAAGTAGAGCACTGAACCTGGAATCAGGAAGACCTGAGTTCAAATCCGGACTTAGACATTTGCTATGTGACTCTGAGCAATTTACGTAACCTCTGTCTGCCTCAGTTTTCTCATCCATAAAATGGTGAGAATTCTAGCACCTACCTACTAAAACTATGAGGATAATATGAGATAATTTTTGTAAAGAACTTTTCATAGCTTAACCTACCTACTAGAACTATGAGGATAATATGAGATAATTTTTGTAAAGAACTTTTCATAGCTTAAAATGGTATGTAAATGCTAGGCATTATTATTATAGCTATTATTACTATAATGGCATAGACTTGAAGAACCCAAGGTCACTTATACACCATAAGAAGGATTTTATCTTGGAGGTGATAGGGAGCCAGGGTCACTTGAAAACTACAAAGAGGATTTTTTCAAAGCATGTACAGTTTTGAATATACAATTGCATGTTGACATACCATTTTGGGTGATTGAGGTTCCAGACCTATGATTTCATCATAGGAAAGTTCCACTGCAGAAAACCCCTTCGCTGATTGGCATCAGCTACACATCTTGGTAACTTATGGTTATAAGGAATTGCCTGAGACACTGAGAGTTGGTGTAACTTGCCCATGGACACAGAGCTTTTATGTTCAGGATACAAAATTGAACCCAAAATCTGCTAACTCCAACACCAGCCCTCTATCCACTATGGCGTCACACCTTTCATGTAATTGTAAAAGTGATGTACATGTTTGATCAAAGGGTGGGATGGCAGCTAGGTGACGCAACAGATAGAGCACTGGCAAATTCAGACTCAGTCACATAACACTCACTAGCTGTGTGACTCTGGGCAAGTCACTTAACCCCATTGCCTAGTCCCCCCCAAAAAATAAATAAAGTGTTAAGATGCTTGTGGCTTAGAAAATCTTCATAAATATTCTCATTTTCTCTGGCTTCCCTCTTGCCTGAAATATTCTTCATCCTCAACTCCACCTATTGACTTCCTTGACTTCCTTTAAGTCCCAACTAAAGTCTCATCTTTAATAGAAAGTATTTCCCAACCTCTCTTAATTCTAGTGTTTCTTAATTTTCTCCCATTTATCCTGTATATAGCTTGCTTTGTATATATTTGTTCACATGTTGTCTCTCTCTCATTAGATTGTAAGCCCTTTGTACGGTCTTTTGCCTTTTTTAATATCCCTATCCCTTAGCACAATGATAAGCACATAGTTTAGTAAATGCTTATTGATTGATTGAGTAAATTGATCTTCAGGAAGCTAACTAGTGATAAATTGAATACCATCATACCAGATGTGTGTTTGACATGAATCTCAATCGATATGACAAAGTGAAATATTCAAGAAAGGAACATGTTATATATGGATATAAAATTTTGTATTTTATATATGTATATAAAGCCATATGTGCTCAGATGAATAAAATATTTTCCGTGCTTCACTTTGTTTCTGACTACCATATAACTTGCCTTTCATAGATCCCTCTGCTGGCTGTGTTGCAAGTACAAATTTGTGTGCTGATTCAAAAGTGTCTCTCTTGTCAAAGTCTGATAAGGTTCTACCACCAGGAAGGCTTAACAGAATCCTAAGCACAATGAGATCTCTTGTACTTATCGAATATTTAAGAATAAAGGTTACTTGTGGGCAAAGGGTAAAGGGAAGGTGGTTAAAGATAAGCATTTACCTGGAGACATAATTCCAAACACAGAGAAATTTTGCTATAATTTGAGTTCATCTAAAACTAAATTCATAAAATGTCAGGGTTTTTTATGCGAAGTGTCGATGTTAGGTCTAACAGAATATTTTCTTTGGTAAGGGTGGGTGGAAAGTGCTCACTATTTTCAGTTACGTAGCAATTTTTTTAAAAAATCTTTCATGAGGAGCAGCAAGATTCTTTCATCAAAAACAAACCATTGGGGCAAAATTGTGGTTTTTGTTATACTAGCCCATAGAATCAGTGTCTTAGCAATCAGCCCGTCAAAAAAAGGAGGGATTTAAGGAATGCCTTGGGACATGGGGACTTCATTGCCTTAAAAGGAGTCCTCCCTGCAATTACTTTACCTGCCAACTTTCCAGCAAGATAAATGGAAGCACTGTAGCTTGAAGGTGCCTTGGTTTGAATGAGATGCAGTAAGGTCTCTCTGTTCTTTCCAGGCATCATAGATCTGATAGTCCTTATAAAAGAATAGGGTTGGTGCCCTGCTGACTAAATTGTCCTCTAGAGTAGTATTAGTTACAGAGCTTCTTTGTTAACTAGGCTCAATGCTTAAAGCTCTGTTGAAGTTCTCTTATTAACACATTTTTAAGTAGCTCTGCGTATGGATACCCTAAAGAGTGTGAATGTATCAGTATAATTTACATATAAAAGTTATGTGTGTATATAACTGGAATGTAGAAATCCTATCTTTCTTTATTACTGTTCTGTTACTCTGAGGCAGTGCACATTGAAATGCTGATGACATGTGAATGGTATGAAGGCCACTGTTTTTATATTCTTCTCTTGGTATTTTCTTCAAGTAGCTTGTTGAATCACAGAAATGTTTTCGATGGGTTTGCTGCTTGATAGATGATCTCTTAATACTCATCTCCATCTTTTCTTTTCCTCTCCTTTTTCTTAATATGACATGCGGTTTTAATATTGGGCAGAAAAGGGATTTTTTTATGTTAGGCAGGCAGTTGCTGATTAGCATTTTTATTTTTAAAAACAAAGGCTTATATGGTGTTGAGTTCTTTTAACAGTAATTTTTTTTTTTTTTTTTGGAAATTTTTCTGTCCAGTTGGAAAGTTGGAACAAAACACAGGTAACCCACAGGAAGCAAAAATCAAATCAGATAAATACACATGGATTTGAAACGCCGAGTTGAAGCTATAATGTTTTACTAGATGGTAGTTTAGAGTAGATTTGAATTTGAAGAATTTTTCTTGTTATTTTTGTGTGTTTTAAAACCAAGTTATTATTTCACATTTTGTTACCCAAGAGTTCAGTTCTTTTCTGTTACATATCTTGAAACTATCCAGTAAAATCATTTTCTTATTATTTACATTTATGTAGATATTAGACCTAAATCACAAGGATTGGGCTTTACTTTAAGAGAGCTGATGTTGGCCTGCTTAATTTTTTTTTACTTCAAAAAAAATAAAGAAATTGAGATTATTAATTTGTGTTTTTCCTGCTAATTTTGTAACAGATAGTGATGGAGTGTAATCCTTCTGTTTTATAAAATAGGTGAATTGTGCCATTCTAGAAGTATTATTAAGTACAGCTAAAGCCTGTCTAATGTGTGGTATCCTGCCCTCATTACCCACTCCTTCTCCCGCCCCCACCCCCACTGGGCCTACCTTTAAGGAGAGGAACAAGGCAGCCGGGTTTAGTTCTCAGAGTAGGACAGTGTCACATGTGTGCCCTTGTACTTTATGAATGAGTTGCATCAGGTTAGTGAGGAAATCCCTTGAAGGCATGTGCTTCAAGAAATATCTGGGACCTGTCAGTCATTGATAGAATGCAGCCTGCTGAGGAGTGAGTCTTATCTTCCCTTAAACACACCAATGTAAGAGAACAAGTATTTACATCCAGTCAATCAGGTGACTTTGGTTTTGTCATAATGATCCCAAGCATTTGACTTGACTGTTGAAATCAAATAAAATCATCCTAGTATGTTATCTGCTTATAAAATGCTCCAGATACTACACAGCATCACCAAACAGCTGTTTGCAATTCTGAGAATCTGAATAGGTCAAAACTGCAGTTAAACTGAAGTATCCATAGTAAATATATTATTTTACTAACTCTCTGTGTGCAGATTCATGCATCTAATGTGCCCTGAACAGAAATTTGTACGCACTTTATCTATATGAGTTCTGAAAAACTGATTCTATTCGCCCAGTTTTATTTTGGAAGCTTGATATGATACTATTTCTAGGAGTGATATTTTCAATCTACACTGTTTCTGCTACATTTGTTATTCATAGCAACAGTTACCATTTGACTCTGCTAAAGATTGCCCTGTATTTTACTTAGAAAAGTATTACTCTTCCTAATACAAGATATTCTTGTGTTTCTGTAAGCATACTATAGGAAATGTAGGTCTTGAATGATTTTCATCAACTAAACCGGCACAAAGATTTTTTTTTTTTTTTAACATCATTGGTAGTTTTACTTTAAAGCAGGCTGTATGGCATAAGCAATGATAGCAGGTGGAAAATTGAAGAGGGAAACATGATTCGAGTTCTGGTTTGACTTATTGAGACATTGGCAATTGTACTGTGGAGTTAGGATAATTTCTTTCTCCCAGTTTCCATGGGCTCCTCACTGTCATCTTCTTCATCTCCCTGCTCTACCACTATTGAGGAATGACTGAATTTGGTAGCGGTTTCAGAATTTATAGCAGTATTACTGGGCCATAATGATTAATGAATTTTTTAAAATACAGAGAAACTTAGGAAGAGTTTAAAGCACTGATTCGAGGAAAAGTAAGTAGAATCAAGAAAGCAGTCTATCCAGTAAATAAAATAATGGAAATGGAGAAAACAAAATATTGAACCTAAAACTGGAAGTCATGCAAATTATAACAACCACACCTACCTCCGAAGAAGAGATGAAAAGATGTACCCCTTTCCTTCTTTGTGAGGTGGGGACTGAGTGCAGAACTGTATGTGGACATAGGCAGGTGTAGTTAATCTGTTGAGTAGTTTTACTCAACTGCTTGTTGTTTTGTATTCTTTGTTTCAAGGAAGGATTCGCTGGAGAGGAGAGGAAATATTTGGAAATGAAAGTGATAAAAACAAAATTTTAAAAAGATTTTTGAAAAAATTGGATGGGAGATAAACAGGAATACTTATATGCACAGGACAGGTATAGTTAGTGCCAGTTATTCATACCCTAAGCCTATCATAGGATTTGTTCCTGTGCATTGTCCTCCATACTGGTCCTTCATGCAAATGGGGAGGCCTGAGAACCAAAAAGGTTTCGTTATTTGCTTTAGGTGATAGAACTAGGTAGTGTCAGAACCAGGGCTAGAAGGCAGATCAGTTGACTCCTCATCTAATTATTTTTGTATTGTATAATAACACATAAACCTCTTACCATGTAAGGGAATTTGTAGAGCCAGACTATATACAGTTGGATGAATAATTCAAGTTACTTAGTTGTCTTGGCCTGGGTTTAATGCATTAAACGTTTGCTTCCAGCTTCTCCATGGTTTCATTTCCCCTTTCTAACCAGTATGGAAGATACCCTGTCTTCCTATCCTCTATTTATCCCTGACCCTTTTGGAGAGAAAGGAAAATCTTGTTCTTTTCTTACTTGTCTACCCTACTTTTATCACCAGGACTTGGCTGAGCATTTTCAGCCTCATATGTCCCTGGAAAATGAGTCTCCTGTACCTCTCCACACTCCCTCTCCCCTCATACATCTTCTTTTGAGCTTCAGGTCAACACTTTCCTTCTAAAAGCTGATTGACTGGCCAGAGCAGGGAATGCTCCCATTGATTTTCCTAACAGAAATTTCCTAAGAACCTTACTCCCTTCTTCTCCCTGTCCCCAATTCTAATCCTACAGGTATACCTTTCTCAGTTTAGTTTGCCTTGACCAAATTCCCCATCTTGTTGTCTCTCTGTCTCTCTCTTTCTCTGTCTCTCTCTTTCTCTCCCCCTCTCCTTTCCCATAATTACCTTAAATGATTTAACAATTTGGTTGATTCCCTTACATGTTGTCACTTGACCAGATTTGCTATACTATGTCCTGTTCTACATATCTCATTTTAGGGAGGTTACAATATTGACAAGCTGCAGAATATTGAGTAGATGGTAACAAGGATTCATAATCATAACTAATGAGGATTGGTTGAAGGAATTCCACCTATTTTAACTTGGTTAATGCATATAGGAGGCACATGACAGATACCCTCAAATATTGGAAGGTTTGCCCTTTAGGAAAGGGGTTCAGTTTGTTCCATTTTGGCCATACTAGGAGAACCTAGAACTAAAAGGTAGAAGTTTCTGTGATTATCATAACTTACCTTCCCTTTCCCAGTCATCCATTCCTAACTCTGGACCAGCAGAAGGGAGCTAGGTGAGGGAGAGTATTGGTAGGATCAGGAGAGAGTTTGGTGGGAAAATAACACTTTAACTATCTAACTCCACAAATTGTTGATTGAGGAAAGTCCTTTGTAAGACTTAAGCAATTATACAAATGTGATTTCTTGGCAAAACTGCATGTAAAATTTACCCATTGGTATCAAAATTAAAATACTTTATATTGGTTTGAAGCCACAAAAAATTGCATTTGATTGCATTTGATAATTTATACACAAACACATGGGACAGTTAGGTGGCGCTGTGGATAGAGTGCCAGTCCTGGAGGCAGGAGGACCAGAGTTCAAATCCATACTCTGTTAGTTACTAGTTGTATGACCCTGGGCAAGTCACTTAACCCCATCGTAGTTCCTCGTCTGTAAAATGAGCTAGAGAAGAAAAAGGGCAAACCACCCTAGTATCTTTGCCAAAGAAACCCCAAATGGTGTCATGGAAAGTCAGGCACTACTAGAAAGACTCAACAGCAACAACACAAAAAATATACAGGCACTTTCAGTGAGAAATTAAGCCAGACAGAATATTAAAGCTCTGCCATATTACTAAAATAAAAATCTTCCTTAGAGAGTGCACTAAGGGATCTTTCAAAACCACAAATAGTCAAGATTTAACTCTCAGCCAAGTGCTTAATAATTTGAATGAAAAATCTCTTGTATCTCCTGTACACCTCGTGTACCATAACAAGACTGATTTATTTCTCCAGAGCTGTATATTGTAAGAAATTAATACTATAAAGTCCATAAATAAAATATAAGTAAAAACTCATTATAAAGAACTCTTGGGACATCATAGTTGTTTTGTTGTAATGGATTTTTTTTTCTTTCAATGAATGAATTGCTAATAGTTACTTTACTAGTCTTTATGTCCTAGAGACAAAACAGAACTGATGCTTAGTCTCTGGGGTAGTTAATTAGCAAGTAAAAAGAAGTGTATTGACCTCATAAGATAGGGAAAATAGATGGTATCTAACTTTTATACACCCTACCTTTCTCCTCCAGATTTATTTTGTTGAGTAGCCTGAGAATTTAAATGGGTTTGATTTAGTTAGCTTTGAAATGGGGAGAAGTGAGTTGAAGGATAATTGCTACTTGGTGATTCTGCTTTCCTTTTCCCACCTAAAGTGTAAACAGTTGTTTTGTTAAGATTGTTATGACGCAGAATTGGAGAAGATACATGTTGTTTAGGAAATTTATTGTGTAAATTTCAATCCAGTTTGTTTCCATGGACTATGTACAAAGCCTTGGGGATACCTTTGTTATACAGAACCCTTCTTTCTAGTGGTATCTATCACAATACCATTTTGATCTTACAAGATTAATTTATCTGTTGATTATTCTTTTTTAACACAGTGATAGCATGCAATGTTGATGTAAGAGAATAAGATGGCCAAAATAGTGCTGTGCATCTGGGCTGAATTGTGATGATTTTGGCCTCCATTAGAGTGGAGGAAGAGCTTCAGAATACATGGGCTCATTTCATGCATCCTCATGTCGAAATATCATCTCTGAAGCAGTTTTAAAACATTCACAAGTTCTCACCTTTCTGCTCAATCAACCAAAAAGTGTTTATCTGGTGACTTCTATGTTTTAGGCGCTTGGGACTCTGGGAATCCCGAGCATCTAGGGGAATGAAAAAAGATCTCTTGTATGAGGAATCACTTACTGTACTTGGAAAGGAAGTAGATGTCCCTAAAAATGGAGGGGAGGAAGGGATTGTGTAACAGGCCGAGGGGACAATCAGTCTGTGCACAGGACCGTTAAGTACCCTCTTTAGATGGGACGTAGAGCGCAGAAAAAGGAATGACATGGAATAAGCCTGGAAAGGTATGGCTCGAGCCCAATTTTGAAGAGCTCAGAAACCTCAAAAGTTAATTGAAGTTTTTCATAATTCTTATATATTTGTATTTATATGTATATTTGCCTTTTCTCTTTTCTTAATTTGAAAATTGGAGGATGCCGTGTCAAAATAATGGCATTCTCAGTCCACAGTTTTTAAGCTCAGCACTATCCTTTGTTACATCAGTATTAATAACTCCCTCTATCTAACCAGTAGGGATGGATGAATATGCCAAGTGCCATGTAATGCTGTCTATGGAGAATTGAGCTGGTTTATTATGCTAAGTACTCAATGAGCAATACTGCTCAAGGATGGTTCCTAGAATAAAGGTGATTATCTCACTTTGAAAGAAATGGCCACATTCTTGTTGATGTAGCTCATGAGAGCTGTTGATATTTTTAGTTGACAAAGTATCCATGATTTGGATGACTGCTTTTATAAAAAAAATTTTTTCGTTTTTTTTTTTTTTTTTTTTTTTTTTGGTGAGGCAGTGGGGTTAAATGACTTGCCCAGGGTCACACAGCTAGTGTCATGTGTCTGGTCTGAGACTGGATTTGAACTCAGGTCCTCCTGACTCCATGGCCGGTGCTCTATTCACTGCGCCACCTAGCTCCCCCTATAAAATTCTGTAATAGCATGAATTCTGTAGGTGAACTTGGATTGGACACTGAACAAGCAGTGTTTTACTACATTAATAGATATTTTCTCTCTTTTCCCTCTACTCAGGACTTATCTGGCTCCATTGATGACCTGCCCACAGGAACAGAAGCAACATTGAGTTCAGCAGTGAGTGCATCAGGCTCCACTAGCAGCCAAGGGGATCAGAGCAATCCTGCACAGTCGCCCTTCTCTCCTCATGCTTCCCCCCATCTTTCCAGTATCCCAGGGGGCCCATCACCTTCTCCTGTTGGCTCTCCTGTCGGGAGCAACCAGTCAAGATCGGGCCCAATTTCTCCTGCGAGTATTCCAGGTATTACTGATTTATTGTGATTTAACTTGGATAGCAAAGCTAGATCTGGTCTTAATGCCTTAGAACAATTAGATTCTCATCAATGAAATACTTGACAATAATCTATTTTGGGGATCAGAATGCCTTGGTGGTGTGACAGAGGACTTGTCGCCCAAATGTTGTAAATGCCCAGTTCCAAAGTATCTCTTAATGATTTTTTCAAAGGAACCCCCCTCAGTAATTGAGTTAAATGACTTCATTCTTTATTGTTCCTCAGTTTCCATGTTTGTTTGCTCTGCCAAAACTAAATAATCTTCTTTCTGTCTACATACGCCTTTACAGTGTTTCTGCTGAATCAGAAAACTATATCAGCAAATTCCACTAAGCTCTTTTGTCATAGAATGTTAACCAGTGGGTTTGTTTTTATGACTGTATCTCAGTATATAATGTTGTGTTATTTTCAAAAACCTTGTAAGTACATGCTTATAGTAGTATTAGTTCATTCATTGCAGCATATTTGAGAGCTCTTTTCCGATGTGTAGTGCTCCCCATCTTATACTTGTTAGAGTCTCTGCAGCTTTTTAGAAATACAGTTGTTTTACTATTCACCTTATGTACCTAACAACCAATTTTCCTTTATTAGGTACGTGGAACGAATTTTTTTTTTTTTATCAGAGAGTCAGCAAGCTTTTAGTAAACACTTACTCTTTGCCAAGCACTACGCTAAGCACTTAGGAGACAAAGAAAGTCAAAAACAAGGTCCCTGCCTTTTAGAAGCTCACATTTGAATGGTTGAGACAACATGGAAGTAACTATTTATACATATAGTATAAATGGAAGCTTCTTTTTGGTGTAATATATCATTATAGCAGCTATAAATTAGACATTTTCTTTATATGTATTACCTTGGTTAAAGTGATGGAGGTATATTCAATGGAACATGCTTGCTTCCTCTTCTGAAATTGACAGTGGTTTGGTTTTTTTTAATTTACTGATGGATGCTAACGAATAGGTCATAAGTCTCATTCTTTTTAATAGTTACATTTCTATACTGCTTTTCCTACATGACAGTATATATCTGAGTGGTGACCACTCTCTAATAATGATGTAGCTTCAAGGACGTTATCTAGGGTAAACTTTCTAGGTCCTTGAAGCCTGTCACCTAATTTCACTTGTTTATTTTCTACTCCATTGTGCCTCTCAAGGTGAGGCTAAGTTTCTTAGGATATTTCTTTTTTATGATTTTATGTTCCACAAGGTAAAAGTCTTGAAACGCTCAAAGCCAAAGTATTATACGGAAGAGTAACCTAAATGAAACTTTGGTTGGATAGCTATCTTAGTTGCTTAATTTTAAAAGTCCCATTTTCAGTCAATATATATAACCATTAATGTAATATATGTAAATACATACATCTTTATATAATACATATTTTTTCAAATCCTTTTTTAAAAATTCCTTTTATGCTTTTCTTTCATTGGTTATTGATTTATATAACATTAAATTGGACATCTAGAAAAAAAGTTCTCCAAGAACATTTTTTTTTTTTTTTTTTGACAAAAGATCTGACAGTTTTATCAGCTAAACACTAGGTAGGAAGATCCTTAGTTAACAAAGTTAATTTTCCTTAAGTCTAAGTGGTTTTTTTAAAGGAGGATAGTTAGTAAATAGCCAGTCCATTAATAAATAGCAAGTAGTCATCTTTTATTGTAGTAATAGAACTGGATGTGGGATCAGGAAACCAGGTATTTATAATTCCTAAATTGGAGTTCTGTTCTGAAAAGTTTATTTAATAGAAAGTCTCCTATCTTAGTCAATGCCATTTCAAAAATAGTGACAGCATTTCAGTCATCTATAACTTCCTCAGTGTGAGGATCACATCACTACCAAAAGAGGCTGCAGCCTTGCATGCCATAGCTTTGAAGATGGTCTTTCAGTGTTTCTTTGGCCAAAAATTCCATCACACTGGGCTGTAACCTTCTGACAGACCAGTCTCTCCAAAAAGTCTCCTGATTTTCCTAGGGTCACTTCCTTACCAGGATGAGGCATTTTGTGGCTGCTTTGAAGAGATTTCACTTCTTTGAATTGTGTTCTTTTGAAATGCAAGGCCATTGCTGATTCTTTATTTCTCCACAGCTCATGTTGTTCGAAGCTTGACATCTGTGTTGTGGCAGATATAAGCTCTGATTTGAAATTTTGTGAATGTAGGAAGTCAGGTAGGAAGTGATTCATTTCATTTTTTTTTTTTTGATGAAAAGCATAAAGAGTTTCAAGTAAATTCTTGAATTCTTAAATTCTCTGTGTTAGTGGGCTCAATGTATCATATTAAATTTTTTAAAAGCATAAAAAAATCCAAAGCATCTTAGATTCTGTGATTGGCAGCTATTATTGGTAGGTAAACTCTCTAGTTCTAGCTACCAAAGGACTTTTATTGGAAGTTAATGTATACTTTACATTTTTTAAAAATTTCTTTATATCAAAACTTGCTCTGTGTGCAGTGTCCAGCAGAGGTGAAAAAAATATTAAGTATTTTCCATATTGTTTACTTCTTTCCAACTTGAAAATAAGAGACCAAGATAGGACAGCAATTAAATTTCACATAGAAATTGTCTGGGAAAGGATATGACAAAGAAAAATAGGCAAGTTGGGAGAAAAAGCATTATAAATATTGAAAAAAAAATTTAAATCTTTGCCAATGCTTGGATATTTGACATTTGTATTAACTCACCCCTTTCTCAGTACTAGAAATCAGGTTGAAGCTGTATAGTAACCACCAACCTCAAACAATTATAGCTATAGAGGAAATCTCTGTTGCAGATATTTTAAGAATATGAATTACATTTGATCAATATTGGTAATATGGAGAAGCAATGAGGTATTATGGATAGAGTGCCAGTCTTGGAGTCTTTGGAGTCAGTAAAGCTCAGCTTCTGCCCTGACTGATAAACTAGTTAACTAGCTGACCTTGGGCCAACCACTTAATCTCTCAGTGCCCTCCCATACAACCCTTTCAGAGGCATTGCCAGACTCCACCAGTGGAAGGAGATTCCACCTACACATGGAGCTCCCTACACTGATAAAATCTCAGGTCCAAATGCCACCACCCAAAACTGAAGATATTCTTAGTACCTTCGCACTTCCCTTATCTCAGACCAGCCTCATTCCTATTCCGGTTCTATTTCTGTGTAGTTCCTGGTATCTTTTCTCTCTATCTTTCTCCCTGCTAGTTTACCCCAACAAACCTAAATGTTGGAATATGTGGAAATGAAATCTACCCTCTGAAATTCTTAAATCAGTCTGGTAAGACTAACTTACAAGTGTTTTTCTTCTTTCACTCCCACTTTCATATCTTATATCTTCATTGTTACATGCTAAAACAATAGGGTCATAATTCTTCATTAATAAAATGAAAATTATAACCTAGGGACTTATGGTTATTTAAGCATTTGTTTAGTTTTTCCCCTTTATTCTCTTTCCACTTTCTTTCTTCCTTTCTATTCCCTGTCCCTAGCACGTCCATCCACTCCCCGCTTCAATTTTGTTGTTTCTGACCTCACTTCTATCCCATTACCTCCTGCTATATCTTGCTACAGCCTCTCCATGTGACACAGATTGGCTCTTTCAATCATTGTCTCTCCAGCAAGTCATTGTAAGATGAGCAGCTGTTATGTAGCTGATAGCCGTGATGAGGAAAAGCCAAAATATTGGAGGGGGTTCTTGCTGGGAAGACTGTTTGAATAAAGGTGTTGCTTTCCCAGGGTTCGTTGGAAAAGAACCATCATTTTCTCCATCTCTGCTCTGGGTAAATGAAATTGACGACTAATGAGAAACATCACAAAGATGGATAAACCATCTATAATAAAGCATCCCAAATGGCTGATTCTGTTCAGTGCCTGTTTAAACTGTTTCTCCACCCACTGCAAATTTGCCCTCCTGTGTTGCCTTCTGACAAACATTTGAAGTTTCATGGGAATTGCTACCATGATGCACTTGCATAGTATTGGCACTGGCATATCCCTAACTCAGTGGGGCATTTCCTTCCTGCATTCCTTTTGAAAAGCAGGATGGAGATTTTCTATGGTAAGTAGCCACATGGATCAGCTGCCTTTGTGTGCACATTCCTGGGTTCCAGCATTGTAGCCATCTATCGTTGGAGGAGGTGGAGAAATCTGCTTCTGATGTTTAATTTACACATGTATTTAAGAACAGAAATACGTGTGCTTCACAGTGCCATGTGGTGGCAAATTCTTGCATTCACTTGTCCCCCCCTCCACAATCTCTTAATCCTTCTCCTTCATATTGGTCAAGTTCCATGTGGGAACCCCCCCCCCCATTTTTTATTAGAGTTGTAGTCAAAGAAAACGTGCTTAATTAAATTAAGCCACCCATGCCTAATGCAGTCATTTCTGCAACTTGTGGCTGCCAAACATCGGTTTCTTTGTAAGAAATTAATTTCTTTTCTTCCTGAACTTTTTGCTGCTTCTCCTGTTGCAGCCCGATCTCTTTGATTGTTTTTTGTTAAGGAGCAGAAGCCATGGCTGCCTTTTATTTGGTGTGGGTCTTACCCTGTGCCTCATTCTACCTATCACCCTCGTAGAAGCTGACACAGCACATCAAAATGCACTGCTGTTGCCAGAAGATTTAGTGGATGTTAATTTCACTTGTCTTGCCTCCTGTGCCAACTGTTCCAGTTTACTAACAAAGCAAAAATGTAAATAAGCCCAACAATTTTTTTTATTTTCATTTTATTGGCCAAAGGCTTTTGTCAGCTTTTTTCTCCTGTGCCATGTAAGCAGCAACAGTGTTTAAATATTAAGAAAGGTGAGGGTACTGTGGGAGATTGCTGATGGGCCGGGCAAGTATTAACCCATCAGTATCCAATAGAATTTTTTGGAGGTTGTCCCACCATTTTTCTTTTTAAAATCTAAGGGAATTTTAAACTACTCTTGATAATTCATCAGGTATGTTAGAAATAGGAAGTAACGACATCATGGACTTTCCAATATTTCACTCCCTTGCCTCTTAGCTTTTGGCATTAGCACCACATCCAATTTCAGATGGGAATAAGCATCTTTTTCTGAAGCTGGAAGATTAAGTGAGTAACCATTGCTTATTTAAAAAAAAAAGGAGTAGATATCATGTATCACTATTACCAAATGCTTAGTTTGTATTGTACCTTTTCTGCCCATATATGCATTAAATAGAATGATTGAACCTAGAGACTAATCAAAAACAGCATGTTCCCTGACATCATAGAAAGTGCACTGTTTTGTTACTTAATCTCATATGACAAATCTACTTTCTGTACATAATATATTTATAGTTATACATAAAGCACATTTTTTTCCAGCATAGAAGATAGGAAAAAACTGAGTTTTTAAAGATTTTACATGTTTTCCTCTTGGATTCTTTCCTTTCACTCTCTCTTTTTTTTTTTTATAAAGATCATGGCATTCCTTATGCTCTTTTCTGTGACTTAATGATTAGGAAACAGAACAATTAGAGTATATTAAAGAATGGTGGGAGAGCAGAGAATAAAAACTAAGTATATCATTATGAAAGATGTAGGGACCCTGAAGGAAAAAGAATATTGGTATCAGCTGTCGGTCTTTCAGGGGCCAATCTAAATGCACTTGTCTTAGTTGGACTTAGGCAAGTGTCTCCTCCTGTCCCCCCACCCTCCATCCTGGGATCTATATATGTTATAAATACATAGGATGAAGGATGAAATTCTATCCTTGTACTTCCTGCAGTTTCCAAAACATTTCAGCTTCCTTGGCCTTTTCTCAAACTTAAATATTATAGACACTAAAAGTTCTTATCCCCATTATAATAACTATGCCAAAGGTGGTACCCCTCGTTACTTTACACTAAGTTTGTCTCTCAAGAGCTTTACTAACGGATCAATTCCTGGATGGTGAGAGAAACAGAGTCAGCATGCGAGCTGGCCTGATGTTCTGTATAACTCTGAGAAAAATCTTAGATGCCACCAGCATGAACTAAGGAGAGTATTATATACCAAATTGTGAGTATCACTTCTAGTTTAGCCATCTTTCCATTCAAGTACTCAGCAGTATTTTTTTAAAAGTAAGAGTTCTCTTTTTTAACAAGGGAGGGTTAAATAGATAACAACGAACACTGACATAGCTTCAGATACAAACAGGAAGGCAGTCTGGTTATAAAGTTAATTCTCTTGGTTAATTTGACATTCAGACAAGCAGGCACTGGAAAGATGCTTAATGGAAAAGAGAAAAATGAATAGCAGTTAAGAGTCAGTCATAGGCCAAAGTGAACAGGAAGGTTTTTAGGTGATAGGAAATGATAGTTCCTAGTCTAATTTGTCAAGGTTAGTGCTCATAAGATGAAGAATGATTGTTACAAATCAGTTTCTTTTTTTTTTTTTTTTTTTTGAAGACATTTCTAGACCTAGATTTTTTAAATGTTTAGGCCTCCATTCTGCCTAAATGGGTAAGTTATTTAGTATATGACTAAAACCTCTTTGTGTGAGAAAGAGGGATTTTAGCTGGTTCATATCTAAATATAATAATAATAGCTGGTATTTATAGCACTTTAATATTAGCAAAGTGCTTTAAAAACATTATCTCACTTGATCTTTACAACACCCCTGGAAGATAAGTGCTATTATTTTCCCCATTTTTACAGGGTGAGGAAATGGAGTTTAAGTAACTTGCCCAGGATCACACAATTAGTTCTTTCTTACTCCCCCCTCTAAAAAAAGCTCATTAGACCATGTGCCTTAATGGAGGTTTTTGCCCACAAACAAAGGAGACAATCACATTCTGCTTTTGCCAAACTATTTCTTATGTACTGTGTTTATGTCTGGGAGCCAAATTTTAATAGAGACATTGATGAACTAGTGCATCCAGCAGAAGGCAACTCAGATTTGAGGGAAAGCCAAAATTTGTCATGAGAAGTGGCTGAAAGATTTGGTGATGTTTAGAAGGAAACATTATGACTAAGTATATGAAGGGCTTTCCCATGAAGTGAGAGATTAGACTTTTTTTGTTTAGTAAAGGAAATCAGAACTAGTAACAATGAGTAGAAGTAAGAATGAGGTAAACATCCAGTCAAATAAATGGCAAATTTTCTTAAAGGTAAAGTGAGTTACCCTGAGTTGTCCATATTATTGGGAGTTTTTCTAGAGACTAAACATCTGTCAAAGATTTTATAGGGCAGTTTCTGCATAGGGTAAGAAATGGGACCAGATCCTCTTAATTCAATTCAACCGCCATCTACGCGTTACTACTATATACAGAGGAATATGTTAGTTGTTAGAGCAATATACTTTCATGTTGGTTGTTGTTTAGTAGAGGGGTATGATATAAATAGAAATTACGCCCTCCCCCCAAAAAAAAGTGTATAAAGGAGATGTAAGCAGAGTGTTTTGTGAGGTCAGAAGGAAGATTGTTGTTGATTGAGGGCATCAAGGAAGCCTTCATAATAATGAAATTCATGTCATGTACAATGTAATAATATAACTCATGTCTGCCTAGCATGACAGAGAATTTTGAGATTTACAAATCATCTTCTTTAGTAGCCCTGAAAAAGGTAGATAGTCCAAGGATTATCCCCATTTTTTCTCTGGAATTTAAGTGACTTTTCTCCGTCCCACATCTAGTAGGTTTCAAACATGAAAGCTGGAATTTGAATGCAAGGCTCCTTATTCAAGCCCAGTACTCATTCCGTTGCAGATGACCTCCTTCACGATGATGGCATTTAAGTTTTTCTGTTCGTTTGTTTTTGCTTTTTGGAGCAGCAGTTGAGGTTAAGTGACTTGCCCGGGGTCACACAGCTAGTAAGTGTCAAGTGTCTGATCTGAGACTGGATTTGACCTCAGGTCCTCCTGACTCCAGGGTCAGTACTCTATCCACTGTGCCATCTAGCTGCCCCAATGATGGCATTTAAGTTAACCTTAAAGGGATGGGTAGGATTTCAGCTGGTTGGAATTAGAAGAGAAGTCTATTCCAGGGATAGGGGGTACCATGAGCACAGAGGAAGTAAAGCACAGACTTTCATCCCATTTGGCTCCAGCGTGGAGGACAGGGAGAAAAGAAGCATGAGAAGGCTGGACAGATTGGGTGGTGTCAGGTTCTTGAGAGTCTTAAATGCCACTCAGAAGTTTGACCTTTCCTTACTAGGAAATAGCTAGCTGTTGAAGAGCTTTGAGCAGAAAAGTAGCATTTGACCTGTCCGTGACGTGAAGGATTCTTTGTGGTTGCAGAGAGTAGAGGCAAAGGAACATTGCTTGGAGGATGACAGTGGTCTGTGCCAAAAGGAATGAGGACCTGAATTAGAGTGGTAGCTATGGTTAAACTGACAAGATCTTGCAGCTGCTTAAAGGTGGGAAGTGAGGCCAAAGGTAAAGTTAAAGAAAACAAACAGCGAGGTTTTAAATAGGTCAGATGGTGATGGATACAGTTGTTTATCGAAATGGTGAAATCAGAAGAAAGAACAGGTTTTTAAGGAAAGACGATCACCTTGATTTTTGAAAGTGTTGAGTCTTAGTTCTAGGATTTTAATTCATTTCTATCTAATGAAATCCTAGTATGTAAATTTTAGAGAAAATCAGATAATTTGAGAGATGGTTTAAAGATGGCTCTTGGTTATATTCATTTTCACTGTAACTTTGGTGGCATCCTAAATGTTATAGCTTTAGATCACAGGACTTAATTTCACTTGAAAGTGAGTATGAACACTTTACCTGGACATCTTTTTTTTTTATTTTAGGGCATCTATCAAAATTTTCCTCATGGTTTTGCCAAGGGTGAAAATCCTGCAACAGCTTGTTGTGTGGATGATGCATACTAGTTATTGGCAAACTGAGCAGAAAATGTAAAAACACACACACACACACGCACACACGCACACATGCACATACATAGCACCACCACCAAATGTGGTTGCTCTCTCCGTGTTTTTATTCCATGGTGTTACACAAAACCGATTTAGCAATTTTGCAAAACAAGGATACTTGCAATAAGACTGTATTTCCCTTCCTGACAAGTAAAACATTGCCTTCTATGCTGCACATGAGAGTAATTTTACATCCTTTCCAACTGATGCTTTCCAACAATATGCTTTTTCTTGGGAAGAGGAGAAGAAATGAAAGTTCTTAAATAGATTTGGTGGGTTAGTAATGAGGTACAGAACCTTTTACCTTTATTTATTGGTTCTAATTTAGAATCAAGACATCATTCATTATTACTTATTTTCTTGTTGTTCAGTCATTTTTCAGGCATGTCTGACTTTTCATGACCCTGTTTAGGGTTTTCTTGGCAAAGACACTGGTGTGGCTTGCCATTTCCTTCTCCAGTTCATTTGACAGATGAGGAAACTGAGGCAAATAGGGAGAAATGACTTGTCCAGGGTCACACAGTTCATAGGTGTCTGAGGCTGGATATGAAGTCAGGTCTTCCTGGCTCCAAACCCTATATCTATACTCTTTCAGTGTTTTCCTAAAGATCCTCTTATCTACATAGTTAAAAAATATTGTATGTGCAAATGATAGTCCTTGAGCATTTTTTTCTCCCAAAGCAAAATTTTAGCACTTGTTATATGCAAGGCCTTGTGTCAGGTGCTGGAAATTAATACAAAGACAAAATCAAGCTAGTTCTTCCCCCGTTGGAAATTCGTGAAACAGTACTAGTCCAATTTAGTTAGAATTTAGAGTATGCTAGCTAACATTGATATAGTGCTTTATCTCATTTGATTCTCACAACATCCCTAGGAGGCAAGTACTATATGTATATAGTTATATTATATGTGTGTGTGTGTGTGTGTCTGTGTGTCTGTGTGTGTATAATGTAATTATATAATAATACCCCCTTGGGCATTTTATTATCTCAATTTTACAGATTTAAAAAAAACAACAGGCTAAAAGAGAGTCACTTGCCCAAGATTACACAACTAATAAGTGTCTAATGCAGGATTTTAATTCGGGTCCTCTTGACTCTCACGGCCCAGACTCTAACCAGAATATTGTATAACTACCTCAAAAAAAAAAGGAGTAAAATTGAAATGTCTGGAGAAGTAGATGGGACCTTTGAATGTGCCATTTTCATTACTCCTATACATAGTAAGGAAACCATTGAAGATTTTTGAGTGTGCCATTGGCACAGTCGGATCTCTTTAAGGATTAAAATAATTTTGCCAAACTCAAATAGGAACAGATTCTTGGGGCTGTATATTGACTTAGAAAACTACAAAATAACATTAGTTTTGTTGTATTTTTTTTAATAAACATTTCCCTATTATATTTTCATTCTTGGGGGTGGAAGGGAGGGAGGAATTTGACACCTGATTTAAAGCACTTTAATCATCATAGCCCTGTGAGGTAGGTAGTACAGATGTCATTAACTCTGTTTGACGTATTAGGAAATTGAGGCCCAACGAAATTTTGACTTGTCCAAGGGGGAGAAGATGTGTAAGTAAGTGCCGGAGCTTAAAATGGCAGCTTCTTCTTCTTCTAATTCTTCTAATTCTCCTTCTCCTCATCCTTTTTCTTCTTCTTCCTTTTCCTCTGGTTTGTTTTCACTATGACCCATTTCCTCCTACTCTCTATCTCCCCTGTAGAAATGAGCATTTAGATTTTATAAAATTTAAATTTCCAGGTAGTTTTACTTATACTCATTAATTTCTTCCTGTTTCCTACCTTTTATAGATTAAACATAAATCAAACATAGAGATGCCCAATGTCACAAATAATATATTGTTTTTCTCCATTTTCAATGCTTGGTAATATTAGCAGTGACTGATGGTTTTCTGTGGCATATCTTGCAATCTTGACGCTGTCTGCAGGAAATGCAGGAAAGTTTTTCAGACACCTTCTTTGGTGTTTATTTTCATTTTTTGAGTTGGTTGGATTGTCACCGCTCTGAGCCTATAGTAAGGTTGAAGTGGCGGTATTTTTTGAGTCAGAGCAGCATGCTTCCACAGTTTAGTTGCTGTTGGCATGGAACTGATTTGTTATGTCTCTTCACTGAGAAATCAGAATGCAAATGAAAGTATATTGCAAAAGCTTCAACAAGTTCGTTTTAGTCTAGGGGAAATCCACTTATTGGCAATGTTGTTAGAAATGGAGACGAAACTAAATATAACACCTGGTAACCTGTTATGGTCGGGATATTCCCACCAACAGGCTGCATTGTAGGGTCTTAATCCAGATGACTGAATTTTCTAAACATAGTGAGTAGTATTTGGGGGAAAACCAAAACCTCTTGCAAAGGGAGTTATGTTTATTTCCCTGTCCTCAAATAACTGTGAAGTGAAATTATGATGATGTGTTGATTGATTATAGCCCTTAAGTTTCTTAGTCATCAGTTTCATCCCCTACTCTCAATTCCCACACTTGCACCTTTGATTTCTCTTCCCCAACAGGGTGATGTGGGTTGTCATTGACTAATGAAGAACAGAATTGGTTTCGGCATGAGACAAACGGAATGCCGACACCAATCCCAAAATGCATTAATCTTTAATAATCCACATCTGCATGTTTATAAATGATATAACCAGGGTTTGTTAATGTTGATATTCCCCCTTCCAAACAGAAAGTGACACAGGCGTTTGTACTCGCAAACTACATTAAAGGCACACAGCTGAATGCTCAGAGTGTGACCTTGCTGAGGATACCAAAATTAATGAATCTTTTAAGTTGATTAAAAAATATAGTGTGTTACAAGGACTCCCAAAGCAGTGATTGGGATTTACTGTTATTGAGTAAGCTAGGTGATTTTCTAAAAAAGGCCAACTCACCTTCACTTAAACTTCTTTCCTTTCTTGTTTTCTTAATTCAAAATTCCCTTGACTGGCTTTGATCTGTACTCTTTCTGTTTTTGTTGGCCTGTTTCTAAGTCATTTTATATGACTTTGTATAAGAATTCCTATTCATAATCATACATGATCTTCCCAATTAAAGTTTTCAACCCTTTTAGGTATATTCTAATCAGTTAAAGGAAACTTTTTATGTGACTGAAAATTTGCATAGAATGTTGCCTTAGTTAAGTTGCCTGTGATATCACAAATTAAATATTCTTGACTTTCTGCCCACCTCCCATTTTCCCCCTAAACACGTCCCAAAACATTCTGTTTCTCTTATACGAAAAAGCATATTTTTCACAGTTCACCTGTAATATGTAGCGATATTTCTAATCTCCTTGCTAGAAGAGATTTCTCCTTCTACTGGTGCAAGTTTGAATCCTTCCACTCCTTTGTGACTCATTTATTTCATTCTGTATGTCCCCATATATCCAGTAATATAAAGTCCTGCAGGTTCTTGTGAGATGTTTGGGGTATCAGTGTAGCACTCTGACTGTCTGTCCAGTCTCTCTCATTCTTTCTACATGACCAGCTCACCCCTTTTTCCAAGTGAAAGACATCCCTGACTTGGTTTTTTGTTTTTGTTTGTTCTCCACAAAAGAGAAGTTATTGTTTGAAATAGTTTGCAGCCATTTTCATACCCCACCCCACCCCACCCCCCTCCCCCATGTACTTCTCATTTCCCTTTCGGTTGCCTGCAGTTTTGATTTGTTTGAGATTGTGGTGTTCCATCACTGCCATCAATAGAGCATCACCAGGAGAATCCAGAGATATTGTTTTAAATGAAATTCACAAAATCCAAATACATTCAATTTAAACTATCAAACCTGGCTCTCATTCCTATATTTGGGACTGCTTTTAAGTGAATAAAAGCAAAACTCGTTTTAGGAATCTGTTATTAAGCCATAGCTCATTCAGATATAGGTGTTACTCCTGGATTTTTCACCATGCATAGTTCTTTACTATATCATTAAAATGGAATTAGAGTAGTATCATGAGCTCATCAGAAAGAAAAAATTAACAAGGAAAAACTTACTGAGCTGAAAAGTTGAGTGATTTTTTTCTCCTTACCCTGTTTTCATAATCTCTTATAATGGAGAGTGACTGTGGTTCTACGTTTTTAAACTATAGCTCACCTGGAGCAGTTTGATGAAGGGAGCCCATGAATCACCACGTACGTAATCTCTAAATCTCTGAGTTGGAGTCATAATTCAAGCCAGTAGCAGATTCAACCTTACTTCCCCTCCTGCTGAGTAATATACAGTTTTTTAATCAGTCATTTTTTCGTCTTATGCTCTGTGTAGTTCTGCATGACCCTTGTATGGAGGCTCCCACCACAAAAGTATGTAAAGTCCTTCTGCTCTGAGTTGGGGAGTAGAAAGAAAATAACGATTGGCAAATCACCCCCTGAGTCTTGCCTGTTTATTAACCAAACTTCAGTGATATGGGATCCTGTCCCATTGACAGGCTTATGTTTTGAAAAGCCTCCTGATCTACAATGGTACACACCCGAGAAATTTGAAGTAAATGATGAAAAAAAGAAAAGGGAATAGGAAAAGGCTTGTTTTTTTTTTTTTAAGGTGCGGCATGGTCCTGAATTTCTCATGAATTTATTTTTTGCCATATGTTATCTTTCAGTAATGTAGAGATTGTCTAAGTACTCATGTAGATTAGTTATAAGAAATTGAATTTATTATGTAGTTTAAAAGATTCACATATGATAAGTTGGAAAATATATGACTCAACTGCAAAGAAAATATGTTTGTCTCAATCGTTTTGTAATTTTAAGTTGCAATAAGTAGCAATTAGCTGGCCTGGTGGATAGAATGCTGGACTTGGAGTCAGGAAGACATGAATTCACATAATTGCCTCAGACACTTACTAGCTGGGTGAGACTCTGGGCAAAACATATAACCTTGTTCTGCCTCTCATCTGTAAAATGGGGATTGTAAAAGCACCCATCTCACAGGGCTATTGTGAGAATCAAATTAGATAGCATAATGCTTCGCAACCCTTAAAGTGCTATAAAAAGGTTGGCTATTGATGCTTACTACTACCAGTACTACTGCCACCATCACTACCACCACCACCACTACTACCGGTACTACTGCCACCATCACTACCACCACCACCACTACTACTATTACTATAGTTACTACTATCATTGCTGCTGCTACTGCTACTATTACTACCACTACCACCACCACCACCACCATCATTACTGCTACCAGTAGTACCGCTACCACCATCACCACTACTACTGCTACTACTATAGTTACTATTATTGCTGCTGCAGCTACTATTACTACCACTACCACCACTACCAATACTATTACTACTACCATCTTTTATCTAGTTCCTCCCTATCTGGGTATCTCATGAAAACTCCTTTGCACAAAGTGACCTTTCTCCCTCCTCTTTTAGAATATTTACCCACTTGAAACTGTAACTTCTAAAGAGGTTTGTCTGTCAACTTACCTGGGAGGTTATCTTCTATACTCTATCCCTCTGACTATTTAAACCCTCTCTGGTACCTAGAAAAGTATTAAGACAATTCTTCATATTGTCTAGACTTGTATGTATCAGGATTGCTCTGATCCTGATCAACCCACATAAGAATGTCCCGTATAAATGTTATGGTTAAAATCAGAAATGTGTCTTATTTAGCTGAATAACCTTAACTTCAGTAGAGGCTACTAACCAAGAATATACAGGAAACTGTCAAAAGATTTGTTCAGAACATTAGCCAGAAATGTTCATATTAACAAAACAGCTGAAGTCAGCATAAGCTGAATGAACACTGAATTTGACTTTTTAAGTACATGTTGGATATTAGCCCATCAATGTATTTCGGACTTTAGGAGATGTAAATATAGATATAGATACGTATGTGTATATACATATATATATATACACACACACATAGGTGTGTCTATATAAACATACACATATGCATGCAATATTTATATGTGTGTATATATTCATACATACTCATACATTTGTATTTTATTATTTAGAATTGAAAGGGTCTATAGAGATCATAGTCAAACCCTTTCTTTTATGGTTGAGGAGATTGAGGCTCAGAGATATGTAATAGCTCAAGGTCACAAAGCTAACAAATACCTAGCAGAGTCAAAATTTAAACTCACTTCTTCTAGCTCCATATCCTTTCTCTATACCATGATGCTTCACGTCCTATGTATTTGGAAGTAACTTAAAACATGTAGGATACTACTTCTATTAATGAAGCAGTTTCATTATAATTGCACGTTGTCATTCAGAACTTGGTTACTTGAGGATAGAGACAGCACAGAAGACATCAGGATGCATTTTAGGACATAGATGCCCTTCCTGATGTACCTCATCTGGATGCTGCATCCCTTGAGATGATCATCGGGTAATGCCAAGGTTACATTTAACTTTGGCCCAGCCAACAGTACCTTTTTCATTCTCATATGAATGTGTCATTACAAAAAGATTGTGTGGTTCTTCCCTCAGTAGATGGGGAAGATTCTAACTGACCTCTGAAAGGCTTGCACTGTGCATACCACCTCCTCTTCCTTCGCCCCCTCCTCAGGCACTGCTACCACAGACCAGCTGATCAAAGCTTTCCCCATAACCAAGCCACTAGTCATTAAAAAAGAGATTGGCTCATAAATTATTTATTTTAAAAAAGAATTTCTATATAGCTGTTGTAGTTAGCAAAAAAGTATTTAGTGACGTGCCATATTGAGTTCCTTTACAAAGCAATTTAAAATGAACAGATATTTGTCTACTGTTAAAGAGTTTGCAGATAGAGAAAAAAATCAAACATAGTTATTCACACAAATTGATATACTATGGAAATTTCTATCAGAATCTTGGAATTCTTTTCTGGTCTTCCAACTCTGGCTTATAGTATACGCCTTGCTATCATTTAAACTTTACATAATCAGAGACTTTTGGAGTTGAGGGTTTTAGATCCCAAATAGGACTGATTTCTTGGTAAAGTAGAACAATTTATATAAGTCTAAATTAGAATTGTTGAGAGGAAATCTCCAGATTTAAATGTCTATGGTGCATATAATTTAAAGGTTACTTAATTACATAGTATATTTCATTTTATGATTTGAATTATTACTTAACTTTTTAAAAATACATTTTTAGGTAAAAAAAATTCAGATATAGAATAGGTGTGTACTCCATTAAGATTATACGTTTACATATATGTGCATGAAATAATATCGCAGACTCAATCTGTGAAGTTTTTTTGGTTTGTCTTGTTTTTTTAAGGAATAATTTCTAGTTCTTTTCATATCGTCCTTGATTGTCTTCATAGAGTTATACTGTGTTGAGGCACAGACAGAGAATGTATGACGGAAGATGGAGACAAGTGAAACTTTCATTAAAGAAAAAAAAAAGGCAGTGACTTGGCTTTGAAAAGGCCTGTCTCTATCAGGCAGTATAGAACAGCGATCAAGTGGGAAAAAAAGGGAGCAGGCAGGCGCCTCATCTAATCTTTCTCCTGGGGGCCCAGGTGGACAAATTGGCAACCCTGTTCACAGCTTTTTTTTCCTCTCCCCTTTGTACCATAAGAACTGCTAATCGGATCCATGCTGCTGCAACTGTGGTTAGTTATTAACAGAATAAAAGCAGATTTCTTCAAAAGAACGGGTGGGGGAAACGACTATACAAAATTGCAAGGTTGTTAGAATCTTAAATGCACAGCAGTCGATTTTTCCCCCTATTCTGAATTATACGATGAATACAAGTCTTTCATGTGTCACTGTACCCATTTCTTCACAAGGCAGCCAAATATTAAGCTTCTCAAACAAAAAAAAAATCTTAGAGCAGAAATATTGGGGAGAAGAAGAATGGGTAAGAGGGGAGAATTAATTAGGTTTTGTTTTAATTAATTTGTCCTGGTGAGAGAAATATAAACTGCCTGATCTCTTCAGTTCCCAGTACCTCTGTCTTTTCCTTCAACTTAAAGCAGGGATTAGAAGAGATTTAGCTGGTAGCCACTCATTGTTGAATATCTAGTCTCCTTGAATGTAGTATCGTGTTTATGACTTTTCTTCCAGTTTTCAGAATTATATAAACACAGACTTCCTAGCAAGGTGAATAAGAAGTATGTTTCCCAGGGATCGCCCAACCTTTCATTCCTGCTTCCCCACTACCAACAAAAAAGAAAGAAAAGAAAATTTACCTACATGAAAAATACCACTGTGATTTTTTTAAAAATCCCTATTAATTCTCTTACATTGTTAATTTCACCTTTCAGTTTACTCTTTAGAAAAGTTATGTATTCATGAGAATTGTATACCAACAGGTGATTTGAAGTTCTGTGATAATATTATAAAGAACTATATACTACTGAGATATAAAATGTGAGTGCATAAAATATGTCTCTTTTTGAGGATCCTAGTTTTGACTTTGATGAAGGGTGGGCTTTTTAACAGTGGTTTTTAGGAAATTTGAGTTCTATTTTTTCTGTTCTGTAATTTAATTTGTAGCAAACTTGTTTAGACCTTTTAAATTCATATACCTTAATATGTCAGCAGAAAATAGTGTTGTGAACTTCACAGTGATAATAGGAATATTCACTGGCTAAACTATTGGACTCTTGAACTTTCTCTATGAAAAAGGGAAGCATTATGTGTTTAAAATGTGAAATAAGGAGACAAAGGACAAATTCTGACTCCTGTTAGGGAGCTGGGCCTTTGTGAAGCCTGAGGCTCCTGGATTGTCATTATCTCCGTTTGTTTTATCATCAGTATTGATATGTAAAGCATAAATAGTACTGTTTCTAGTCCGTAAAAGTCTGTGGGAAAAATTCTTGTGTAGGGCATACGCCAGTCATCTTAATTTTTTTCTTGTCAACTGAATGGTGTAGTGAAGATGGATTTCCCAGTCAAATCCAGGGGACTATGCCAATGACTTTGCCCCTAGGGACTGAGGATCTCTGAATTCCTGATCAGGTGAGCATTAACCTTTGATCTATAGTAAAGGAGAAAGAGAATACCAGCCTCCAAACTTAAGGAAGTTTATGGAGGTTAGAGTAACACCAATTTTACTATTTCCTAAATAGAATAATAAAATTCTTTTCTATGCTGCATTGTACCGATCCAAGCAGCCTTAGTATTTGCTGGTCTTGACACATTTTGAGGATTCTCTCAAAGGTCCTTTGAATCAAGTCCTTTAATAGCAAAGACCTTTGTCCTGTTCATCTTTGTATCCCGTATAGCACCTTGCATATACATAGTAATTGAATTCAATCAGATTTGGATTGTCTCGTTCTCATGCAAAGAACTCTGCCCTATCCAATTTGAAACAAAGCTAGTTTTCAGATTTTTATAGTAAAATTACAAGTATCAAAATTGGAAACATAGACTAGATGTACTTGATACAAAATCACTAATCAAGGAGCCACCGACATCAGGACAGGAATGTGGAATATGTACTTGTGTTGAAGAGGGGATACAGATAGCAAAAATGTTCCTTTCCCTGTCCCAGGTGCTGACATACCTCTGCTGAAGGAGAAGAATACCATTTTAATTCTACCTCATTAAAGGTTCAGAGTTTCAGGGCTTGCTTGTTCTGTTACAGCCAAAATTTGGTAATGCAGCTGTTAGTTCATCAAGGGGCAACAATATTTCCCTTCAGGACCTGAACATAATTACCCTTATCCTTAAAGTAGAGTTTTAAGTCCTGGAATGAATCTGTCCTCCAGGCCTCAAAGGTGGCTGTCAAACTGTGATTTAAATAAAATAAAAAGTGACAGTAAGACTGTACATTAGGAAAGGAAATTTCCTGCTTTTTCTGAACTTAAAAAGGGAGAAAGGAGGAAATAAAGTTGCCAGTAGTTATTCTTTAGTGTATTTTTTAATGTTTCAGCAAATATGTTAGTCTCAAACTGGGTAGAGAAGAGAAATAGGAAAACAGGGAGGAAAAAAGCAGTTTGTATTAGGGAGATTGCTAGTTAGGATTGTATTAGGGAGTTACTAGTTAAGTCCTAGAACTATGCAGACCTAAGTACTTAATACCTAATATATCTTAGACTTAGGCATTTTTTTTTGAAGGGGAGGTAAAGAAATTGTGCCTTTTATGTTAAGGTTTGTGTGACTTATTCTTATGTGTATTTTTATTTTTCCAGTGATTTTTATTTTTTTGCAAATGCAGATCACTGGTGGAACTTTTCTTTACTAGCAGCATTACCTAGAATCATGAGACCAAGCTACACTGGTTATAGATGGTTATAGCTTTTAGTATTATAGCTTACTATTCTAATCATATTTCTCAGAGAAATTGTTCAACAAGTATTAATTATCTACTATGTATTCGTCCTTATATTTGAGATTATTGGATGGTAAAGGAAATAGAAAGACACAGATTGTGTTCACAAGGGATCTAGATTCTAGTTGAGTGTTTTTTAAAGTAATTTTTCCCCATTGTTTTCTATTACCTAAAGAAAAACAAAACCTCTATGTGCCTCAGTTCTCCCATTGTGAATAATACAGTACATTATTTGTCTGATTGACTAGATACCGGATGCTTTGACAATTATAAATGTTATAAAGTTAAATGATGATTAGGCCATCATCTGTCCCCCTGCCAGCTTTGGCCCCATTCTGTCATATCTAAAAAATCCAGTTCCATGCCCCTCAAACATTTAACTTGCCTCATTTCTTGAAAGCTCTTTGCATAAAATGGAAAATACGGACTTAAAACACTATCTTAAAAAAAATACTGAGATTTTTAAATGAACAGATTATAAGTCAGCTCAGAGGCCTTCCTGAATCTTCACTCATTGTCTTGCACCAGATGTTATATAGAATGTGATATATTTTGAGAAGTCATTGGGAAAAAAAATGTTTTCCTAGCTAAAGTGGCCAGATTAATGAGGGTCTTGGGGTGCTGTCTTCATGCTTCAGTTTTAACTCATAGCATTGTTTTCAGTCTTGTATTTTACACCGATGCATCTCCACAGATGTAGGTGAGTAAAATGTGGGGCTCCTTTGCAAAGCTAGCTTTTAATTTTATACCTCCATTTTTTTTTTTTTTTTTTTTTTTTTTGGTATTTTTGTTTGGTTGGTTTTGTATTTTTTCTGTGCATATCAATATTCTCCCTTAGTGGAATCACCAAACTTTGTTTGAAAGATTTTACTTGGGACTATTAAGTACCATACAAAAACGTTCTTGGTTTTAGGTGCTCATTTCATTTAATTCCAAGTGGGCCCAAGTTCTCATTTATTTGGGCCATAGAAATAATTCATTTTAATTGCCATAATTCCATCCTTTACCCACAACATGCTTTTAAATTCATCATCTGCTAGGGCTGTGCCTGCACATCTGCTGGTGAGGATAAGGTTCTCACACTGCCAGAGACACTACTACAGGTGGGAGGGGGTGGGTTGCAAAGTGTGGGTTAAAAACTCTGGGTTAATGCATGCATGTTTGCCATGAAAATGTCTCTCGTCTGCTTTTGAAGAAATCTCAAAGGAATTAACTGCTGTGTTAAAGCAATACCTGTCTTGGAAACTTTGCTGGACAACCAGCAGTGTCCCAGACTGTGGTAGTAATTTACGAATTTATGGATAGTTTCCTAAAGCATTTTTTATTTTCATTTGAAATATTCTGTCTAAGAGCAGTGCCTCAGGCATATGCAGTGAAAGTAGTAGTGTCCTGTGTTAACATAGAATTACTGTTTGTTTACGGTCTTGAGTCACAGAATTCAGTCTGTCATACAGAAGTGTTCGTTATAATGTAAGCACTTACTGTCTTGCTGCAGCTGATTCCTGAGTGACTTTTAAAAAGAGATAAAGAAAAGGCAATATTTGATGGTAGTGTGCCTTAGAGTTTCTAAATAGACTATAGATCCCTACGGCCTAAAGATGTTCCATAATAGCAACATACTGTCTTACTAGTTGACATGTGGCAAGGTGGATAGTCAAACTTGAGTTCAGTCCTTTTATTTCAAAGAAAAATCCATCATATAAGATAAATTCTGTTTCTTGGTGTTTTTTTATCCACAATGTAAGCAGTTTTTATTTTATATTTAATTAGTGTTAAATTCAGATGTACTTGCGAAGGGACTTCCATGGCTAAACATGTCTTGTGCTTTTTGCCCCACTGTTTCATCCATGTAAGTTTTGTTCTAATGCAAGAGCAACCCCTGTTGACTTCATATGGCAACAGTTCTCAGGGGCTACCAATTCAACTGTTCATTTTTCACCTCATCTGGGAGAAAGAGTGGCAGTTGAACCCCAGGAGCACTCAGAAATCTCTTTGGTATATTTTGCATACTTATTTGAAAGTAAGAAGAAGACCCAGAAAACAATTTGAGAACTATTTTAGTGTAAAAATGTTTTTCACAACTCTTTATTTCTGTTAACCTTAAACTGAAAAATGGTTCTTCAGCCACTCTGGCTGTCACAGACTCACTGTTGCTTCGGAATTAGCTATGAATGTCAGTCCTGGGGGACATCTGGGATTTGTTCTCCTTCCTTCTCAGCACTCTGGCACATTGGTTGCATGGCATGACAGAGTTGCCATCTTGTAGAAACCCGGGAGAGTTTCTTTTTAACTGTACAACACCAAGTTCTGTGTCAAGGGTTAGGACATGATCCTTTGCCCAGATGAATTGGTGATATTCCTCAGTACATTAACATCTTTCTTTATTGAATTCTGATACTTTAAAATTATATAGGTAATTAATGAAGACTTGGCCCTTAGGGTGGCCAGTGGTGATGGGCATCAGCTTGATCTCTCTCAATCACCTATCTTTCAAACCAAAAGATAAAATTAAGGTTTTTTCCCTTCCTTTTTCCTTTTATCTTACTAACTTGTTTTAAGGAGTGGAGGATACAGAATGAGATAGTTCCTTGTTCTTTTCCCACCAGTGCAGGAACCCAGATGCCTTTATAATGTCGGATTTATTGCCAGTGTCCCATAATGTTTGTTAGCATTATAGTTAAGATGTGGACCTCCTAAGCCAGAAAGTGGGTTAGAATAGACTTACAAACACCTCAAAAGATTCTTAGATTTCTAAATATAAGCCTCTGCTGGCTATGCAGCCTACTTTCTGTAGGTACATTGCTACATTTTTCTTTGGGTCAGTTATACATTAAGAATTTTTTCTTTTAATTCATATTCCAAAATCCAAGAGCTAACAAAGTGTTTATCAGGAAGTAACTTTTATTCCCTGAGTGTTTGTGTGCCACAAAATGATTAAGACTTTTTGCTGGATGGTAAGGAAGATGCAAAGAAGCATATGTGCTCCTTACTCTTAAGTAGCCTACAGTGTAGCTGAGGAGACAAAATTAATACATGTTAAAACATTTAACGAGCCATTGTGTTCCAAACTGCGTGGATGAAAATGCAAACGCAAGTCGAAGTGGGGGAAGATTAAATCCCTCACTCTTCTGTAACCATGAACTACTAGTGAAGCTTTTTACAAGTTTTCCCTGAAGGTTATGTTATGCCCATTGATTGAAAGATTCCTTAAATCTGTTGATATTAGTAATTTCTGTATTGACTGAATATTACCAATGAAAAATTCTTGGCAGCCGTCCATGCCTGCCTGGTTGGAGGCCTGTTTAAACTCGACTAGATGGGTCCTATTGTATTGTTCAGCAGACTTGGATTTCGTTAAACCCTCTTGCAGAAATGTGTGTCAGGAGATTCACAGCTATAAATTGGATCATGTCAGTGAGGTTGGGAATTCACTCAATGAGAAATTGAACATTTCAGCCTGCCTGTTGCTAAATAATGTTTATGCATGCTCTCTCTTCAATTTAAAAGGAAAAAGAAAAATGTTGTAGAAGATCAAACCTGTTGAGCTGGGGTGGTGGGTGGGGTCCTGTGTATAGCTAATAAATTTTTAAATCACCAAGATTAAGAAATTTAGCTATGTTGGTTTTACACAATGGCAACATTAATGCAAAGGGTTCCCCCCCACCCCTACCCCACTTTCCTTCCTATGTTTTACAGGCAGTCAGATGCCACCTCAGCCTCCTGGTAGCCAATCAGAATCCAGTTCCCATCCAGCCTTGAGCCAGTCACCAATGCCACAGGAACGAGGTTGGTCTTTAATTTGTACAATCCATACCTATTGTGTTTCTAGTATTTAAGCCTTAATTTAATTTTCTTAGCTACCTGACTCTTTGTTTTAAAAAGAACAGTGGTAACCTCCTCTCTCTCTCCCCTGTTCCAAATTGGTTATGTAATAGGAGTTTTGAGTAAAGTGGCTTAGATATGGGTACTAATGAAATAAAATGTTTTAAATTATATAGTTTGAAATTTTCACCATCTAGACTCATTCCTTGTTCACAAAATCCTAAACTAATTGTTTTAGAGATTAGGAAATGAAATCCAAAGAAATTTTAAGATATGTTTGAGGTTATATAGCTAATTACCAATAAAGCTATGATTCACACCCACATTTTCTGAATCCACCGTGATTTTTGCAGCGGAATACCTTTCTGAGAGCACCAGCCATCCAGCATCCTTACCACCTGCCATATTTATTTCTGCCCTGGTCAAGGCCTTGTTCCCTCATCTCTTTCCCGCCCTACTGTTTCTTCCCCAGAATGCTAAAGTTGATACTGTCATAAAGCATGAAGGGTTGATTTCAGTGCAAACCAAGATATACTGTGGAGGAGGGGTCAGTGTCACAGCCAACTATCTGTCTTACTGTAGTTATTCCTTCTAACTTGCCTCCCTGACACCAGTCCCAGCACCCTCCATGCCAGATCACCAAAAGAATAAGAATTGTCCATTTGGCATCCAGCTTCTGAAAGATTGATGATATCAAGATATATACACTTAACGTATAGATAATGTGTTACAGTTTGAAGTTTAAAACATTAAAATTGCTTTTGTTTTAAAAAATATATTACCAAATTGAAATACTGATTTAGAAAAACAGGATATTTTAAATTGTTTTATATTTAGTGGAGAATAAAGAAGTTCTTCAGTTTTCAGTAAAAAAGAAACTTTGAAGTGGATTAATAATGCTCTGATCATTAATACATTGTTCTAGTTGTAAGGGTACTGTCATGACTTAATGATCAGAGCATATATTTACATTCTTTTTTCTCATTTTTTGGGAGGTGAGCAAGATCTGTAAATGTCCTGTCTGTCTCCATTGAGCAGGGTCTAAATTGTTCTTGCATGTGACTTTGGTCCCATGAAGTGGTACGAAAGATAATGAAGGGCAAGCTAGAGTCAAAGCAAAGAATATAGCCCTTGCCAGCTGCCATCTCTCTCCATATACAAGTGAAGTAGCCCCCCATAATAGGCAGCCAAGGGGGCCTCAAAGAAAGCCTGATTATTGTGGTCCTCACCCCAGAGTAAGAGAATCTCTTCTAAATTGTTTTACTTGAGGGTCTTAAACTTACAGCTATACCTCTAAGGGGAGGGAAAAGAAGGGAGGGAGAAAAGGAGGTAAGGAGAAAAATTCCAAAAGGCTAGGTTTTTTCCCTATTCAGGTCACAGCCTCTCAGTGCCTCAGTTTCCTATTCCATAACTGCCTCTCGTGCTTGTCTCTTTAAGTCTTTATTTCCCCTGACCTCCAAATATTCTCTGTGATGTTTTAATTCATTTGTAAATTGATAGTTGAAGCATAAATATATAAATTGTCAATTGTGTAGATAGCTAACAATTGCCATTCACTTTAGAAAGAAGATAAAAAATGCATAGCCAGACTCATACTATTGGGTTTTGTGAACAAGTGTGCATTTTGGACCCATCCCCTTCAGTGTTCTTTCATTGATCAGGCAAACCACGGAACTGGGAAGCTTCACATTATAGGGGGAAAAACTTTGGCATTAATTGATTCTCAGCTTTCTTTAATTTGTCTTTAGCCAAACTTTGGAGGAGTGTGTGGTTTAGGGAATTCTAAGGGGAACTGTGCTTATCATCTGCTGATGTAAATGCAAAACAAATAACAAAAATTAACCCAAATGTACCATTGTTGCTGTTGAAGACACCTGATCTTCAGTCATCTGTTAATTGTTTAATGGTTTAGATCAGTGATTAAACTGATCTTTCATTCATTCATTCATTCATGCATACATTTCATAAATACTTATTGAATGCCAGCTGTGTGCTAAGCCACTAAAAAAAAAAAAAAAACATAAAAATTGAGCTTCTTGTGTTAAAATGTGATTTAACCCATCGTACCTCTATAATGAATATTTCTTCCCTTTGCTTAGAGAAGTAAATAAATGCAGAGAAATTTTCTTCTAATATATTTAGTAGTCCATGGAATCCTCCCCCCAAAAGTCCACATTTCTAAAAATTCATTGTCAGAAATCCTGCAGCTAGATTGACAGAGGTAGGATCAGAGCTGTTATGGTGCTGAATGTTAAAGTAAGCAGTCTGAAAAATCATGTTTATATATTGAAAGTATTTTATTGCATTTTATTCTTCATTCCTTGACTATTCAGCACCCTGATGGGATTTTCATGTTTGTCAGCCTAAGGCTATCCACCCCCTGCTCAGGAATATTGTATTAAGAATTTTACAGGAAAAAAAAATATCTCTAAATATGGTCTTCTGGGTGAATCTGCAATTGGGTGTGTTCTTATCTGTGTAGGTATGTGTGCTGGTGAACATTTAGGATGCAAGAGAGGGAGAGGATAACTTGGGAAATAACTTTTGTATTATGACCTATTTTCATTGGTCATATATATTTGCATTTGTTTTTATGTCAAATTTGATTTCTTATTTTTAAAATATTATGTTACTTTATCTTCAACACTAGACCGGGGTGGGGGGAAGGTGAATCTGTCTAAATTACTAGAACCTGAAGAACTTGTTACAAAGTTTGGGGAATTTTTTCACCACCTTTCATGTCATTAGGGTAGCAATTAGCATTTTCCCCCAAACTTGGAAAATTATACATGTATACTGTAAACTAAATTACAGACATAGTTTATATATCATGCGCACACAATTGCTATCAGAATAAATTAGAAAAACTAAAAAGATGCTTCTTAACCAATTTACCGTTATCTTTTGTTAAAAGGAGAGAGAAGATTCTCTTTTATAAAGGTAGGTAAGTAGCCAAAATTCAGGTTTATTGATATGAAAATGTTTTGTTTTGTTTTTTACTCCTCTCAAGTTTTAGCTTAAATGAGAACAATTAATGATCTTACACTCGACCACTATTTAGGGAAAACATTTGAAGAAGGTTTATTTATTAGGGCAAATGTATAGAGGTCAGAATTAATTTTTTTGAAAACCTGCTAATTATTTTCCCCTTTTAATTTTCACAGTGGTATGTAGTTAAATATTCATGATAATGCTGATGGTATGCTAAAGGTCTGAAACAGATCAGGAGTCTCAAAATCAACACAGGTTATTTAACCCTTTTCATCTAATGTACCATCGGGGACTTGCTCAGTGAATTCCCATAGTAGTAGAATAATTAGAAGATAGTAATGAGGATTTAATTAGTCCTTGAGATATGCTAAAATAGGACCACTGAGAACTTTTCTGTTTGGACAAGGATTGTATGCAGAATTGATGCCATTGCAATTCTGTGATGTACTGCAAAATGTATTCTGTTGCTGGAGGCGGTACTGGGGCACCGTTCTGTGCTTGTCAGATCTACGTGGAAAGGACCCAGGATGAGATCTTGTAAGGCTCCTGAACAGCAGCCAACTTACTCCTCAGCTGAGCCCTCCTTCCTACAACAGGCTCCCACCTCTTAAATCTTCTTCTTTCTCCATTTTGTTAAAGGAGGCATAATTGTCATCAAATTAAGCTGAAATGTTTTTGGTTTTGTTCCTGTTATACCTGATTAGAGAGAAATCATATCCTGTGTAGACTACTATGGTTACCAAATGACATGATATATGTTGGAATAATATTTTGTTGAGTCATTTTTTCAACTGTGTCCAATTCTTCATGACCCCATTTGAGGTTTTTTGGGCAAAGATACTGGAGTGGTTTGCCATTTTCTCCAGCTCATTTGACAGATGAGGAAACTGAGGCAAACAGGGTAAAGTGACTTCCCAAGGACCACACAGCTAATAAGTATCTGAGGTGAGATTTGAACTCAAGAAGAGTCTTCCTGACTCCAGGCCTGGCACTCTATCCACTGCGCCACCTACTTGCCCCGTTGAGAATAATATTACATGCTAATTAGTTGCAGGAGAGTAGGTAAACAAGTTGTACGAGGTTTTGTTGTTGCTGTTGTTTTTTGGTTTTTTTTTTTAAGCTAGATATTTTACAAGACACTTGACTACTATGTGTCAACAGCATCACAGAAATCTAACCCTTACATAGAAGTGAGTCTTCAGAGAGTGATAGTTATCAGTGGCTATATTACAGTAAATTTAAATTTCATTTTGGCAGTAGAAATGATATCCACCAAAAGAGTGTAACAGATGGGTTGTGTTCAAGCATTTTAGATATTCCCTTTGTAAGCCATTAAGGGGAGGAAAAAAAAACTTAGTCAAAATAGTTTGAATGCCTATACCATAAATGTCTGTGATTTCGTTTGTATTAGCTTACTTGTAATTTGGCATTATGGAATATCAGGTTTCCAAGTTTCTTTATCCCACATGCCCCTGTAGTATTTAAACCCTGTCCCAGCCCTGTAACGATCATATTCTTTCTTTACTCTTGATCAGGCAGCTCTTAACTTGATTTTTGAAATCTGAATGAAATTTCTTCCCAAAATTTTTAATTGGGTTCCACTTTTTACTAACTTCTGTCAAAACTTAAATCTTTTTATTTTTTTTTTCACCTAACGAAGCAAAAATCCCAAAGATAATCCCATTATAAAAGGCAGAGGGGTATAGTAACCAGAGCACTGGCCTTTGTGTAGATACCTGGGTTTGAATCCTGAGATAGACACTATGTGTCTCTGTTCAGATCATTCAATCTCTCAGCATTAGTTTCCCCTTCTGCAAAATGGGAGTAATACTGACATATACATACATACATACACACATATACACACACACATATGATACATACATTTGTGTGTGCACACGTATGTATGTAATACCTATAGTATTTTGTTCAATGGATTGTTGTTAAAGAACATTTCAGATAATGTTTATAAAGGACTTTTCAGATGTTCAAACATTATATAAAAATTGGTTAATACTGTTATAACAGAAATTGGTACTTTTCCAAGACTAAAAAAATAATTTCACTTTGTCCCATACTTCGGTGATTTCAGTTTCATTCAAAGCAGCCAAATAAAAATTGCTCACGTCATTAAAGGTCTTGAGCTTGCCATATCAATTGTACCTCTTAAAATTGAGTCAGTCTTGGTTTGCTTGCTGGCAGTGTAAAATATTTCTCTCTCTTAAACACCTGCCAAGATACTGACCTTGTGCAGGTTCAGGCCACAGTTTCTAACCTCACTCTTTCACAAACACAGTTTTCCAACTAAGTTATACATCTGATTGGTACAATTCAAATGACATTGTTGAAAAAGGGCTACGAGTTTGAATCTTGGCTTTGCCGGTTAGACTGTGGTGACAATGGTGTAAATTGCAAGGAGGGTATTAACCAATATAAGGGGATCAGGAAATGCTATCCATACAGCACAGCCCCTGAATTCAATCTTAAATGAAGCAAAGGATTCTAAGAGGTAAAGGGAAGAAGGAAATAAATTCCAGGCATGAAACAACTTATGCAAGGGCAAGGAAAGAGGAGATTGAATTTCAAGTTTGAGACACAAGTTGGCCAGTTTGCCTGGAATGCAGAGCACATGAAGGGAGGCACTGTGAAATGTCTTGGAAAAATGGCCCAGATTACGTTGGGATGGAAATTTTTTTCTTGTTTTTAAATGAAAAACAAAAATTTGTATTTACTTCTATTGAGAAGAGAAAGCCACTGAAAATTTTTAGCTGGAGAGTAACATGGTTAGATCGGTGCTTGAGGAAGAATTACTTTGGTAGCTGTGTGAAGGAGAGATTGGAGAGGGGAAAGACAATTAGCAGAAATGTCAATGCTACTTTCATTTTGAGGCTTATATAAAAAATGAACAATAAAAAGATTTTTCCCCAGCCACCTGTTAGCTTTGCCATTAGCTGGAGCATCTGATACCACCTTGAAATAGACCCATATTCTCTGACCTTCAGTAAGGATTGAAGGGTTGGAAGTGCTTTGCAAACCTTAAAGCACTACATAAATGTTAGCTATTCATATTATTATTAGCTATCATTATTGTGATGATACTTTAATGAGAAAATTATTAAATGTTTTAAAACTTTAATGTTGGGCAGCTAGGTGACACAGTGGGTAGAACATCAGGCCATGAGTTCAAATCCACTCTCAGACACTTATTAGCTCTGGGACCCTTGGCAAATTAACCCTGATTGCCTCAGAAAAAACAAATACAGTAAGAAGAATAACATCCTGAAGGCACTTTTAATCTATATCTTCACTAACCTCTAACTAAAATTTAGCATTTCCTTCACTTAAAATTTTTTTAAACTTATCTCGAGAATGGGTCCATAGACTTTACTAAACTGTTTCAAAAAAAAAAAAGGATCATGACATACAAAATGATTAAGAACTCTAAACTGCAAGGAAAGATTACATCAATTACAGAGTATTTTTTAAAAGACATCTCATGTCATTACTTTTTGTTCAACGTAATCATTTGAACTATGGATTAACAAAGTGTTACTAAATAAAGGTTGCTTTAATGAGTATATTAGACTCATTTATAATCAGCACTTTATGTTAATGGAAATGCTTGACTGGTGACTTTTTTTAAGTAGATTATTAAATGTCCCCTACATTCTTGTTTACATTTGCTTCACAAATGCTTTTTCAACCACTAGTACAAGGGGTTAACTTTAGTCCAGCTTTATCCAATTATCACATTTTCCCAATTAATTATGTCCAAAGTAATGCAATCTCATGGTATTTCAAACAATCTGTATCTAATTTTTCTTTTTTATGGATACTCCTTGAAAGAAGAAAATCTCTTGTATAACTATAACCCTCGATTTCCTTTCAAATTCAATTTCTAGGGAAGTCATCTGCCTTCTAAATATATGAAGGAAATGATTTTTTGCCTTATCTCCATTTATTATTTTTATTAGTTGACATTTTCTTGTTCTATCATGTCGTTTATGAAGCTGAAATACTACTTAGCTAACTTTTCAAAATTCTATCAGAGCTCTCATTAGAGGAGTAAGGTACCTGATGAAAATATCATTATGGGTTTTCATTTAGCTTTGTATAAAGTATACTCAACTTTTATTTGTGGGGAATTGCAATAAGCAGCAGGTACAAAGAGTTGTCCATCAAAATATCCTACAAGAGAAAGGCAGTACTGATGTGCCATAGGAGGACGAAGGTTTTCTTTCTGCTTCTGCCCCTGGTGTGACCTTGAACAAATTGCTCTACCTTTCCGGTTCTCAGTTTCTTCCTCTGTAAAAAGATAAGATTGGGCTAGAGATTCTCTACTATGCCTTCAACCTCTAAATCTGGGTTTCTCAGGATGAATTGGGGGCCACATGGAAAGTTGTTTGTTTGTTTCTGCCAGTTCACAGGTTCATGGAAACATTGGTCTCTGCCCTGAGTGTCGAGCTTAGAACTGGCATCACACAGAACTTAGACAGTTTGCGTAAGGAAAGGTTGGATGTTTTGTCCCCAACTACCATCTGGGTGGTCAGTCAGATCCCTCCCTTGATTCCAATTTATTAATGATAGATGATGTGAATTTCTATGCTAGTCAGTAGCTAAGAGGGCATTGTGGGGAAAGATTGGGAAAACTTGAGATATTACTGCATCTCTCTGTATATACAGGGTGCTGGAGGATCAGGAAAAGAAGTGAGAACAGTTCAGCCTGTTAACCTAATAGCACAGCTGGTAGAACACTAGGGGGTCCGGGTTAAAGCCTTGAATGAGTCATTAGTTTCTGTCTTCCTCAAAGCAATTGATGTTGTAAAGAGAAACAGGCAGAGAGATAAACCCTGAACATATTAAAATGTAACAGCAATATTTTCTTAATTCCATTTTCTGCTCCAGTATCAACCTGGCAGCTCTTTCTAAAAAGAAGTCTCTTTAGCTTGCCTTCATAGTCAGACACCCTCTGCTTAGGTGGTGCTGTGTGTGACCATTATTTCACACATGTGGCGAAACATCTTTTGTTGAACTGGCGTGAAGAAACAAGGCAGTCGTTCTGTGAGTTTTAACAGATGCCAACATGAAAATAAATTTTGCATGTGCCAAAGGGAAAATGTGCTCCGCTTTTTGGTGGCTCGGAGAACCTTGAGTATTTTATTGGTACCCTGACAGTGCTCAGCTCTTAACTTGCTAAAAGAGGCTTCTTTGATGAAGAAATTCAGTTTTTATGCTCTCTCGTAGTTGAGAGTTTGGGGATCTCTGTCTTCTTTCTCAGTTTCTACCCTCTTCCTTTTTCCTATTTCACTTATTAATAATTCAGGCCTTATATTTAAGTACTCCCCCTTTTTTTCCCACCATCTTTTGAGATTCCCCAATAGTATTTGGTGGTCTGTCTGAAATAGAAAAAAAGAAGTCTTATTGGAGGCTAGTAACCAACTAATTGCCCATTTTAATTCTGTGATTCTCTGAGGTTTCTTGATTTTGCCAAGAATTATACCTTTGACTTGGCTATCAAATCTGTTTCATAATCCTGCTACCTTTTAATTAGTGCATTTTCAAAAGAATATCCAATTAAATTTTGAGTCATTTTGGAGATAACAGTATATGGTTCATAATACTTATCTATCTAAAGGATTTTTGTCTTCTCTCATCATCTTTATTCCCAAAAAAGCCCATGTTCATATATATATATGAGCTTGTAGATAAGTAACAAATAGGCAATTTGTAAATAATAATAACACTGCATATATAATATATTTCATTTAATATGTTATAATATATAACATTGTTGTTGTCCAGTCTTGTCCAACTCTTCGTGATCCCATGGACCAAACTGTCCGTGAGGTTTTCTTGGCAACGATAATGAAGTGGTTTGACATTTCCTTCTCCATGGATCAAGGGAGACAGAACTTAAGTTACTTGCCCTAGGTCATACAGCTAATAAGTGTCTAAGGGTGGATTTGAACTTGGGTCTTCCTGACTCTAGGCTAAGGCTTCTAGACACCCTAATATATAACTTATTTAATATAGTATAATAATCAATTTATATAGCACCTACCATGTGCCAGGCACTGTGCTAAGCACTTTTACAAGTATTCTATCATTTGATCCTTACCACAACCCTGGGAGGTAGATACTAGTATATCCCCTTTTTACAGATGAGTTACAGTTAAGTGACTCGCCTAGGCTCACACAGCAAGTATGTGTCTTAGAAGGGATTTGAACTCATCTGGTTCTGACTCCCATCCCAGTGCTCTATCCACTGCACCTCCTATAAACATAAATAATATTATTTATATATATACAAACATAAATAATATTATAAATATAATCAATACTGTCTACCTTCTGGGGTTGTTGTAAGAATCAAAAGATAATACATTTCCAGCAGTTTAAAATATTAAAGCACTATCATTATTATTGTTATTGTTGTTATTATTGTTATTGTTATTATTATTATCCTTGACCCCTGGGGATACTATAGAGAGGTTTGTCCAAGCATTGAATAGAAATTGTAGTAGCTGGCCTTTCTTCCCCTACCTAGACTAACAGTACTTAGAACCCATACCATGAAACTTGAAAGGAAAGGAAAACTTAAAAAAATGAAAGTACTCTTATTTTCCATTATTTGCATGTTATTTTCAGTTTTTGCTTTATTGTTTCTCCTTAAAATATTTGCATGTTAAAGCAGTGATTTCCGGTAATAAAAAGAGAATTAGGAAGTAAGAAAGACATTTGAGATGTAGATTTCATTTCACTTCATCAGCAATTACAGTATAACCTTAGGTGAGTCATTATTCTTCAGCAAACCAGGATGAGAATGTTGAAGATTGATGCATCTGGTCGACGACGGAAGTAGACCGTGACTCATGGGTGCACAGTTCCCACAATCTGTCTCACTTTTAATGTGAATAACTGGAAGAAAGTTCAGATATGGAAGAAGAATCATAGGATTATAGCGACACTTCCCATACCTGTCACTGTCAATAAATGAGGTCACTCACATTAGTATATTTTTCCAGATGATTAAAGTTTCCTTATTTAAATACCATATCTTTAGAATTATTTTAAACAATGTGTTTAAATCTTTAAAAAATTGATCACATTTGGTTGCTGTTTTGAACAGATTATATTTGACATAATTGGACTCTTTCTTAATGTTATATGGGTTAGTCTAAAGGAGAGGGAAGGTGAAGAAGGAAGGGAGAATTTCGAGCTCAGAATTTTTTTTTTTATTAATTAATATATTTGTCTTTACATGTGATTGGGGAAAAATAAAATATTCCTTTTAAAAATATATTACCTATGTTATCATTAAAAAGTATCAGTTATTGTACCTAATACAATAGTGACTCTAAGAATCTTTTTTTGTTTGTTTTTTGGTCAGGCAGTGGGGTTAAGTGACTTGCCCAGGGTCACACAGCTAGTAAGTGTTATGTGTCTGAGGTCGAATTTGAACTCAGGTCCTCCTGAATGCAGGGCTGGTGCTCTATCTGCTATACCACCTAGCTGCCCCTTTAGGGATCTTTGAGGTCAGAACTATTTGCTTCTACCTTAAATGGGCCCTGAATGCTGTGCTTATTGAGTTCTTGTGCTATGTTTCTAAGAATTTTTCTGTCTTTTCTTTTGCTGTCACCTCTAACTTTTTGTTGTCATTATCCCTGCACAGGGATAATGGTTGCCTTCCCTAATCCTCCTTGCCCCACTAGTCTGCTGTTTCTAATTTGCTTTGATTTAACATAATAAATAACAAAACTTTCAGAATTTTTTTAAATACAGATATGTAGGTTCTAATTAAAAGACTATGGGACTGTCCTATGAGGGGCATGCATGAGCTTTGTTTAGTGATTATTGTATTAGTTTTCTCACCAGTATTTCTTAAAGTTAAGGTTGATGGCTAAATGACCTCTAGATAATAACTTCTAGATGACTGTATATTGCCTAATATTCATCTCTTGTGATGTTTTGTCATTGTTTTCCATTTCTTTCATGAGAATTAGGAAGTAATACATTACTGACCTCTTTTACCTCACCTTCAGTGCATACACATGTACGTACCCACACGCTCACACAAACATACATACACACACATGCCAACACAACTCCATTATCCCCTAACACATTGCTCTGTATATCACAAAGAACATAGAATAGTTTTTACTTCTGATTTTGAAATCTCAGCTATGAATCTCTTAGGCCAATGTTTTTAAATCAATATATAATCTTAAATTTAACTTCTTTGCATTACCAAGATATTTCTTCTCAACAATCCTATGAAAGAGGTAGTATGAGTACTGTGTCAACTCACTTTGTTCAAGTATTTCCTGAGAATACCCAGTTCTTTCTTTACCTACATGGCAACTGAAACAACTCTTTGAGTCATGTTGTATTCTATGTATGTATGAAAATTTAGCATTGGGCTACAGTGAAGCATAGAAGACAGAAGCAATATGGTTCTTTATTTGTGTTTTCCAATTTTTTGTACACTTTGAAAATTATGCTTAATGCGTCTGAAATAGTCAGTTTATAAACTTTATGAAAATATAAGTTGACTTCACTTTATGAATTACATATATTTCTTGAAGTGTATGTGTAATCTGAAAGTGGCATTTTAAAGTTCACTGTAGTGAAAACTTTTATAAGGTGATATGAGCCTGCCCCCAATTGCTGGTTTTTGAGTTAGGATTTTTGTATATGGGACATTTTTTTTCTTTCTTTTCTTTTTTAATGGGGCATACTTGTGTAATATATTATGGTCTTTAATGTGTATGTATTTTGCATTCCTGTCTACAATACTTAAAAGGAGATATATATATATACACACACACACACACACACACACACACACACACATATACATATTTACCATTTTTTTAGTTTCACTTACTAGGAAGTTTTGCTTTTATAAAAAAAATAATCAGATGGTTTGTAATTAAGGGAAAAGCTTCTCACCTTTTTAAAATACAGCTGGATTCTCACAGCTGCCAGTCTGTCTATTCAGAAGCCATGGAACAAGCTGCTATTTTACAACAGCTTTCTAAATGAAACAAACAGTGCCACACAAGCAACTGGCACATCGGTGGAAATAGAAAAATCTGTTTTCAGATTTTATTTTCAGAAATCATTTTAATGAAAAAAAGGAATTTTCAAAGTCTTCCATATTAGTAAAACTAAAGGCATCAAGAAACATCCCCAGGATATTCACCCACATGTGCACACTTACACAAACACATGACTCTAACCATGATAATTAATCTTATTTAATCTGTACAAGATGCTAAAGGTAAAAGGAATACCATTAACCAAAGAAATCCAGGCACCATTTTTCATTTTAATTAATTTATTTATGTCTGAAAAGGGCAATTTTTAAAGCTTCCCTTTATTTCTGAATAAGAGACACTAAAATGGCTATATATTCTCTACCTTTGGTAGAAATGTTTTTTTCCGGTAACCTTTTTGTTTTAACCTCTCATGGTATGATTATGATATTAGCAGAGATAGGGTTTTTTAAATGTTACTTTTAGCAAAGCCTTATGCCAGTATAAATGATTTTCATAAAATAATCCTAGCTGGATGGTCATTGTTATTTTCTAACTACAGCAACAACAACAATGATGATGTTAGCATTTATATAATATTTTAATGTTTGTAGAGTGCTTTATAATTCTTATCTCTTTTTATCCTCAAAACAACCCTAGGAAATTGGTGCTATTATTATCTCCATTTTACAAAAGAGGAGACTGATTCAAGTTAAGTGACTTTACTAGTGTTAAACATCAAGGAAGTATCTGAAGCAACATTTGAACTTGGGTCTTCCAGATTCCAGGTCCCATGCTCCATCCACATCTCTCCACTCAAAAACACATGTGTGTACATATATGTACATGATATGGTATATAGCTCTAGGGCCTGGATCTATGATTTCCTTCTTCTTCTTTTTCTTCTCCTCCTCCTCCTTCTTCATCTTTGTCTTCTTTTTCATCGTCTTCTTCTTCTTTGTCTTCATCTTCTTCTTCTTTGTCTTCTTCTTGACTTGCCCAGGGTCACACAGCTAGTAAGTGTCAAGTGTCTGAGGCCAGATTTCAACTCAGGTCCTGCTTACTCCAAAGGTGGTGCTCTATCCATTGTGCCACCTACCTGCCACCCAATTTCATTCTTGTAGGTGAGTAAAGTGCTCTCTCTACTAAGACCATTTGGCACCTTCTCATACTTTGTGTGCATTCTGTATATACCTATGAATGGGTATGTTTTCTTCCTTATTAGAATAGAACCTCCATATTCTCAGTGCCTGGTACTCATTGGCACTTAATAAATGCTTTTTGATTCACTGGTTTCCTTGAATATGAATCTGAAACCTCCACTGTTTGCCAAGCACCGGATCTGGTCTTCACACTGCCTAGTGGCTATTTCCCACAAAAACCTCAAACTGACCATGCTCAGAACCGAGGTCATCCTTTATCCCTAAAATTTGTTCTTCCTGATTTCCCAGTGATTATTAACAGCACTATCAGCATTTCTGATCACAGAATAATAGTTCATATGTTGTAACACTTTAAAGTTTGCAGAAGATTGCGAAAGACTTTTCTTACAACAAACCTTTGAACAGTTAGCATAGTTTAAATGTTATTACCATTTTATTGATCAGGGAACTGAGCCTCTGATAAGTTATTATTCACACACAACTAATAAGTGGTAGAGACAGCACCCAAACCTCAGCTTCCATATTCTTAGCCTGTTGCCCTTTTTTTTCTTCTGTTTTGTTATTTATTTTAAACATTCTTTTCTTTTAAAATTTTTAGTTCCAAGTTCTCTCCTTCTTTTTCCATACTCCTTCCCACTGCCATTGAGAAGGCAATCAATATTTTATCAATTATACATGTGAAATCATGTAAAATATTTCTATATTAACCATATTTTTGTTAAAAAGCAAGAAAAGTAAAGAAAGTAAAGAAAAAAATGAGCTTCAGTTTGTACCTAGAGTTTATCAGTTTTCTTTCTCTGAAGGTGGATAGCATTTTCCAATCATGAGTCCTTTGAAATCAGAATAGCCATATCTAGCACAGTTTGTCATCATTACAACATTGCTATTACTATACACAGTGATTTCCCCCTTCTTTTTACTGCACTTTGCATCAGTTCACATAGGTCTTACCATATGTTTCTGAAACTACCCCCACCTATCATTTTTTTTATAGCACAATCGTATTCCATCACAATCACGTGCAACAACTTGGTTGCCCATTCCCTAATTGATAGGCATCCTCTCAATTTCCAATTCTTTGCCACCACAAAAAGAGCTGTTATAAATATTTTTGTAAAACTGGTCCTTTTCCTTTTCCTTTGATCTCTTTGGGATACAAACTGGTGGTAGTATTGCTAGGTCAAAGGGTATGCACAGTTGTGGGCATAGTTCCTAATCATTTTCCATAATGGTTGGACCAGTTCAGTATTCCACCAGCAGTTCATTAGTGTACCCATTCTTTCTCATCCTCTCCAGCATTTGTCATTTCTGATGGGAGTAAGGTGGTACCTCAAAGTTGTTTTTTTTCTTTATCCAATCGGTAGTGATTTAGAGCATTTTTCCCATATAACTTTAGATAGCTTTGATTTCTTCTTTTGAAAACTGCCTGTTTGTATCCTTTGACCATTTATCAACTGGAGAAGAGTTCTTAATTTTTGTAAATTGGATTCGTTTCTATACACAGTATGTATTTGATAAATTAGGCTTTTATCAGAGAAACTTGTACAAAAGAAGTTTTTAATATTACTTCATTGTCTGTGGTACCTTTTGGCATAATGTAGTTTCCCCGATTATCTCTTTTAATTAGGTCTATTTTTGTTTTTGCTTTGTCTGAGATGTTAATTGCCACTCATGCCCTTCTTTTTGTTGTTGTTCAGCCGAAGCATATTAGATTCTACTCCAGACCTTTATTTTAACTCTGTGTGTGTCTTTCTGTTTCAAGTGTGTCCCTTGTAAACAAAATATTGTTGGATTCTGGTTTCTAATAGATCCTGCTCTCTGCTTCTGTTTTATGGGAGCACTCATCCCATTCTCCGCTTCCCTTTGTTTGTAACACAACAATGTAACTAAGAACTGGAAAGGGCAAACGTAAGAACCATTGCTAATGAAGTAATAAAAGATAGCACTAAGTTTTGTGCCAGTCAGCTTTAACTAAAATACGTGGGAAAATGTTAGAACAAATCATCATTTTGCTGACACTGGGAAGAACATAAAGTTTTATGGAAAAGCAAATAATATTCAGGCCAATTTCATTTTGTTTTCTATTAGAAGTCTTGTTAATGAGGGAAAAGAAATATATATAATATCTCTGAACTTGATTAAAGCTTTTGAATCAGTCCTACTTGATTATTTCATTAATAAGCTGTTTTTGTGCCAAATTGAATGATGTGGACAGCAAATGCTATGGGGGCTTAGGGAATATCATTGTGGACTAGAGTGGTTGAGTAATGCTTCCTGCAAAAAAGAATCATTTTGATATGCCTTGGAAGATAAGGATGGCTTCAGGTAGGAGATCTGAGTGGAAATCATAACATAATTAAAATGGTCACAGTAGAATTAAATATGGTGTGTCTGTGGGACATTGAAGAAGAAAGAAAGGATATTCAGGGGGCTTAACGAAATTCTTCTTCCAAGAAGCAATTTGATCCTGGCAGTTTTTTGTTGGAGCTTCAGATATAATGAAATGTTGATTGAGTTAGATGTGCTATTCTTTTGTCCCTATCTACAGTGCACTGAGCTGTAAAAGAGTTTTCCCTCTTCTGGGGCAGCCGTTAGGTTCACCTCCAGATTCAGGATTTGAGTCTGCCTTGAGCCATCTTAGATGACTTTCTGTTAAGTCTCGCTTATCTTCTAGTCCACGAGATTTCTAAGCAAGAAAGTTGGTTGAAGTTTGTCCTTGGTACATTATCAGGTGTCAAGAATCATAAAGAAGTCTCATTTAAAAGGAAAAGTTCATCTGCAACTCAAGATTTATATTTTATATGTGAAAGTTTTATGATATGTCAATTTATACTTTTTTACACTCATTTTCCTTCTAGGTTTTATGACAGGCACACAAAGGAACCCTCAGATGTCTCAGTATGGGCCTCAACAAACTGGACCATCTATGTCACCTCATCCTTCCCCTGGAGGACAGATACATCCTGGAATCAGTAGCTTTCAACAGAGTAACTCGAGTGGGGCTTATGGTCCTCAGATGAGCCAATATGGACCACAAGGTAAAAAAAAAAAAAATTAAGTAGTATGTATATGTGTTGTGTGTGTGTGTATATATGTAAACACATATACGTACATGTTATGTATACGTGTCGACACATATATACATGCATATCGTCCCCCCAAATTATTGATATAAAACTCAGTAATCTTAATAATCTTATTAGAAACATCATATTTTGTTAAAACACTTATTTTTGTGTTAAATTTGGAGGAATGTAAGATTGTTCATTGGTCCAAAATTAAGTGTTAAGAGAGAGCAGAAATTATTTTGGATTGATCCTCATAAAACTTCTGTTTCGCATTTATACTTTGTATCATAGATTCAGAACAGGAGGGTACCTCAGATTCCATCTCATTCAGTCCTCTCATTTTACAGATGGAAAAACTATGGCCCAGGGATGTTAAGTGATTTGCTCAAGGTTACATAGCTAGTAAGTGTATAAATATGAAATTGTTCTTGGTGTATAAAAGACACAGGTCCAGCTCCCAAATCGTTTATAATTTAAACTTTAATTTTATTGTTCGGGTCTAAGTTACTTTTTCCTCCTACCAGTACTTATACATTCTTTTTTCCTTGTTATCCAAGAAAAGCCCCACCCCATATTCCTTTTTAATCTTCTGTTAGATGTTTTCATGAGTTTCTGACCTTCATAGAAAAATGAGAAATTCATAGATTCTTTCATGCCTTTCAGGGGAGAAACTGAAGGATGTTGTAGGAAAATACAAATTCTTCTGTGCTTGAGAGATATCTCAGAGGCAGATGGGTCATAGGTTTAGAGGTTGACAAGATATTAGAGACTGTCCAGTGCAGTGTTCTCATTCTAGAAATGAGAAGGTATGATAGCATATACCAATTATCCCTGTTACTAGGTGATGCTAAGACTTGTCTACTGCTTGAATTTAGTAGTTCTCAAATGCAACAGTGGTAAAGGTCATTGGGTGTCCATACTAAGTCTGGGACCAACATGGGACACCTCCTATTATCAGAGGGTCCCCAGGCTATCCAGGGACGGGTAAATTAGCCTCGGACTGAGAAAATGTAGCCAGACACAATTTTCATTCAGTATTGGCATCAGACCTGTGAATTTTTACTGCACTTCCAGCCTGAGTGACATAGGGAGACCTTTGTCTGAAAGAAAGAGAGGTTCACTAGAACCAGGACTGAATCAATAGCTGAGCATCATTCATAATAGCTACTAAGTGACCAAGAGAGGGCTGGAAGTGAGGTTCTCTGATTCCACTGTACCATATTCCCAGAGCTTACACACATGCATTTTAAAATCAGGTCAGTGAGGTTTGGGAGAATTTGTGTTTTTAAAGTTATTTTATAGATTCTTGAGGTCATTAGCTATGATGTATTTGTTTACATCAGACATTGAAAGGTAATTTGCAGAGGGATGACTGGACTCATTTTCCATAGTTAACTAAAGTCTCCAGAAAATACTCGATAATATCAAATGAAGATGATCAGGACGGGATAGGGAATTCTTAGACAATCTATGATCTTCATAACAAGGTTGTCTGTTTATGTTGAAGACATGTCATGTCCACCACTATTTCATGGACATTTTAAAGTAGACATTTATTGAGTCATTTCAATGACTGTGATATAAAGGACAGACTTAAAGGCAAGGAACCTGGGTTTGATTGTTCACTTTCCTACCAGTGTGACCTCAGGTAATTTATTTGATTTTTTTGAGTTTCACTTGCCTCATCTGCAAAATGAGTAGAGAGAGCATGAGATGATTCCTAAGGTCATTTATCACCCTAAATCCTGTTCAACACTAATTTTGAGTTCTACAAATCTAACCGTTTTGTCTTACTTACTGGAGTCTATCCATAAAGTTAGGCATAGTGGTCTGGATACTTGTATATTTCCTCTTTTTTTTTTATATGTTCCTATCTGACCATAAGAACAAGGAACAATCCTGTAGAAAGATACTATAGTCACATTAAAATTTTAAATAACATATTAGAAAACCAATGATTTTCATTTCTTGAGTTTCAAAGTTCTTCCCTATCTTTGTTAAGAAAATTATGTATTGAATTCCATTTCATGAGTCATGGAAAGCTGCCTGGGAAAACAAAACTTCCTGGTGGGACAAATGGATGAAAGTATTATTTTGAAAGGACTATTCAATGCCAATAGATTTTAATGTATTTTTCTGCTATCATGGAGATAAGCTGAGAGTTAGAACTCTCAATTGATTATCAACAGACTCACTGACATTTTTGCTCCAGAGCTTTTCACCCCATCTAACCAAAAGGATTCTCTCTCCTCCGAAAACCCATAGCACATCCTTTGTACCTGTCTTGCAAAACAGAGTATCACCTACCTTGCGTTATGACTCTTACTCTACATGTTTTATCTCACCTACTAGATTGTAAACTTCTTCAGAGCAGGGCAATGGGTCTGTTTCATCTTTGTGTTTCCCATAATATGCCTTGAGTGTGGTAGGTTTTATGTTGGCTGAATGACTGAAATTATTAAACTTGGCTATTCCTTACTTAACATTTTTTACAGGTCATTGATTCCCTCTCCTCCGTTTGGACTATAAATTCTCACATTTTTATGTATTATGAAGTAGTCTGTAGAGTTTATAACAGTATAGAAGATGATATTACTCCAAAGATCATTTCTTTTCACAGATTTTTTTTTAAAGGTGTGTGCCCTATTTTTATCCGTTTAATCGACTCCTACTCATATTGGACTAGGTTATTTGTATTCTGTCCATCAGGTGCTCTACCACAGTTCTTTCCTAGGAAAGCATTAGCGCTCTCTGTGTCAATCAGATCGAGACCCTTTGTGTGAAGATGTGGAATTACCTTGTGCTGTGACTGACTAGGGGTTTATCCATTTATTGTCATGCATTCTTTTGGAAACGCTGTTGCTTATACAACATCTCCAAAAAGTGATCATCCAGTGTTTGTTTCAGCACCACAAATGACAAGAAACTGACTGCCTTATAGGGTGTCCTGTTCTATTTATCTTTTTCTCACCACAAGCACCCTTCCTTCTCCTTAGCTCTTTTCTCTAGGCTAAATATTTCGTTCAACCGACTTTTATAGGACATGGTTTAAAGTTTCTTTAACATCTTGGTTCCTCATCTCTAGGTCCACTCCAGTAAACTATGTCTCTCTGTAAGATATGGTACCCAAAACTGGATCAGGTACATCAGTGATCTTGTTTGTAATTAGACTGTCTTGTCCCTCACCTAGATACCTTAATTCTATTATTACAGTCTCAGATAATTTATGATTAGGTCATGCTATTGACATATTGACTCTAAAGTCTGCAAAAGCCTTCAACCCCTTTTCACATGAGCTGCTGTCTAGTCATTTTTCCTCCATCTTGTACTTGTGTAATTGGGTTGTTTTTTTTTTTTAACTTAAGTACAAGACCTGTTTATATCTTTTTTTTTTGTCCCAGTTCTTTCAACCATTCTGTTATCCATCCCTTCCAGCTTTGTGTTACTCACAAATATTAAAAGGATGCTAACTCTGCCTTTATCCAAATCATTTACAAAAATGTTGAACAGCATATTGGGCACTTTTTACCCTGCAACTTAACAAATTTAGGCTATTAAGGTAACAATCAGTGCTTAAGAACAGTAATTTAATTAACGTTGCTGTAGATCAAAACATGTGCAGAAGTGCCCCAATCTGCTTTTCCCAAACAGTAGGACTTAGTCCCTTTTCTTTAGTCAGCTTTCATTTTTAATAGTAGAATCTGTTTCGGAGGTCTAAAGTATTCCAACTGATTTCACTCCAAAAGAATAATAGGTCTCTTGCATGATACCAGTAACTCATTTTGAATAACTTCCTGAAGATGATGGAACTATAAAATTCATGATTTTGGAATGCTAAAATGGGTATTTAGTCATTTTTAAGAGTCATAAATGTTACTAAGTACATTTATTAACCATTAAGTTATTAACCACTTATGTAGCATATTAATAAATGAAAACCCCTATTATGTACTTACTGTGTACTAAGCCCTGGGGATACAAATACTGAAGTGAGAGTGCCTGCAATCAAGGGGCTCACACTGTAATTGTCAAAGGGACAACATAGAAAAGAAAGTTCAGTTTCTGGGCAAGTGGAAAGATCTGGATATTCTAAGAGTCTAGTTGTAGGGGTGGATGGCAAGGTCTACAGGTGTTCAGGTTACATTAGTAGAACAGTAATCTAGGGAGTATAGAGGCAGGGCAGATGGTAAGGACCATTGATTGGGCCAGTGGTCCTTCATCTCCCTGAAGGGATTAGGGTTGGGGATTCCCCATTCCATCCATAGTATGTGAGCAGTCAAGCAACTTTGCATGAGTTTTGTAGCATATCAGAGGAACAAGGGAGCCTCCATGGTAATGATCTTCCCACTTCTTGGCTGTCCACTTAAATGGGTTCTTAAGGTCTAGCTTTAATCCACTAAAATATTTGTCTTACCAAGTAGTTAATTATTTGATTGTCCTATTCTTCGTGGTATATATAATAATAGAACCTCAGAAGTTACCTCATCAGACTCCAACCTAAAGAGAAACTTCATCTGCAGCATCTAAAACAAGTGATCTTAAAAAAAAAAACAAAAACAAAAAAAAAAACTCCTATGTGCCAGGCATTGTGCTAAGTGCTGAGGATACAAATAAGAAAAAAGAGACAGTGCCTGCCCTCAGGAAGCTTATAGTCTATGGGAAAAGACAATACAGAAAAGGAAACTGAAAAGGAAGAGAGAATGGTCTTCCGTATAGAATCCCAAATTCCTTCCACTTAACCTAAAATGGCTCCATTTCAAGTGCTGTCACCAGCTAGTTTGGATGTCGTCCAGCTTTTCCTGAAAAATGAATCACTCCAAACTAAACATAACCCACCAGATGTGGTCTGGCAGGAAAGGGAGTATATTGGAACAATAACTTCCCTTTCCTTAATATTCTTTTTCTAGTAGGGATCTCAAGATTGTGTTAGCTTTTTTGGCTCCTTTGTCACACTGTTGACTCACGTTAAGCTAGGTCACACAGTGGATGACCAGGCATAGAGTCAGAAAGACCAGAGTTCATATCCTGCCTCAGATACATTCTAGTTCTGTGACCCTGAACAGGTCACTTACCCTCTCGCAGGTTCACCTTTGTCATCTGAAAAAAGTGGGGACGATAATAACACCTGATTCACAGCATTGTTGTGAGAATTGGGTGAAATAACATAATGTGAAGCACTTTGCAAATCTCAAAGTACTATATGAATGCTAGCCATTGATACTATTATAATTATTACTATAGTCCTAATACCTCTGGGTCTTTTTCATGCGAAGTGTTATTTGGCCATAGTCCCCACCTCTTTGATCACAAAATTGTTTTTGTTACATTTGGGTCTAGGATTTTGTGTTGATCCCTATTTAATTTCATCTTATTAGATTCTGCCTATCTAGCCCATTGGGATTTTTTTCTAACATAATTCTGTTTAATACTATGAGCCCACGAGCCAACATGTTAGTAGTTGCCGCAAGCTTCTTGGCATTTGAAGATTTTATAAGCATTCTATTTATGTCTTTATCTAAGCAGTTGACCAAAATGTTGATTAGAACAGGACTAAGGACAGAGCCATACAATCCTCCTGCTTGGCATTAATCACTCCTCTTGGGGCTCTCTTCATCTGATTTCAAATCCACCAGCTAGTACAGTCATCTATATCATGTATTTCCACTTACACATAAGGTTGTCTTGATGATAAATGACTTTTCCATGCAATTATTTATCCTTCTAGGTAAGTGCTGTGGCTATCATTGTTGCCTTGTTACATATTACATAAGGTTCAAGGAAGTGATTTACCTGTGTCCATGTGACTAGAAAGCGTCAGATGCGGGAACTGAACTCAGTTCTCTCTTTACTCTGAGGTCCAGTACTTTCCATTATACTGTCCTGCTTCTTGGGGTAGAAGATATGTCATGAAATCGAATGCCTTTGGTGTGCCCTGGCTCAAACCATTCCATTTAAACCTGATAAAAGGAAATGAGCTTATATACTGGCATGACATGGTCTTGATAAGACCAAAATGGCTCATATTGATCGCTGGTTCACTTCCTGAAACCTTCAAAGCATCCCTTTGAGGCAGTTAAGGTGGTGCTGTGTATGGCCCCAGACCTAGAATCAGGAAGACCAGAGTTCACATATGGCCTCAGACACTTAAACCAACTGTGTGACCCTGGACAAGTCACTTAATCTTTTTGCCTCAGTTTCCTCAACTATAAAATGGAGATGATAATGGTACCTGCTTCCCAGGGCTTTTGTGAGGATCAAATAAGATCATATTTGTAAAGCACTTAGCATAGAGTCCATCACATCTAGGTGCTATTCCCCTTTGTTTCCCCTCATAATTAATATTAATAAAAAATTACAGTACTGAAATTTTTCCAGGAATTGAAATCAAGATTATTAGCCTTTAGTTTGAACCAACCTATTTTCTTTCCTCATTTCCAGAATGAGTACTGTTTGTCTGACTCTAGTGCTGCAAGACTCATTCATTTACTCTGCATGACTTTCAGAGATCATCAGTGGTGACTCAGTCTAGTCCACTGGTTCTTTCTGGTGATATAGTTCATCCAAGCCTGGAGACTCAAATTCATTGAGAGGACCTGGTGGGCAGTCTTAGTATCTCTTCTCATCAGCATCTTCTTTTGTTAACCAAGTTGCTTCCATACTTTTCAGTCAAAGTTGATTCTCTCTTTTCTGCAAAAACAAAAGCAAAGTAAGAGTTGCATAATTCTGCCCCCACCTCCAGGGATTGATTGTTGGCCTCTACATAGATTTTTTTTTTTTTTTTGGTCCTTTTTGTTCTTAGCTTTCATCACTATCTTCTGTGCCGTCTGAGTATCAGTGCTCCTGGTGTTGCTTTAACAGCACCATTCACTTTTTTCATCATTTATTTTCCTTTGTGTTGCCTTTGTAGGTGTGATTTTTTTTTTAACATTCTGTGTTAGTTTATACAAACATAAAAATCCTGTTCAAAAATGGAGATTTCTTGTCCTCATCTTAGACATCTTTATATCCTCTTTGGGAGTCTATACCCATGCCTTCAATCCAGAAGCATTCAAATCTTGATTGAATAAATAAATCTATGCAAAAACTTAACAGACATTTAATAAATGCTTACTATGTGTCAGGCGCTACGGCAGGTATGGGGGATTTAAATCAAAAGCAAAAATAGCCCCTGCCTTCAAGGAGCTTACATTTTTATGGGGGAGGCAATGTATATCTCTATCTAGATAGATAAATGGAAAGATGATGGAGAGAGAAATAGATGATAGAAAGGTACATATATAGATATATATAGATAGAGATATAGAGATATAGAGATATATATCTCTATATCTATATCTCTATCTATATATAAAATTGAGGCATGGGCGATAAATACCCAGGGGATGGAAAGTGACCTTAGGAGGGAATCAATAAATGAGGGGACCAGGAAAGACTATAGGAAGTAACTGCGTCTTAAAAGGAAGTCTTTCGTTCGAGGCGGAGTTGAAAAGCGAGAAAATCCCAGAAATAGAGGGCAGGGGAGAAGCACAGTCACTATAGTGTAGGTGATGGAAAATGGAATAGTGTTTGTCAGGGCCAGAGAGAAGGACAGTTTGATTAGATTGTAGAGTGTGTGGGGAAGAGCAGTGTATTAAAAACTAGGAATATGGAAAAGTTTCTTGTTGTGAGTGAGCTTTACGTGGCAAACAAACGTTGCTGTTTAATCTCACCCTTAACAGGAAGCTTATGAAGTGGGGGGGGGGGGGGCCAAGGCAGTCCCCAGGCTGTGGAGAGTGAATGGGATTTGTAGTGTTGGTGGAATTTGAGGCAGGGAGCCTTGTAGAAGGTAAAAGGTAATGAGAGCTTGAACTAGGGTAGTGGCTGTGAGTAGTGAAAAGGGAGAATATGTAAGAGAGGCAGTGGAGGAAGAAATTGCAAGATTTAGCAGCTCCTTTGATGTGCAGAGTGAGTGAGAGTAAGGAGTTCAGGGGACACTGAAGTTGAAGGTGAGGGTGATTCAAAGGAGCATGGTGCCCGTGACAGTAACATAGAAGTTCAGAAGAGGGATGGATTTTTGAGTGTAAATTCTGTTCCTACTGTATTGAATGTGAGATACCTGGGTGGCGCATATTTCTGAATCTCCAATATACAGCTGGTAATATGGGACAGAGACTAGGTCTAGACCAGTAGACTTCTGAGTCATCTACATAGAGATGATCATTGAACCCATGGGAGCTTGTGAAATGACCAAGTGAGAGTCTGAAGAGTAAAGAAGGTGAGGGCCCAGGACAGAACCTCATGAGGCTTTTTTTTTTTTCTTAATCATGACATGGTTGAACATCCAGCTAAGGAAATTAGGAAGGAATGATCAGACAAATAGGAGAACCAGTAAAGAACAGTCATAAAAACAAAAACTAAGGTATTTACCCGTGTCAAATGCTGCAAAGAGGTTAAGAAAGAGGAGGATTCCAGAAGGGCAATTAAAACATTAGTTACTTTGAAGAGAGCAGTTTTAAGTTTAGTGATAAGGTCAGAGGTCAGATTTCAGAGAATTTAAAAAAGAATGAGATACATGGAGGCACTGATTGTAGGTGTCTTTTTCAAACAGTTTAGCTATGAAGGGTAAGAGAAATATGGGCAAAAGTAAGTGGCCCCACTGAGATGTAGTGAAAAAAATGGAGGGAGAATTGGACGTGGTTGTAGGCAACAGAGGAGGACCCAGTGAGAGAGTGAAGATTCGAGAGATGGTGGTGCAGGCAGGCTGCTGGAGAAGATGGCACTGGATGTGATCCAAGAGTCCATGTAGAAAGGCTGGCTTTGGCAAACAAAAAGGCTGCCTTATCCTCAGTGACAGAAGGAAGAAACGATAGAAGTAGGGAGAGGATTTTAGAGAGATTTGAGATGAGGAAGAAGGAAAAATACCATTAAGTATATGGGAAAGTCCTCCCATGGGAGGGGTGGCATGTGAGGTGACTTGAGAAAAAGAGTAAGAGAATAAATGTATTGAAGAATGATAGGATTGTCTTACTGTAGTGAGGGCCCAGTTGAAATTAGAAAGCATACATTTATAGTGGACCCTTGTGGGTATTGGCAAGACCAAGAATAAGACCATCCCTCTGTATAACTGAGATTAATTATAAATCTAATGCAGGAAGGGACCTTAGAGTTCCATCTAGTCCATTCCCCCTTCATTTTACAGATGACTTGCCCAAGGTTACATAAGTAGCATTATATGTGGGATATGAACACCCGTCCTCTGAGTCCAAAGCCAGTGCTTTTCACTGAAACACATTCTTCCCACATGAGGCACAGGTTATGGAAGTTGAATAGAAATAATAAATAAATGGAAGATTTGGAAATTTGAAGTTTAAAAAAATTATCGATATGTATGTTGAAATCCCATAGTACGAGGGTAGAAATTGGAGTGGAGAAGAAGATTGTGGTCCGAGCACTAAATGCATTGAGGTAGAAAGGATAATGTGCTGAGGTTGAACAGATAATGGATTTCAACGTCTAGATTGGATAATTAATCTGGATTCTGTAGGAGGAGGAGGAGGAAGAGGAGATGATGGTGATGATGATGACGATGATGATGAAGAAAGGAATATTCAGATTCTTATGCCACAACTTTGGAGTTGATGTGGGGCAGAGATGGTTGCAGAAACATAAGTAAAAGAAGATGGAAGGAGAAAAAGGAGGCAGAATAGAATAAAATAAGTCTGTTAATCATCAGTTGGGCATATGTGGATTGGCATACATGGCAGGGAGGGAACAAGGTTGAAATGTGGGAATAAGGGAAGCTGAGAAGTTAAAGTTGGAAATACGGCAGAGATGTTTGGCAGTTGGGACTTCAGTATCACAGGGAAGAGAAAAGTATATGATAGGAGTATGCTAACCATTCGAGAATGAGTTCAAGTAGAGTAATAGTGAGGTCTCCTGATGAAGGAAGGTGATTAGAAGATTCAGGTTCAACCCTTCAGGTTTCAGGACAGCTCACAACTCCCAGACTTTCCATGCTGCCGAGTCCTAGGTTGCTCTGTTCTAAGGAGGCATCTGAAAGACCTCAACAGATACGGTGTGTCCCAAGGCTGATTCCTAGCATAGAGGCTGAAGGTGCCTCCTAAATTGTGTTATAAGCCATGAGCCATCAGGAAGTCCAACCAGGAGGCTGAAGAGTGATAGCATTGGTTCTAACCTCTCCCATCAGCCCCAACCAAATCCTGGTGGTATTGAAGCTCTCCGACTGGTCTGGAAGCCTAGTTATTGAGGATGACTTAATCTAGCCAGCTCAGCTCAGTTGTTGTTCTTAGGCATCCAGAAGCCCAGTGTGAGGTGGCCTGAGGCCAGCCAAGAACAGGACCTCACTGCATCATGGCTTTATGTGCCATAGATTGTGTTCATTCAAAGCCAAGCCAATTTATTAAGATTAGAATAATGAGAATCCACAGCTAATTTAAAATTTCTGGTAATAGTAGCCCTTCAAAGGTTTTTAAGTATATTATTGAAATAAGATAGATGTCTTAATTTTTCTTTTCTTAAAGTTAGGATAGTGATTTTGCTAGAAATCTCAGCATCACTACCTTCCATTTAGTGCCTAAATTTAATTCCAGGTGGGTTGGAATTTAAAATCAATTGGTCATAGAGATAAAGTGGGCAAAGAGTTCATACGTTTGTGTTCCAAAAACGTCTGTGCCAGGCTGTACCCACTTGAAAAGTGTGGGCTCTTGGACTTGGCTGCCTGACATGTCCAGCTGATGTAGGCTGGCCCAGCATCTGCTGCATTCATTGTGTTTAATGCTGGATCCATCTGTTTTCTGTCAAAGCTATTGCCAACAAATTACTGATCTATTAGAGAAACATGGAAATAAGATTGTACTTCTCATTCCTGGCTTTTTGTCTCATGTTTTGTTTGGCTTTTATGGAACCTTACATTTTTGCCGTGTGTGTGTAAAGCACATCATAACTGGTATATAGTATTGAATTGTTTGCTTTATAAAATAAGAAAGAAATCTAGCTCATTCTCTAACCTCCTTCCTTCCTCCCCTCCAAAAAAATATATATATAAAGCTCATTTTAAGCCTTGAGTGACCAGTTTTACCCAGGTATGTGAGAGTAAAGAGAGTCTTACCAGTTTCAAGGAAAGGAAAGAGCTTTTCTGTTTCTGCTGCTGAATAGAGGCCTCTGTAATTATTATTTCCTTGACATGTACTGCTGAATGCCAAATCATGAAACCCGATTGATTGAAGAAAGAAAATAGAGATTGGGTGCACAGTATAATCTGTGTGTGTGCATGTATATGTGGGTGGGTATAGTTATTATAGTCAAACACATACTCCACCCCATTACAGTTTGCTTTCTGGTATCCAGCAAAGAGCAGCTGCTGAATTAAACAGGGCGATTGAAGCTGAGTTCTTCCCTATGTAGCTACATCATTTGAACCGAAAAAGATTGTAATAGAAAAAGATACAGGATAACCTATGAATCTTTTTTTTTTCTCCTTTCTGTTCATAAAGTTGTTGATTGCCAAATAAAAATGAGGTGCAGGAACACAGAGTAATTCAGGAGACTTCCTTCTCTGTTATCCCACATTGTGGGGATATTCTCTGCAACAAACGCATAAATGTTGGGTTTGTGAAACAAGATTAAAGTGTTATTTCATTTCCTTCCAAAGCAAAGGGCACATGTGTTTTCACTGAAGAGGGTTTCTAACCAAGTGTGACAGTTATGAGGATTTGGGGTAGAAGGGTGGAAACTGGCTACAAAGTAACAGCATGAATGTATGAATTAATTATGTGTGCATTCAAACAATGAATTAGTTTATTTTTAATAAAAGCAAAGTGAGGAAAGAGGTCTGTATTTCTACTCTTGATTATAGATGGGGGAGGGTGGAGGATGAGGTCATGGAGGAGGGAAAAAGAAGGAAAGATGTCTTTTTCCTGCTCACAGAGGAAAGCTGGGATGACTTGTTATTTAAATAAGCCTGAGAATAGTGAGTAGAAGCCCACATGTTCCACTCTCTACATTCCTCCCGGACAAGGATTAGAACACTCTTTCTATTAAATCGAGTGTGGTGGTTTAAAAAAAAAAAAAAAGGCTAAAACTCTTATAATTTGCATAATAAAACTGGACTTCCATAAACTGCTTTTTATAATGCCCTGCCATCAGGAAGGGCAGCTAGGTGGCATAGTGGAAAAAGTGCCAGGCCTGGAGTCAGGAAAACTCATCTTCCATGATTTCAAATCTGGTCCCAGTCACTTATTAGCTGTGTGACCCTAAGCAAGTCACTTCACCCTGTTTGCTTCAGTTTCCTCATCTGTCGGATGAGCTGGAGAAGGAAATGGCAAACCACTCCAGGATCTTTGCTAAGAAAACCCACAATGGAGTCACACAGAGTCAGATAACAACTAAAAAATGACTGAACAACTAATGCCATCAGGACACCTTACAAAAATATAGAACATAAAAATGCCAAATGCATACAAAGCCATTTCTGGAGGTGATGGTGGACTCCAGCAATGGAGGAAACTGAGATAGGCTTCCTTTAGGAAGTTGCCCTGAAGCTGACCATTGAAGGATGGGGGTTCTACAAAGTGAAGATGACTGTGAACGGGGAACAGCCTACAGAAAGGCACAGACGTGAGAGATGAACACTATATGTGAGAGACAGCAAATAATCCAGCTTGGCCAGACTCGATTGCATGAAGAAGAGTTCTATGCAGTAATCCTGGTGACGTAGGCCTGAGCCAAATTGGTGAAGAACTTTCAATACCAAAATAAATGTGTTATTCTGGAAGCCACTGGAATTTCTTAATTAAGGGAGTAGCATGGTCAGACCAGTGATTTTTAAGTATATCAGATTTGATTGCTGAGAATCGAGGATGGATTGGAGGGGGAGACTGGATGCAAGGGGACCATTTAGGAGGCCACCCCAGAGTACAGGTGAGAGATGATAAGGGCCTGAAATGATGGTTTTTTTCCCCTAGCATCTCAAGCAGTCTGAATTTTGTCAGGGCTACACATACAGTGAGCTAAAAAGATGCAGAACAATATGCTTTCCTGAAAAGTCAGTTTTAAATATTTGCAACTTTTATTGTAGCAGGGACACTTGAGATATCAGAGGGGCCCTCAGGATGCCAAAATGGATGATACTCCTACATCCCAAGAAGAGACTGGAAATAAAAAATATATGTGTGTGTGTGTGTATAACATATATATTAATATATAAAATATATTTAAAATATAATTTTAAAAAGGATATTAATAACACCTACCTCACAGAGTTGTTGTGAAGATCAAATGAGATGTTTTATAAATGTGTGTGTGTGTGTGTGTATATATATAGTATTTGGTAATCTTTAAAGCACTATATATAAGATCTAGCTGTTATTATTATCATTATTATTATCCATTTATCAGTTATCAATGTCTCCAGCTATTGGAGATAGTTTTTTTATTACAATCTTTTTATCTTTAGAGTTTGCTTTTTCCCTTACATCTGAAGTGAACCTCATAGGTCTATTAGGCCTTTTCTTTAGTCCCTAGTTTTCCCTTTGTTTATAGCAGGCCTGCACATCCTGCGGCCCAGGCACACCAAGGGATTTCAAGCAGACCTAGACACCAAGACACTAAGAGGATGTTTTCCTCTACATTTTTTGCAGGCCGCACGAAATCCTTTGGTGAACTGTCGGTTGTGCAGGCCTGGTTTATAGCATCCGTCTTACATTAAATAAAACTAGAATGAAATTAAAACAAAAGAGGTCAGAGAGTTATGAGAGATTTTTGGAGTTAGGATTCATCTCTAGCTGTTAGGCTCAGGGAGAAAAGTGGCACCTAAACAAAGAAAGGAAGGGTTTCAACAGGAAAAAATGTGACAAATACACATTCCATCAGAAAGGATGAGCTCCATAAATGCTAAATCAATACCGTCCAAAGCCCTACAGGACAACCTGAAAAGATCAGGCAAGGGAGAAGTTGTATTAATGAGTTATAAAATGGTCTAGGTTAGTTTAGAAAATCTTCAAAAATCACTAGCTTTTAAAATTAAGGCAAATGATCAAGATTTTAAAGGATATAAAATTGAATTCCTGCTTAGTGACTTAAAATATTTTCTGAGATGTTCCATTATTAAATACTTTAGTGTTATGGAAGTAATTAATTCTTCATTGGTATAAAAAGCCAAAACAGTGATAAAATGTTATAGTTATTGTCTTCTTTGACTGTTTGCATGAATTAAAAATACATGTATATTAAATATATTTCTTGTACTTTTAAAGGTAATAGTATTCTACAGAGCAGTGTGAATCTAGGAAATCATAGGAGTGACATAAATGTAATAATTCCTAAGGGATCTTCCTGCCTTCAAGGTCTAGGACAGTGGTGTTAAATTCGTATAGAAATGTAGCCACCAAACTATACATACGAATGCCTATGGGCTACGTGCTAACTTAGAAAACCACATAGTCATATTATCTATGTTCTAATTAGTTTAATGTTTCCCAATTCATTATAACATGGTTTGGGCAAGTGAGGCTTTCATCCCTCCTCTACCAATAACTAGCCGTGTTACCTTGGGCTTAACCTTGGAACGCAGTTTCTTTCTCTGTAAAGCAGTACTAATAATTCTTGTCCAGCATCTTCTTCAGGTTGTCATCAGTACCAACTGACACTGCATATGTGAATGTACTTTGAAACATTAAAAAAAAGTATACAAATGTAAGGTATTATACTACCCACAAGGATTGACTTTTCCTTAGCGGCTTGTTATTAGAACTAGTTAAAAATCACTTCTATCCCCAGTCACATACTATTTAAACAAAAATAGTAGTACACATGTAGCCACAGCACCACATAGACCATTATAGTAGTATACCAAATTAATCTCATTCCCCTAAAAACGTCCTTGCTTTTTGCCTTGACTGCATCCATTTCCTGTGTCTTGAATATCTCTCCCTCTTTGTTATATTTCAATATCTCCTTTAAAGATTGGCTCAAGTACCACCTTCTTCCAGAAGCCTTCTCTGATGCCCTCGGTTTGTAAGAGGCTTTCTCCCTTTCAGACCTCACAACACAATTTATTCTGTCCCTCTCTGGTTAAATTACCATGTGTTATTTTGTATTATAGTGAGTGGGTTCAATAGCATAGGTGCAAAAGCTAGCTTTAGAAACTGGGAACGATGCATCTTCTTTTGAGATGAGAGGAATAGAGAACAAAGGGAGATGGGCGGAACTCTTGAGGTGGAAGAGGAGGGAAATTGGGAGTACTTTTATGTCAGATGGCCGGCCTCAGTGTTCTCAGTAATTAGTGAGAAAGATCATCTTCAAGGTAGGTTGGAATTGGGGGCTTTTGGAGAGTGCATGTCGTCTGGAATGGCCACTGAGAAAAATGTGATAGGAAGTCAGCAAGCAGTGAGCTGCATTTTTAAGATGCGTAAATGCGGTGAGGTATAACAGGTTGGAGGGCATGCATCTATTATAGGGCCAAACAAGCAGTTTGGTGATTTGTATCTAACATTGCACAGCAATCCAGGAGCAGAGAAAGAGGTCAACAAGGTTTCCCCAGAGTTGGGGACTGACAGAGTTGACAGTAAAGGATAAGGGATTCTGAAGTACTAAGGTATCATTAAAAGAGTTGACCATGAAATCCAAAATGGGTAGGAAGGGAAGTAGACCAGAACTGGACTTCTTAATCTGAGATCCACGAGTGTGTGTGTGTGTGTGTTTTGTGTGTGTGTGTTTGATTGGTAGCTGTTATAATACAGTTGGTGTCTTTTTTAACTCCTAAGTATTTTATTTTATGCATGTGAAATCTTTGTTTTCAGAGAGGGTCCATAAGCTTCACCAGACCACCAAAGATATCCATGACACTAATAAGGTTAAAAAGCCTTCTTCCAAGAGAAGAGAGAAAGCTGGGTTCTATTTAAGGCTACATGTGGTCAGGGCTCTCTCTCCAAGTGTTTCCTCAATTTTCAGAACAAGCAGATGTCAGATAGATGGATAGTTGGATGGGTGGATGGGTGGATGGCTGTGAGTATACATGCGTATATGTTTGTGTTTCTCCCTTTTGCATAGTTTTTCAGTATTCATACCTGTGCACACACACATGAACAGTGTTAGGGCTTTATCTTTGTTTTAATGAAGCTGCTCAGTTGTTCCTTTTGATTAGATGACTAGCCTTGGCGATGGGAATCACTGTCCTGTTTCAATTTTTTTTTCCAAGTACTATGATTAATGTTTATTGAGTCCTGGGCAGAGAAGAAGTAATGCTTTTAATCCAGCCGGTGTTCCATGTGAGTAAAAGGGACCCTTAGGAAGGACAAGAAGACCTAACAATCCCTCAGTGATTAAGCCAAACTAAATAAGGTTTCTGACTGACTTATATGTGTCTTACTATACATACTTTCTCTCCATCTTTCCTGCTGTCCCAGAAAGCAGGAATAGATCTGAATTTATAGAAATATGATCTTGCCACATCACTGGTTGTGGGTGGTAACTATTCCTTCCCATAGGCCTGTTTTCTCTCCAAACTCTTGCTTTTTAAATACTCTTTATTATTCTGATAATAGAAGGGAGAAGAAATATGTATATATGTGTATACGTATACATGTACACACATACACACACACACACACATATATACATGTATTTACACACATACATTGTCTTTAACTCCTTTTTTTTGACACCTTCAGGAATCTCTTCTAACAAGGAAGAATATGAACAAGGTTTAGTATCTATGAGTAACAATAGCCAAAGGGATGAGGGAAGGGGGGGGTTCATAGGCACCAAAAAAAGCAATGGAATTCATAATAGGTTTTTATTTATATGTGCAACATATATTCAGAATTATAAACCCCAAGTCCATAAATCCCTAGACGTTCCCAAGTCAATCTGGCTGGCTGACTTAGTTGGTGAGCATGGAGTTATTGTTAGATTCATGGTTAAGAACCCATTAGTTTTGCTTTTATCATAGCTCAGGTCAGGCCAGGTATCTCAAGATATGTAGCATTGGTCATAGAGGAAACCGGACGGCTCCTGTGCATGCTCTGTATTCCAGGCACACCGCCCCACTCCTTGTTCCCCAAAGTCAGCATTCCCCTTTCCATGTCCCTGCCTTATCTATCATAGACCCCTCCTAATTATAGCATTAACAATAACTAGTGTCCACATAGTACTTGAAGGCTTGCACAAAGTATTATATATATTGTCTCATTTTATCATCACAACAACCCTAGTTGGTAGCTGCTATTATAATGCCTCTATTTTACTACTGAGGAAATTGAGACCATCAGAGGTTGAGTGACCTGCTCACGATCACACACCTACAGTCTGAGGCCACACTTGAACTCAGATCTTTCTGACTTCAGGTCCAACACTATGCCCATTCTGGCATTCCCCCTTCCCTCAGCTTCTTAGGATCCCTGGCTTCCTTCAGTGCTCAGATCAGGTACCATCCAACCATCTCAAAGCCTTTCCTGGTGTTCTCAGTTATTAGTGTGTTAGTGCACTGCCTTGTATTTATTTCATTAGTGTACATGTTGTATTTCTTACTCATGGGAAAATGTAAGCTGCTCCAGAGCAAAAGTAGAAGCAGCCAGGTAGTACAGTGGATAGAGCACTTACTTCCATGCAATGCTGTGAGGATCAAATGCTGAAATATTGATGAAGGGCTTTGTAAACCTAAAATATTATTGCTAGTGATTAGTATTGTTACTATTATTATCATTTATTATTGTCTTGTTTTCTAAATGACTGCTTCAGAGTCTTATGCATAGTGTTTAATTAATTTGTGTAGTTTATGTTCAGTGCCTTTTTTTGTTTGTTTGTTTGTTTGTTTGTTTGGTGCAGCATTTGGGATTAAGTGACTTGCCCAGAGTCACACAGCTAGTGAGTGTGAGGTGTTTGAGGCCCGATTTGAACTGAGGTCCTCCTGACTCCAGAGCCCGTGCTCTATCCACTGTGCCACCTACCGGCCCCTTAGTACCATTATTTTTTAAAGGGTCATTCAAAGCAGTTGCTTTATGAATAGTATCATCTTAATTAGTCAGTCAGTAATCAGTACACATTTATTAAGCATCTACTATGGACCAGACACTGTGCTAAGCACTGGGGATACAAAAAAGATGTAAAAACCCCTGCCCTCAGGGAGCTTACAATCTAATCTTAAAGGCCAGAACATCAATAAGGTTTCCTTCTTCTTTTCCTTAACCTTTTGATATATACGATTTCTGTTTTTATTCAAAATGATTTCTTGATTGAGTTACCCATTATTTTTTGACCAAATTATTGTCAATATTAAATGAGGAAATATTTGGAATTATCTCCTTCTACATTAGAGAGCAGCCTTAACAATCAAGTAGCAAAGACTTTTATTGTGGCCATTTTTGTTTTGTTTTTCTCATCAAACACACGTCTTCTGAAGCAGCATATACTGCCCACCAAGGTCCATCAACTTTCACATGGCCTCTGTATATAGCCAAACCCTGTTACTGAATCCATTCCTCATTGCCCGTTCCTGTAAATAGGTTTTTAAATTTTCCCTTCAAATTTCCACCAGCAAGGTGGTGCATTTCTTGCTCTAAAAACATTAGGACAGAAATAGAGCTTCTTCCTCTGCCGTTTCACAGTTATTCCATGTAATGTAACTGGCTAGTAAGAGATGAGGTTGGTGAATAGTTTTGTACATAATTTTAATACCAGTTCATAAAACTGCCAGTATAAAAAATATTATGTTCCAAAAGTTTGCTTCTAAGTGTAGGACTTGGACTTTGAGATACATTTTTCCCATCACCACAGGTTTCTTGGTAGATAGAAAGAAATCAGTTGACCCCACAAATGTAGCTGAAATTGTATTCATTTGTAATGTTTTTGTTTCATACTATTTTTTCCTTGCAAATGTAAAATATTTTAGCCATATTATGGATTAAAGAGGATTCATTCTCCTGTAGGAACTTCTTCAAGGATCTGCTGTTTTAGAGGTGTTGCATATATACTGGTGCTAAGTTTCTCCAAATTAAGTTAGTCTAATCCTCACATGACAGCCATACAGGCCATGCTGGCCCCATATGGCAACCATTCCAGCTTAGTAGGATCTGCCAGAGTTTGTACTGTGAGGTAGCCTTCAGAAATAAAGGATGGGATGCTGAGTCTCGGGCACATATTGCTGAAAGCTCAATTAGATTTTCAGGGACTAGAAACCCCACTATTTTGTGGTGTTATTTTCCCAGTTGAGCATCCAGAGAAATACATTTGTCTTTCACTGTAAAATATAAAACTCAACTATCCAGCTCTTTCTGGGAATGGAATGGTTCTGGATGTCCAGGTTTTCTAGACACCTGAAGATTTACTGTTTAAAGTACCAAAATAGATAGATGTTCTTTAATTGCCATTTGTATGATAGTCTTTCTAAACATGTCACAGTCATCCGTGCAGCCTTAAAGCAAAAGTATGCTGAATGTAACGTTTAACCTTTTCTTAATGACACAGGGTTGTTTTTTAATGTGTCTGTTATTGTACTACATTGTTACTAAGCCATTTTCTCAGGGACTCTTAAGGGGCATAAGGCTATTTGCCAGTGAACTAAATGGCACTCGATTACTGTACTTCTTAGGTAGTTTTCTCTTCCCTCCAAGTCTGTCAGATGCCATCTCTCATTGATGAAAGTGGGGGTCATTAGAGACTCTTTCCTTCTCCTCTTCTAATTTTTATTTCTGATTGATTTGTGTGAAGTTGAAATTCAGAAATCTTAGCTTCTTAGATTCATGTGTAGAACAGAGACCCTGGTTGAGAAGCCCTCCTGCACATCAAGTGTTTGTGCTTTCTTTAGTTTGTGGAGTTGGTCATGCAGCTGGGCTATTTTTTCTTATTCTCTGGTTCTTGTAAGTGACAGGTGAGATTGGTAAATAGATGATTAGTTACTGTAAATAATTGATAATGATCAGACATTTCTATAGAACTTTGTATTCACATGGGTCCCCAATATATACAGGCATATGTATGCTTCAAATTTTGTTGTCTTAATTGGGTAATTTCTGAAATAACATATGGTAGTTGGCATTCACATAGAAAAGGAAAAATATTAACCATGATGTAAAATAGTATCTCTGAACATCACAAAATTATATTCCTGAAATTATTTTCTCCAAAATTAATTTAAATCAGATATGCTTAAATTAATAGAGCTGTCATTAAGAATTTTTTTTACGTGGAAAGATGGAAGACAGGCCACGCAGGACAGTATTGAGGGAAGCAGAGAAAGTCATGGGGGAATGTGGCAACACAGAGGACAGACCCATAGTAGTCCCATGTCCTCTGATTGGGGGTGGGGAGAGTACAAGAGGCATGGTAGCACCTTAGATAGTCCAATCAGAATTACCAAAGATTGAGTGGTTCATCCTACAGATTTAACAGTGTCCTTGACCCAGGGGAAGAGAGGTAAAAAGGGGCAAATGAGCCCACTGAGAGAGGAGCAAGAGACATTAGGAACTGGGGCCATTGGAGGAATAGAGTCCTGCTGCAAAAGAGGAAACACACATCTTCCTTCCTCCTCCATGTTGGCACCTCAGGGATGAGCCCTTGAGGTCCCTTCTTAGTTGTGGCTCTACCGTTTAAGCGAAGACAGGAAGTTCTAAATTAAGGAAAAGAAGGAAAAGAGAAGACATAAGGAATCTGATGTTTTAAAACCACACAAAACACTGGTATCCCTTAAATGTTTAACTTGAATTTTTCTTGAAGGTTGCAGTAATTACATTTGGTGCTTTTTCATCTGATTTTATGGTTAAGGCCACTAGGACTTAGGTAGATAACGTTTATGGCTAGTGTCTTGGATGAGGCCAAATGAAGAAACACTTGATAAGGGTAATAATTAAATGTCCTGTATTCTCCATATTGTTAGATTTCGGCTTTCCCAATGAATGTTTTCAAAAATTGTAAGATCAAATTTCTGTTTGCTTTTTGTTTAGGTAACTACTCCAGACCTCCAACATATAGTGGGGTGCCCAGTGCAAGCTACAGTGGCCCAGGTCCTGGCATGGGTATCAATGCCAATAGCCAGATGCATGGACAAGGGCCAAGCCAGCCATGTGGGACCATGCCCCTGGGACGGATGCCATCAACGGGGATGCAGAGCAGACCATTTCCGGGAAACATGAGCAGTATGACACCCAATTCTCCTGGCATGGCTCCGCAAGGAGGACCCGGAATGGGCCCCCCAATGCCAACTGTGAACCGTAAGGCACAGGAGGCCGCAGCTGCAGTGATGCAAGCTGCTGCAAACTCAGCTCAAAGCAGGTATGCTTTAAAGCAAAAATACATATTTTTTTAAAGGGATTGAAGATATAGTTACATAATTTTCCAAGATTATAGTATAGTTATAATTGAATGTAATTTCTTTGCATCTTCTGACTTCAAACATGGTTTGTAACATAAAGGTTAATGAAGTAAATGACAGACTACCGTCCACATTTAAAAAAAAAAGGAAGAGGATAGTGGTTGGCAAGCATCAGAGTGGAGAGTTCATACAATTTTTGTGAGATTCCAGCAAAACCAGATGCAGCTGCAGATAGAGTGGACTTTGTAGCTAAGTAGGATTCCATTTTGAATTATGAGTTTAAAACAGCAAATATTGAAGACTAAGAAAATATAACCTAAATGAATCCTCATTTCTACCCCTTTTTTATAAACATATACACATACACACACACGCCACAAAACCTTTATGAAATGGAGAAATTC
>NW_020954953.1:5479648-5533217 GCF_900497805.2 Vombatus ursinus
CTTCTCAATCCACCCGAGCACAAATGTAATTAATGGTACACAAATAGGGTCTTTTAGCTTTGATTCCTTTTACAAAACCAAACTTGTTTCATAAGTAAAGTAAGAATTCTAGAATTTATTTTACTCTCATGAATGTAATATACCTTAAAAATACAGCCTATCCCAAAACTTTAAACTGCACTGAGACTTTTGGGACATCCTGTATCTATTTGATTTTAATAAAGGGTAAATTTAAGTTTTAAATGAAGACTACAAAACAAGGGATGGTTGAGACGTATGTACCTGAGCTGCGTTCTTGGGGGGAAGAAATAAGACAGAGATGATTACAATTTCTATTGAAGAAAAATAGGGTCTAATTTGTTTTTTAAATGTATTGCTTTGTTACTTCTTTTCTAAAGCGTGCTACTTTGGGAATGTAGGGACCCCTGCTGTCACGCTGTCTGCCTCAAATGATAATAAATTTCCCTTCAAGAATTATTATAATAGCTCATCTGTTTTTATCTACGTTATTGTTATTTAAACTCTACTGGATCCAAGAAGTGTTTCTCTGAACCCCCACACCTATAGGACTTTAGAAGATCTTTCAATTAGATTTTCTATGAAAAGGCTGATTGGATTGTTCCCGTTAATGTTAAAGACTAAAGTATTGAGTTGCCCATTACTGCAAATCATGAAGAAAAGAATTCCCTTTTTTGAGTGATAGTGGATGTAGAGAGCCAAGACATTTTTAAAATTATTAAAAAAAAAGTAATTGAATTCATTAAACATGAAACATTGAATAGTGATCTGCCTGATAACTTCAGTAAGTGGGAAACCATTAGAAGGATGGGATGTCTATCTTAGACTAAAAAATTTAAAACATTAATTCATTCCCATCTCCAACAATTTTCCTCTCGAATCAATTTATGTTTATTTATACATGTGCATACATGTATATGATATGCTTCTTCCTAAGTCCATTTATATGTGTGTGTATATACGTAGACACACACATCAATATTTGCTTGCAGTTTATATCTTTGGCTAGTTAAAAAGTACACATTTTCAAAGCCTGCTTCCCATTTTATTAATCCAGGAACTGGAAGAGCATTACATAGTTAACAGGCCCTTAGAGGGTTTAGTAAAAAAAAACAAAACCAGAATAACCGTTTTCTTCAGTCTCGCATTCTGTCCAGTTGTGTAGTGCAAAACATTAAGCCATTTGAACTCATGCTGCAAACCTTCCCTCACTTGAAAGATGGAAGACATGTAGTGGACAGGGTGATTCTTACGTGTGCTTCAGAATAAATCCAAAGAGGCTGTTCTTCTGTTCTGCTTTAGGCCACCATACATTAGGTCGCCTGCTTATCCCAGCCAGTCTGGGGCTGGCGGACGTCCCATGTTTTCTTCCCAGCACCCCAACTATGGCAACGCTCAGGCTCCCATGATGCACCAGCCTGACCAGTACGGGTAGGTAGTAACATAAACTGGACTTGCTGTGGGACCTTTGCAGTTATTTTTTTTGTTTGTTATTTTTTTTTTCCTTTTTGAAATTGTTTATGATATGCCATATGGCTGCTGAAGAAATATCAATCCCCAAAAAAGTTAAAAGATTTAAGAGGAAATGCATCACAGAGGGGGTTGGGGTTTTTTTGTTTTGTTTTGTTTTGGTTTTGGTTTTGGTTTCAGTTTTTCATTCCTACTAACAGTTCTGTAACAGTGCGGTGAAAATCTGCATGCCACCTACCCCCGTGTAGATACTGCCCCTGCACGGCTTTTGGCATGCTGCTTCTCCCTCATGCCTGAAAGGGAAATTAAGAATTTTATCACAGAAGAGAAATGAAGTCACCCAATCCAGGCATCATTTTTACCCCCATTGTTGTCGTTGTTTTGTCTAGGAACTGTGCTGTGTGACATTGTTATCATTAGTGTGTTATTATCATTACTACCACTGCAGTGAACCCCTTCTCTCATCGCTTAATTCAGAGTGTAGCTGTCCTGTTTGACAAGAGACTTATTGCTGTAGAGATGACAAAGGTTATTAATGGGACTTCAGGGATTTCATTATATCATTGTTGAGCAAATGTCTGTTCCAAAGATTTTTGTTAATTTCCCTTTCCCAAGGAGTTTTAAACCTGAAGAAGTAACCAGGGGGTGGGGTGGGGACAAAAACAACTCATAAAACACAATTAACATTTTCCTTTCCAACTAGATCCTTTACATTCTAAGTTCTCTGCTGCCATATTATTATCAATTACAACATAAGCATTATGTATCACATAATTTCACTTAGGACAAATAGCTGCTATTTCAATTTCTCCTTCTTCCCAACTCTTTCTCTATGAGCAGGTGCCTTTAATATCAAAAACTGTCTCCATTTGTAGTCTACAGTATATTGTTACTAAATCATTGACCAATTAGGAATTTCAGTTTGTGGTTCTGAAGTTAGTCTAGATATAATTGTTCCTCATATAGGAAGTAATGTCCAGTGGCTATTTTAAATATTTTAAAGGTAATTGGGAGGGAGGCCCTCAGTGATTGGGGGGGGGGTGGAGGATAGGAAATTCTTTAACAAGTCCTGTTAGTGCTCAATTTTGCTATTGCCACTTGTCAGAAATACTTCTTGTCATCTATTTTCTAAGTTTTGCATTTAGCTTACATTTGGAGACAAATAACTTTAGTTGCAAAACTATCTTCTGAATTCTAAAAACATCTCTAAATGAAGACTAAAAAAAAATAGACATAAAATTTATTGTAGCACACCCAACTATAGTAAGAAAATTTTGTCTCTTATAGCAGTACCCTTCAAGGTCAGTGCCTGAGTCAGTAGGAAGAAATCAGTGTGGAGAAAGAAGCATTTATCATCAGCTACTAATCCATAGGATCTGTCCTTTACCAACTCTGGAGTCCCATTTAGACGCACAAAGCTGGTTTGGGTGTTCCGTGCCAAGCCACATTAAGCAGCTGTGTAAAATGAATTTAAATGGCATGCATCAGAGTAAAATCACTTCCACTGGGGCAGAAAATCAATGTTAGCTAACCAGAGCTGGAAGATCAAAATTTGAGTTTCAGCAGGCTGTCTCCAGGTATAGTCCTTAGAATAGAACCACCTCCTCCTTAATTAAAAATGAGAAAAAGGACAATTCCTGGAATGCCTTGCAGGTGAATCTCCTAACGTATGCCTATCAGAAGCATATAATCTTGCAGCCTGACCTCTGAGAGCTATGGGTTTTTTCCTGTTGTATTGCAAATCCTTTCCCCCATGCCTCATCCATTACATATATGTAGTATTTGCTGTCACTTTTAAAAACGTATGTATGATGGCCTGTCAGACTATGCTTTCAGAAACTTAGATTTTTAAGAAGACTTCTGCTTTGCCTGTTTATAACAATAAGGGCAACTCTTTTGTAACACTACCTTCCAGTCACACACACACACACACACACACACACAAAATCGGCTCGCTCCACATATAAAAGTAACTTAACTGGAAAAGCCAGTTTTACTAAATTCTAGTCTCTATTTGGTCCAAATGTAAGAATTACAGGCCTTTCAGACACTCCCTATTCAGAGCGCTTGTCATAATAGCTCTTCTCCCAAGTCAGAATCCCAAAAGGGCTGCAGCAGCAGCAGCAACACAGGAAAGAGAAAAATGAGCGACGAAGGTAGAGAGTGGGCATGTGCACGTATGGACGTCTGCAATTAGACGGAAACAGAAAGCTCACTATAAAAATGAAATATTATGGCAATTATGCTACAGACTTTCCCAGCTAGTTGGGTATAAGGCACCATAAAGGAAAAACACATAAACTTAACTCGTTTACGCAAGCAATTTTAGTAAATGTATTACTAAGAGTGGACGCGATGTGGGGATAACCCCCTCCTCCCCTGTTCAGTGGGTTAAGGTACTTTTTTGTGCCTTTTTTTTCTTCTCAATTTCTTTTGAGGAAGCAATAAACTCATTATTTATGGCTTTCTAATGTGATCTAGTGGATTTTTGGTGTTCAGAGACTTGATCAGCCGTGACATTGAATTTGGTCATAAAAGATGCTATCTTTACAGATCTTATGTATAAATACCTGTTTTGTTCCCATTTTTACTTAGAAGATGAATTGCTAAGTTCAGCTGTCTGTGGCTTAAGTTAATTTACATTCAAGTGAGACAAATTCTGGACCCTATAATTAGTGTAGCACACCAGGAAATTTTGTGTCCTCATCTTTCTTTACCATGTCACACCAAATCTGCATCTTACAGATTATCTTCTAGGTACTAGCTCCCACTTGTTGTTATTGTTATTGTTGTTGTAATCATTGTGTTGTTCAGTCGTTTCAGTCATGTCTGACTGTTCATGGCCCTGTTTGGGGTTTTCTTGGGAAAGATACTGGAGTGGTTTGCCATTTCCTTCTCCAGCTCATTTTACACATGAGGAAATTGAGGCAAACAGGGTTAAGTGACTGGCCCAGGGTCACACAGCTGTCTGAGGCCAGATTTGAACTCCACGCCCATCATTCTAACCACAGGGCCATCTAGCTGCCCCCTAGGTCACACTACCCATACGCTGCACAAGTTAATGAAATTCTTCATTATTGGAAAGATGTTTATGCCACTGATCCTGTATAGGTTTTTTTTTTTTAAACATTTTGCCCTGTTCTAAGAGAACTCCAGAGTTTAAAGTTGATTTCCCTCTAGGTTCTAAAAATTGACCTTGTTAGAAAACAGTCATTACTATAATATAGTCACTTCCAAGTCAGTAAATCTGAATTCTTTGCGACATTCAAATATGCTTGCCTTCTTAGCTGCACCCTACAAGGAAATGATGGCTCTGTAGATTCTGATTCAGATCACTCTGTGTAGTGTAGACACTTTGCATCTGGAACCTATCATCTTGTAAGATGAAATGCTGTGATTGTATAGTTACTGCCACTCAAATGTGTTTGGATTCTTCTCTCCCCCTTCCCTTCCTTATTCGTCTTAATTGGTAGTGCAAACATATCTTTAAAAATCTTCATTGTTGTGTCTGGCTATTACATAAGAATTTGGTCTCTGAAGAGATGAGTTGCTGCAGTTACTCACCAGCAAGACAATCTTGCATTTGGGAACTCTTCCTTTATAAAGAAGCAAATGGCTGGGGATTCTGGGGTGTTCTAAATGATATCCCCTCCTTCCTGAGTCTGAATTACTCTCAGATAGAAAAAGCTAATAGGAAGAATCATAGGTATATGCAGGAAGGAAATTATTTAAAACAGTCAGATGATCTGCTTCCATTAGTATAAATTTATCTATAAATTCTATATTTATCTCTCTATATATACACTATATATATATGTATTCTAAATAAATTTTATATTTTAAAATCTTAGTGACCTGCCTAGTACAGTAACCTGGGTTATTTTGTTTTGTTTTGCTATCTCTGAATATCAAAATTGCTTTTGACCTGTTTTGAAAACATAAAATGCATGACTTGAGTTGAATCATCTCCCTTTATGTTATTGCTGAGTTTAGTTCACCTAAAGCAGCACATCTCCTTCTAGCTGGTAAAATAGAACATTCTCTCTCGTTTGTTTCACTGTCCAAAAACTCAAGCAACTGAACAATCCTGTTTTGCCAGCATTCTATCCAGAGAACACACCCTAATTTGATAGTTGAGCTTTTCTTAAGTCATATCAGGTGCTTTACTCACTGAAATAACCTAATTTTAATAAATTAAGTAATTTATTTTCCCTATTTCTTCCACATCTACAAGCTATTAGAATTTATTTTTTTTACTTAATAGGTAGTTGTGTGGATTTTGGTTACAATTATTTAAATCTAAAGTCCTCCTCAGCTGAGGAAACAGTCTCTAGACACATTGTGGTGGACAACCATGGTGTTACAGAGGGAATAATTTCATGATTATGTAAAAGTCAATGAACAGAAGGTTGCTTCCATTCCAAGAAAACTAATTTTTTTTTTAAATAAATACAGGAGTGTGTTAGTAAATCTTAATTGTATACACAAGGCTGCTTGTGTCTTTGTGTCTCACACATATTTTACAGATAGACATATTTTACACATACACACATCTTTCATCAGCCTTTCTTTAGTGTTGTGCATTTATAATTCATATCCCATGTTGTTGGTGCCAGCAAAGCACTCTTTCCAGATTATTTTTTCCCTGGCCAGGATAATGCAGTATTGCTGATGGACTAGGAGCCACTGGCAAGGAAGTATATTAATGGAGACAGTGCATTAAAATGTCAAAGGGAAAGGGGTAAAAAAAAAAAAAATCTTCAAAACATTTCAAGCCCTAGTTATAGCTAGTTTTTCCCATAATGGGTCCACATGCTCAGAGAATAGTAAGTGGTTGCATCGCTTAAGAGTTTAACCCTTTGTCTCTTGGAGTGTTTGTCTCTAAAATGATAGTTATCTTTGAAAAAGATAATGAAAGTCACAGTTGCAAAGACAAAAGATTAGAAAGACTGCAATAGAATCTCCATTCATTTCTGTGGTTAAATGCATTCCTATATTCCTACCTTAATTTTGAGACTTCTCAATTTTTGGAATCTAGACAGATATTACCTCTGTAAGATATTGGGGTTAATGCAAGACCTCTATATGGTCACGTTATTCAGTTTGTATAGAGTGTCCCAGGAAAAGTCATTCCTGGGTTTTGTGAAGGTAACACAAAAACCTTCAATCAGTCAACTAATATTTACCAAATCCCTACTGTGTGCTAGGTATTATACTCACCTTGGTCCTAACTAACTCTTCACCAAGGTGCCAGCAGAATCCTTAATAGTGCATACAAAATATCAGCAAAGGCATCATGACCACCCACATTCACAAGCATGATTACAAGTGTGCACACTCCTAGATGCATACACAGTGTCCTCTGGAGATACTTTTCAGATGTAAGAGGGAGCAGGGGACAAAGAAGGGAGCCGTGAGGGGGCCGCAAAGAGCAGCGGTTCTCTGCTAGACTGTGACTGTCATTAGATACTATTACTAATAGTTTTCTATCTGGGAGGGTTCTGGACTTGGGGGTGGGAGTTTTTCTCTCTCTCTAATGGTAAATAATAAAATATGTTGTGAATGTGGCCAGTGTGCTTGTGAATAAATGTAGAATTGAAGCCAACCATCAGAGTTTTTCCAGTATAAAGATTTTCTCAGGTTTCTGCGTGGAGATTCAGGCTAATGAACAGAACAAAATCCCCAAAGACACTCCAGGCCCTTCTTGCTACTGGTGCCCAGATACAGAAGCATGTGTTTTAAAATTCTGAACCTAATCAAATCTTTTAAAGTTGTTGGATACAAAGTTAAAGAACTACCAGATGACATTTATTTGTGAATCAACTCATCCAAAAATACTGAAGTATTAATTAAAATGTTGTGGTATGAGAAAGTACTATATGAAATAAAATAAATTTTAGTATCATCTGCATAGGTGGACCCTCATAGGACCCTCAGCATTCTAAAAGTCCTGTAAATAAGCAAAAACCTCAGAATGCTCAAATGATAATAAAGGAAAAGCAAGAGCTAAAGGCCAGTGTAAATAAGGTATCCTCTTAATATTTCCTTGTCCTGCTCTCTTTCTTCCTTCTTTCCCAGCAGAAAGGCTGGGAGTTGGATGGATAGCCACCAGATTTAACTGGGAGCAGCTGGACTGGACTGATTGGGGGAAAGTGACATTTATATTCTTCCAAACTAGTCCTGTTGTTTTAATCTAGCAGAGATTTTCACTGACCCTAGCTTTTGCCAGGGCTGCAGTCAGAATTTCAAAAGTTTGTTTGTCTCACCTATAATCTCCAGTTCCTCTGACCATACACTTCCATGCCCTTTTTTTCTGTATGTTCTGACTATGCAAAGCCTCTTACCCAATGAAAGCCTACTCTGTCTTAACCAAAAAGTCCCCATGGTCCTCCTTGCCCTAATCAAAACTCACATTCCCCGAATGCCATGAGGTGTCATCTGCTTGTAATTCAGGATAAAGGTATAAATGAGGCTAAAGAGGAATTTGATTCCATTAATTATAATAATGATAATAACATATATGTGTGTGTGTGTTTAAAGCAAATATATATGTGTATATACATACACACACATATGTATATGTATATATACACATACATATACATGTGTGTGTGTGTGTGTGTGTGTGTGTGTATGCTTTCCATACATTATCTTGTTTCGGGAATATATAAGAGAAATTTTTTTTACCCATTCCTTACAAGGTCCCTAAGAGGAACCACACTTTTTACCTCAGCCCCAGTATCCAGCTACACTTCCCCCCCCCCCAATTTTTCAGGTAATAAATCAGCATTGGACCCTCCAGTGACACCATTTTTCACCTACACTCACTTGGCATGCAGAACTCTCAATTCTCAGTTTAAAATATAACCCTTAGGAAGAAAATAGTTTCTGACAATAAAACTATTGGTTGGCTCAGAGGACCCCCCACATTTGGCATTCCCGAGTTGGCGGTGTGGCCCTGTGGTGTCAACTTCTAAGACAATAAGGCCTGCTGCTAAAGGTAATCGGTGACTTATCCCCATAGTTTTATCTCTCCTAAAATTTAATAGCTCTGGCATTGATTTAGGATGGGTAGGGAAGTTGGTAGATCTTCTGGAAAGTACTGATACACAGCCATGTCTATGAAAATGTTTTGTCATTTGGGGAGGGAAGATTTATTTCTGTTTTCTTGATTTAGAACCCGGGGGATGGGGGTGGAAGGACCAAGTCCTGAAGAATTTTTCTCTGGGTCTGTAATCATTATTTGTGTGTAGGTGCTAGGTCTATGGAGGAAAAAAAAGGAATTCCTTTCACTAGGGGAAAACAAACAGAACTTTGCTGGTGCTTTCTAAGTTCTCTTACTAAATCAAAATGGTGTCAATATGTAAGAATCACCTGAAGATTGTCCTACTCTCGTCAGAAATCCTGTGGCAGCTGCAAGTGATGTTGAGAACAATTATTGGTGCTAATGAATGGCAGAGAATGGGAAGGGCCCCAGTTTTCCTTAACACTTAGTCCTCCCTTCAGTCTGTTACCTGATTTAATAAGAGCTAGCATTTATATAGTGCTTTGAGGTTTGCAAAGCACTTTACCATTATTGTCTCATTTTATCATCATGAAAACTCTGCGAGGTAGGTGCTGTTGTTATCTCTATTTTTGGAGTTTGACAGAGTTCAGTTAAATGTCTGAGGCTAGATTTGAACTCACGTCCCTCAGACTCTGAATCCTGTACTCTGTCCTTTGTGCTACCTAACTGCCACCGTTTTAAACATCCCTTCAATTAGTAAACTAAGTAATGTTTCTGACTAGACTCCCTTAGGTGTTTAAGCTATTTACTTAGCTATTCATAAGCTATTTATTTAGAATTATAGGAAACTTTTTTTAAATGTCAAGTGATGTCTCTATTCAGGCAGTAGCAAATAGTTTTATGTATGTAGATACTTTAGTCAAGTTTGGAAGGTTTTTGTTTTTTTGTTTGTTTGTTTGTTTTGTTTGGAGAGAATAGTAGTGGTCTGGATTTAGGATTTCTTTGGTTTGGAGCCCTCCTGGCAAGTGGACTCCCTCTGCCGAGGTAGAGCTGCAGCTTACATTCTCAGGGATTTTATGGGGCACTGATAAGTTAAGTGACTTGCTTGGGATCACACAGCAAATTCTGTTTGGTTTTGAGGATGGTTTCGTATACACTATTTGGAGGTAGCAGCTCATGATTACTGAAATGACAAAATGTGCGATTGACAGTTCCAGGCAGATTATAAACTTTTTAAAGTTTGTCAGATGATGATGACTCCTTAGTGCAAGGGTTCTTAACCAAGAGTTCTCTTCCCCTCCCCTGCTCTCAAAGAGTTTGTGAATGGACTTCAGTCAGAAAAAGTATACATCTTTATTTTAACTATCCTTTGGTTTTCTTTTGTAATCCTTGTCTCTTATTTTATGCATTTAAGAACATTATTCTGAGAAAGGGTTGAAGACACATAAAAAAGATTAAGAACTCCTGCCTTAGGGTAAAAAAAGTATGTAAACATAAAGATATAACTTAATGTATTTATAACTTAATGTCTTAACTTTCAAATGTTACTTTCCCAGCAGTCTCATCTTTGTAAGGGAGCTCCTTAAGTGTCTTCAGCTAGCAAAACCCTAAATAAATGCCTTCTTTTACATAAGAGCAATCTTTAAATACAAAGCAATTGAAATAAAGACCTTACAAAGGAAAGGCTTTCTAGGCAGAGATGCAGCAGAACTGATTGTAGCCTTATCAGTAAAATTGTTTTTCTTCCTGGAAAGTATTATGAACCATATTTTACTAGGCAGAAGAATTGTGCCATTTGCACCTTGTCAAAGCTGCGTGTAGTCACGAATGCCTCAATTCATAAAACTTGCAAGTTTATTAGCCAGAAATTAATAAATAGCCTGGAATTCTTGGTCAGGGTCTGTACCACTCATGGAGAAACTTGCCTATGAGAAAAGACAGCACTTGGCTGTTAGCTGCTCTTCTCTCCCTTGATACGCTGCTGTGTTCCACGTTGCTGTATTGAGCTTTCTGGCAACTAAAAGGAAAATGCTTAAGGTCCAAGTCTTTGGAGTGCCTTTGGAGATCAGAATCCTGGTTCATTTTCATATGTCTGCCAGTACACAGAACATCACAGTGGAACCATGTGGCCAGGAGACTGAAGCCAGGGTTCACAAGGGAGGGAACTGGTTATTATCATCCATTCCTAATTACTGTAAGCCAGAGCCTACCTAATGTTGTTTCTCTTCTAACTCTGAAAGGGGAGTGCCTCTCACTCTAAAACACTCTTAAGGATCGATGTTTCAGGTAGTTGTGAGAGAAAAGGTAAGGATAATTAATCAGTACTTTGGGAACAATTTCAGGAGAGCCGTTTCAGTGAAGGAAGCTAGTTACCTGCATTAAATCAAAAAGTGGGGTTAAAGGAAGTGCCCTCCAAGATCCCTTCCATCTCTAGAGTTTATGCACAGAAAAGAATCATTGTATAGACCTACCTTATGAATGTATATGAAAGAAAATATCTTCTTTTGGAGGAAAGAACTTAGGCACAATGAATCTGTGGCTTTTTAAAATCCATATAACTTGTCATGATTGTACATGAAAAATAACCCTTCTTTGGGAAGGTAGTAGGAGGATATGTCTGAATAATAAAATCTTTCATAAAACATAGAAGAATAATATGATAATGAAATATAGGTTTGTAATGCCTAAACTGTGCCCTACTAACATTTCAAAATAGTCCAACCACACATTAAAAGGTAAAAATGAGGGAATGTGTGTTCACATTCCTAATAATCTCATAATAAATACCACAGAATATTGGTATTACAATACGGTTTTTAAATCAGGAATCAATTTTTCACTATGCCAGCCCTCCATCTTGGATTCCCCACCGCTATCTTCCTTCTCTAGTTACATTCCAAAGGTTCTGAATGTCATTAAAAGAGATCAGACCATCATGCAGTGCCACGCATATACCCGGGCCACAAAAATTCATGTTGTCTACAGTGGGTCCTCACTGATATGTGTCAAAACTTTTATTCTTACCTTATAATGTCTGTTTTGCACTCCCCTTCGACTGTATTTTCTCTTCTCTCCTAAAGCTCATTATACCTTTCCATTCTACACCACACCTATCCCCAACAGATGCCATTGTCTCCTCCTTTACTAAGAAGACTGAACCATCAATCATAAACTCCTTTATTTTCCCTTCTCCACATTTACAAAACTCTTGCAAGTATTTATCCATCCTTTTTTCCTTTATTCTTGTCTCTGAGGAGGTGATGACCATTTTACTTGCCTATGTTAACTCATCTACTGTGTCCTCCCCATTACTTCACCTCTTCTAGGGCTATTGATAATTTCTTTCTTGTTTCCTATCTTCAGTTTCTTCCTATCTACAGACTCCCTCTCCCACCTAAAAATGTGCTCCAGTCTACCCTATCAAAAAAAAAAAATTTTACCCTGCCATCCTCTCAAACTGTTATCATGCCTCTCCTCTGTCATCCCTAGTCTTCTAGAAAGAAAGTTCTTTGCTCATTACCTTGATTCCTGTACTTCCCACTAATTTATTAATCCAACCACTGGACCAAAAATTCTCTCCGTGTTTCTTTTTCTCTTTCTTTTCTCAGCTACTAGCATGTTGCCTTATGAATAGGAGATGTTTACTTGAATTCAAGTAAATTTTCAAACTAGATTCTGGGGATTGGGACTTGGAATGTCTGACTAGACATTAGGAGATGGGTGATAAACATTTCCACCGAGAAGATTAAAGATTGATTAGACAGGTAGGAGAATTAAGAGAGAGCAGTGTCACAAGGAGAAAGGCTGGGATGAAAGGAAGTGTGTGTGTGTGTGTGTGTGTGTGTGTGTGTGTCTTTGTCTATGTCTGTGTGTGGAATAGGAAAGAGCCAGTCAGAAACATAGAAAGAGAGAGAGACTCTTTTTCTTGAAAAAATAAATGTTATTTGTTATATGGGATAGCTTTCTTGGAGGGGGGTATGCTGGGAGAAATTCTGTAGATATAAAAACAAAAGCTATGAAAAAAAAATTTTTTTTAAGTCACAACAGATGAGAACTGACAGAGGGCCATCAATTTCAGTAATGACTAAAGTTAAGCTTCCTCTCCTTAGAGCTTGGGTCCTGGCTGAACTGACAACACAGATTACCGTGGGTCACAAGTAACCAAACACATCGAGAAAAGAAAACGTTCATTTTGATTTTTGTTGTGTGTATGTGTGTGTGTTTCTGATGCGTACACTCTCCTCAAGATTATTAGGGGAGTTTTTGTTTTGTTTTTGCTTTTTGTTTGTTTTTATTCTTTGCCTTAGAACCAAAACTTAACTCATCGTCCCTTAACAGCTGGAGCTCTTCCTGTTGCACTATTTTCAGTTTTAGATACAGAAGCCCCATGATAAAAGCAGATGCTAGCAACTCTGTTACCAGTTAAAATTAAGACAAACTAAGGTGGGTACCTTCTACCTACCCCAACTGCCCATTCATGATATAATAAGAATCAATGAAACATCATTTTCTTATGTTGTTAATAAGATATTGGGTGATAACTCTTAAACTTACGGAGTATTATATATTATGTAATTTTTAGCAAGACAGCATTGCCATTTAATTCCTCCAAGAAAGCAGCTAACATTATAGGCCCCCAAAATATAGCCAGTAACGAGAGAACTATAGAACTGGGCACTCACTTAGGACAAATTGCAATACATGCAAGCCAAATAGAAGTAACTGCTGATTAACTGATATTTCTTTCCATGGGTGAAGGTGGACTGATTTAAAAGAAAAAAGTGTGAGACTATACATTATTTGATGCTATTTTATAATTTGAAGTCAGAAGTTCTTCCTTTTCTCTTTGTCTTTGGCCTGATGGCAACCAATACCACTTCACTTTCACACAGGGCTTGATTTTCAGCCAGAGCAACTCACATGTCAAGCATAATATGTTATTTTGCCACCAAGGTTGCTAATCTCGTGGTTGTTATGGGCATACTAATGGATTAGTCACACAGAAAATTGGCTGGAGGTTGGCCATTCAGTTGTTGTGTGTTTTCCCCCTCCTCTCCCAGCAATAGATTTCATGTCATCTAGAATAAGTAATTGACTAAATTCTCCTATATGCTTCTGTAGTAGAATCTTCACCAAGTTAAGCTTTTTGGAAATTGGCCTCATTCCAATATGTGTATGAAGTTAGTTGGCTTTTGACAAGATTTAAAATATGGCTTACAGTATAAGGGTGTGTATGTGTGTGTGTGTGTGTGTGTGTGTGTGTGTGTGTGTGTGTGTGTAACTCCAGAATAATAGATCTTGGAACAAACATGGCAGATGCTAGGACTGTTGCTAATCTTGAGTTCTTGATTTCCTGATTACTCTTAGATTTAAATGATGATGATTGATTGCCCTTACTTTCAGTGTTATCCTGTTTAATTTTGTTGATAGGCACCTTCATTTGAGTTAGAGTGAGTTGTGAGTGTGTGTGTGTGTGTGTGTATACACTGTGATCTATGATGAAAAATATATATGAATCAGCAGTTCTTTGGCATGTTTTCCCAACAAAACTTACTTGCCAGTGAATATAATTTGCTTGCATAATTTTCAGGCTCTGTCCTGGCCCCTCACTGCTCAATGCATCTCTCTTTCTCTCTCTCTCTCTCCCTTTCTCCCTCTTTCCCCCTCTCCTTCCCTCCCTCCATCCCTCCTTTCCTCTCTGTCCCTCCTCCCATAGGTTTCATTATTATCTCTGTGTTCCCGTTTCATAAATGTATCTATCCAGTCCCAATCTCCTCACGCCTGAATTACCAGTTGCCTATTAGTGTTTTAAACTGGATATCCCAGACACTTATCAAACTTATTATTTCCAAAACAGAATTCATTATGTTTGCCTCCTAATTAATACCCACTGTTTTCTTAATCTTCCTAATGTCTCTCAAAAGTCAAGACTCATTTGTCTTTCCAGCTTCATTGTACTTTTTAGTCCCACCCTCCCCCTCCCCCTCTCCTCTCACACTCCTCCTCCCATTCTGCCATCCAGTGAAATGTGTTCTCCCCTTTCTCCCCCTGGACTGTCCTTCTCCCTTCTCTTGGCCTTTGCACTTGGGTCCCCGTCTCTAGCACGGACTGCCTACTGACTTCTGCTTCATAGGCTCTCTCTACCAACAAAACTAAAACCCTTTCTCGATTGTCCAAGTGTTAATGCCTGCTCTCCCTCACTATGTTATATTTTTTGATCACGTTCTTTTTCTACTTATTCTGCATCTACCTATACGTGTACTTGGTGCCCTCTCCCCCATTAAAAGGTAAGCTACCTGAGAGGAGGGATTGTTTCTTTCTTTTTTTATCCCCCTCGTACATACCAGGCACTTAATAAATGCTTATTTATTGACTCAATGACATATTCTCAAGTGCAGTATTTTTGGAGAACATGCAAAAATTCATCAGAGTAGAACTTCTGTCTCTGTCATAAAAGCATCTTCTTTTCCCACTTGATTCTCAGGGGTTTTTCGTTGTGTCCATCTTGCTTCTCCATGCCCGGTCTGCCTACCCACCATCCAATCAGCTGCCAAGCCTCATCAGTTCTACTTTCTTCAATCTCTGAATTTGCCACCCTATTTCAGGCCTTTATCACCTCTCACTTGAAACATCAACAAGCATTTATTAAGTGCTTACTGTGTATAGGCACTGTGCTAAGTACTTTACAGTTATTACCTCATTTGATCTCCACCACAACCCTGGATGGTTGTTGTTGTCCAGTAATGTCTGACTCTTTGTGACCCCATTAGGGGTTTTCTTGGCAGAGATACCGGAATGGTTTGCCATTTCCTTCTTCAGCTCATTTGACAAATGAGGAAACTGAAGCAAACAAGGTTAAGTACCTTGCCTAAGGTCGCAGAGCTAGTAAGTGTCTGAAGTCAAATTTGAACTCATGAAGAGAAGTCTTTCGGATTCAGTGCTCTATCCACTGTACTACCAGCTTTTAAAATTTATTTAGTACCAAAATATATTGGCAGGGGCCCCTCTTCCACCTTGTTGGAGGGAGGAACTGCAACATCTTTCAACTTTAAGATTTTAGCATCCTCATTTAGAGGAAAAAATTGTATTTGTATTCTAGTTTAGTTTATTTAGTTTTATCTGGTTTATTTTACTTTAAATACACATTTTTCCAAACATGCTTATAATACATTCTATGGATTTTTAGACTAATATCTTCATCTGATAAATGTCAATGTCAGTGGAAAATCACTCTTTCCTTGCTGCCTTCACATTGAACCATAGGAAACAGTCATTTAAAAACTGCTGTTCATTTCTTTTCCTCATCAGTCCTATGTCTTTTGTTGGCAGATGAATGTGTGCTGTTTTAGGTAGCTCCTCTGCGGGTGAAGGGAAAACCCATAAAAACAATTACGTGTGTGTGTTTGGACTAAGAAGGAGGAGAAAAGTCAGGAAAATGCATTTACGGAAACATACTCCTGAATTACTCTCATTATAATAACCCATTTGGTGTCATAGCGTGACAGATTATAAACACTTACATCTAGTCTCAACTCAAGACAGATTTAAATAAAGTACTTCTGGCTATTGTGCAGGTCAGTGTGTTTAAATAACAAACCCCCAAATCATGCTTTTGACATTTAAAAGAGAGAGAAAATATTGTCGTTCTGTAGACCTGGCACAGATAAGCATAGGGCAATTTGGTCAGTACACTGTGATTTGTGAGTGCAGCCTAACACAGTCATTTTCACAGTGTGCAATGAGTAGCTACCTTAGCAATGTGTCAGCATAACAACAACAAAAATTCTTTTAAAATGTTTACCCCAATTACCCCCCTGAGATACTTCCGTGCATTTGCCTCCGCAGCCATTGTAGGTTAAGGTTCCAGAGAATCCGGGCAGCAGTAATTTATTACAGAAACCATATAGGCCTAAAGACCCACTGGAAATGAAAACCTAATGTTCACAACCCAAAGGGTCAAGCTACGACATATACTGTTTTTGAAAGAGCGTGTTTTGTTTTGGGAGAGGTCCTTTTTTGATTGGTTGGTTGGGTTTTTAATTTTGGGGGGACAGGTGTTTGTTTTGCTCTTTTTCCCCTCTCTCCCGCCCCCTCCCACTTTTACCTCAGATTCTTTGATCCCTAATGAGAAAATTAACTGTCATTTATTGGGCTTTCTTGTATTCATTTGCAGGATTTTGTTTGTTGCTATAGTTGGAGATTTTGGTCTACCCCACAGATGAAAATCACATCTGTAAAGTAGCTAATGTATAATAAAGTCAAGTTAGCAGCCTTCTGAAGTTAGAATGAATAGAAGCTTTTCATCTTGAGTCGCATAAATCACCCATTGCAGCAATGATCAGTAAGGCCCTGAAGTGCTCAGTTGTTCACAGATGTCATGTTCCCTTCCATAAAATAATTTGCTCCCAATTTCTGAAACTCAGCAGTTTGTGCTATATTATGGTTGTCGTTTGTTGTCTTCCATTGTGCCCTCTCTTGCTTCTTCACGTTCGCCGATGATTTTTTGGCAAACTCCTTGAAAGCTATATTTATGAGCACACATTTAGTGATAGTAGTCAATCTCCGTTTTCATCTGTGATTGACCCACAGGAATCATTGGGGGTTAGTGACATATACTTTTCTCAGGACCTCCTACATTCCTAAGAATTGTCCAAACCGAAGGGATAAACCTCATTCTTGAAAAAAGGTTGACAAGGATCTAATAAATAATTTTGCTTTCACTCCTCATTACTTGCCTACCACCATGTCCCTTATCCTATTCTTGAAAAGGATATGGAAACACACACACACACACACAGAGCAAGGAGTACCCAGTTTCTTTGCCATTATATACTGTTGTCTCCCATTTCTAGGGGATGACCCAGCTGAAGGTCACTGAGGGGAGCAAGGCCTTCATATGACTGTAGCCTTCAGCTAATGCTAGCTGCAGTCCATAACTGGTACACATCACAGACTACCAAAAATTTTTTCTTTTATTAATTTTGTATCTAGTTTAATAGCTCTAAAAATTCTTCTTTTATCCTGGCATTTCTTTACTTAAAAAAGATCAAATTATGTTAAATGACTATAATGGGAAAACTGGACTTAATAAGCATAATGGATTTTTAATATCATTTAGTAGGAGAATAAGTGTCAGCAGTTAACAAAAAAAAAAAAATTAGGACTGACCATGCACTGGATAATGTGGTGGCATAAATTTATTCTCTTGTCTCAGGGTGATTAAGACTCTTTTTTCCTCTCTTCTCTTCCACCTTCCCCTCCTTTTATTAAGTTGTAAATCCTAATGAAATGCTTCAATAACAAAGTAAAAAAGCAAAAGAATGAGAGGATATCCAGAGGAGTCTGGCTTGTAGTGTACTGTGGTATTTGAAACGGAAAAGAGGCGTTAAGAGTTGAGCCTTGTGAGAAGGCTATTCGACTTCGGGAGATGATCAAATGAAGTATAAGCCAAAGTTCAGTCATGCAATGAGATTTATTAAATATGGAATAAACTGGAAGAGGGATTAATTCCTTTTAGCAGTGAACAGATCTATATATGAAATGCCCACCTAGACAACATACATAGTAACACCAGATCCTGCCTGTTTTATTTAACATGCTAAATGATCTTGTAGGCAGCTTCCTTTCTTTGTAATGCTGGTGATTGAAGGACCTTATTAGTAGATATACTCTAGCTTCCATCTTTAGATGACTTCAACATAGGAAAATTCACACACTCCACTGGGGTAGACAAGTGGTGACCTTCCCAATTAAAATGGTGGCCCCCACCTAGCCCATGCCCTGGAAATAGGAGCAGCAGAGTATAGTGACATGGAAATTGTCCTGGAAAATGCTAGGAGAGCAACCTTCCTAAGGGCAGAAATTTTATCCTAATAACTTACCATCCAGATTGCCTTAAACACTGTATTTTAGATAGATAAATAGATACTTACAGATATTTTTTAATATATAGATATAGATATTATAGATATATGTTCTATGTGTATTTATAGATGTCATATGTATGCAAACATGCATATAACATCTATAAATATATAATTGACTCTTAGCTAGATAAATAATTTATATTACATGTTTATGTTATATAATTTTACATATGTTTATATAATTTGCTCCTCACAGTAACCATTTGAGATAGGTTATATACCCATTTTACAGATAAAGAAACTAAGGTATAGAAAGATTAAGGGAATTACTTTCAAGGGGGTTCTGTTTTTAGCGATGGGAACCGGGATATAAACACAGGTGTATTAACTCCCAGTTTCTTGTTCTTTAGTATTTGTTGTTTAGTATTTACCAACACTCACTAAAATCAGCAAGCATTTTAATAAATAAGGAAACTGAGGCCTGGAGGAGTTAAAATGACTTATCCTCCATTTTAAAGTGAGGGATCTACCTTAGAGGTCTCCTTTTCCACTGCAGTACCTGTCCTCACCCTGTTCCCACCCCCGTCCCCCCTCTGGAGCTGCTGATGTTACAGCCTTCATCAGAATCCAGCCCCTTCCTTGGAAAGCTCAGTGCTTGGGGCTACTATTAACAACATAATTCAATTACTTTATGGATTCAAAAGAATTTTACAGGCTAGCCAGGGAACATAACCCTTATTTATGGCATTATCTTTGTAAGGGAAATGTGTCCCAAGTTCCGACAACTAATTTACAAATGAACTTTTGGAACACACCCCATTCCTAAATTGAGGACTGCATGTACACTATTCATTTCCCTAAGAAAAACAGGAGGTAAATCCTCAAGCATACCATTTGTCTTATTTTATGACAGCTGCTTAAAGGTATCAACCTTCTTTGAATAAAAACATCAAAGAAGCAGACCAAATATTTTTGAGTTAACTCCAAAAACCGGCACGATGATGCTCTGACCTTAAGCGTATAGAAGTGTTTAGCAGCTGCTGTGAAACATATTTATAAGTGTTTAGTGACCTGGAGGTTAATCAGAATGAGTGTGGTGATCTCAGCTCAGTTCCTAATGGACTATACTTTGTATTATTCCACTGATTCAGCACAGTTTGTCACAGTCAGGCAGTCTTTAATCAAAGAAGCTTATCAATGGAATAGAGAGGGAAAGAAGACTGACTCATTTCTTCCCAAACCCCTCCCTGGCCACCCTCTCAGCCCCCTAACATCATTCTTTGGTCATCACTAAGCAGTAGTTGGTGAAAGACTGATTTTTACAATACTTTGAAAAAGAAAATAAATTTGAAAGGTTTGCAAAAATCGTAAATTTAAAAACACATAGCAAAACCCTCAATTTTCCAAAATTTCACTCATTGTCATTGGATTTTTTTTTTTTTTTTTATGCAACAAATGGTCTACATCACTTTAACTTTTATTGCAATCTAGAAACGTTAATGCTTCAGCTGAAATTAAATGCAGGCATTAAAGTTGCAGACACTGGCTTTTAAAACTTAGTTTATCCTGATGGCTATCGATAGCATTTTTTAAATTGTTTGCTTACATAGAAAGAGACACCGATTGCCATCCTCATCTTTCATTTTTGTGCTTTAATTTCTGAAGATTTGTCACATCAACTCTATTCATGAGATAAAACAGCCCTATCCAAAATTTGAAAAGTTTTTTTTTTTTTAAAGATACAATATTTACATAAGAAAGCTTGACTCTTATGCTAGAAGCTTTTAAAGTTGTTGCCACATGGCCATGGTCTTTCTTTTGGCTTTGTAATTTTTCCTGAGGGAGTTGTACCACTGTGCAATTTAAATTCCTTCCCCCCCCCCCCATCTCATTATAAGCAGTCAGAGAAATGACACTATGATGGTGTCTCCTTCATATCAAAGAATACCCTTTGCTTTTTTCACAGGGAAGAGAAGCTTGTCTTCAACAGAGCAAAGAACAAAATAACTTTTTTAGGGGGTCTAGGTGATGGGAGAAACTTTAGACAATATTGGACTGCTCTTTAGGAGAAATTTATAGAGTGACCAAAAAAAAAGTAGAAGAAACCATTTCCTAAACTATACCACTCATAATTCTGCTCAAAAAATGCTGAAAATCAAGTTCTTTTACTATATCATTTTTTAAGTGTTAAATCATCAGAATTACATTTTTTAAAAGAAAAAAGTGATTTTGTAAATAAATGTCCTTGTGTGTTACATCTGAAAATCTGGAAACATTATGGCAAGTAAGCACATGGCAAGGTCAAATAAATTAATTTCTCAAAATAACTCCTTTTTTTCTTTCTGAGGCGGGGCAGGGCTTTCAAGAGGCTACTCAGTATTTGTAATCAGGAATCAGATGGGTTTGTCTTGGTTTGTAATAGAACTTTGTTTTGCTTCCGACATTTTTCTTGAGATTTTGCATCTCCCCTTCCCTTATTTGTCTCCTGTCCATTCTTTCTAGTTCTGAACATCCTGAAACACTTAATGACTGACACTTAAAAATTTAATAAGTATTATCCTGAAAAACCTTGTAAAGTAGATATTAATGCAAGTAATGTTATCTTCATTTTATAAATAAGGAAACAAATATGTAGAGATTAAGTGATCTACCCAGAGGTACGTAGCTAGTACATTTTGAAACCTGGATTTGAATTCAGGATTTCTGACTCTGAGAACCATATTCTTTCTTAAAACTTGTCTCTTTATATCACCTGTGTGAAGAAATCTCATTTAAAATTATTAATACTTTATAAAACTTAATAATTACCCGTAGATTTCCTCTCACCAACCCCTTCTTCACCATCGCTACTGCAAAAAAGTAGAGGTAAAAATGACTGCTCTTGCTTCTGCAGCAGGTGAATTATCATGGATAATCACAATGTTAAGCTTCTCTTGTGTTTGATAAGGCAGGTGTTGTCAACATGCCTGTGTCTGTGCTTTCTCTTTCATAGGCAAGGCAGTTTTCCTGGCATGAATCAAAGTGGACTTATGGGCTCCAGCTCTCCTTACAGCCAGCCCATGAACAACAGTTCCAGCCTGATGAACCCACAAGCCCCTCCTTACAGCATGACCCCCAACATGGTGAATAGTTCAACAGGTAATAATGTGAAACAGTACGTATGATTATTGAAAGCAGTACACCTCTTCAGGAAACTCCTGATCTTTTAAAAAAAAATCTTTCTAGGTTTCACCAACACGTATAAAAAAGACATTGAATATTTTGATGACTTGAAGAAAATCCTGCATTTCTGCTTTCTGGAAATCTGAACAATGAACATATATCTGGGTAGCAAACAGAACCTCTTTACGTCCTTAAAACTAGGGGGTCCAATATTTAACTAATGTTTCATAAATTACTTGTTCATTTTGTTTTTATTGGTAAAGCATATTCATGTCTTTTAGCTAGGACAGTACATCAGGAACTAAGTGGATAATTTCTTTCTAAGTTCTCTTTTTATTTGTCAAAATTAAAGTTGTTGCAGAAACTTATGGTGGACTCCATAATAAGACCCTTGCTTATGCTGTATGTCATGTAGGAGAAATACATTTAAAAATTCAGTTTCTAAAGAATTATTGTGAAAGGTCAAAAAGGGGGGAAATTTTTTTAAACTTGAAAAAGCACCTTTTAAACAAAAAGGCGGAGTCTTCAATACTATTTCTATTCTACTATTGAAAAAATTATATGTAATATTTTTTAAATTATATATTTTTTTATTCTCAATTCAACCCATTTGAATTTCTAACTGCTGAAATCTAACAAGGTCACATCCCATTAATAGAAGAAGACAAATTCTTTCAGTCAGGTGAAATGCAGAGTTTCTGAGCTGTTTAGCAAAAACTCTACAAAATCTTAATACATGTGAAGTTCTAAAACCACTCCTTCAGCCACCCCATGCTTACTATCTATGGATGAAGAACGTTTCTATTCTAGACATGAAAGTTCACTACATTTCAACTATGAATTATATTTTGTACTTTGAAAGATCACATTGGTAGATGGAATTATTCTCCTTTTAGGTGACAGATTGTAACTTAACCTGCTGTTGTTAACTTCACTGTGCTTTGTAATAGGTCAAAGAAAAACACGGTGGAATTAAAGGTTGAGGTCTCTTGGAATTCACATTCTTTCACATCTTTGCCTTCCGGGCCTTTACCGTTAGCCTCACAATAAGGGAGAGATGGACAATGAATTCCCAACATGATGTATCTCATTTAAAGTTTTGAGCTCTAGTTTTCAAGGGTCTAGTTTAAATGTAGTATTGCTGAGTGATTTCTTCTTTAAACGTTTGCTCTTAGTAGGAATGAAAGAATGGAACCAATTGGTCAAAACAAAAGTGTTAGGTTTTAGGAGTTTGTTTTTTTAAATAAATAAATAGACCCTTCTTAATGTTGAACAAGAAGCCATTAGTTTGTCACAGAAACATACTTTCACATTTGAGATGGAAAGTGAAAAGCTATTGAGCAGTGGCCCTTTAGGAAAAGGTTTACTTTTCCCTCTACTAGTGCTGTCCCAGGTAATGTTGTAGTTGGGTTTTGTTGTTATATGTTTTGTCTGGCTTGCTGAAATAAAATTACTTCTGAGCATTGAAACTGCACTATAAATTCTGATGCGCTATTAACAGTAGTCATTTTCCCCCTTTTTTCTTTGGCCCCCAGAGCCGCAAAAATAACCCACAACAAACAGATGGCACAGTGCCCTGCCTAAGAAGATTTATGTATTCCTGAGGAATAACCAGTTTAAAGGAAGATTCACAGAGAGGGGTGTTTTTTTTTTTCTCCTGTTCAGATAATTCAGCCATTCGTTATTTCATACAGAGGAAATCTGTTCAATGCAAGGCCATTTATCCTCCCAGTCTTTTGTATGGGATAGTCATACACTTTTTATTGCATTGTGCATCTTGAAATATTGGATTTTTAATAATTTAAACATTTATCAAATTTTTTTTGCCTGCCCATTGGTGCAATTTTGTTTCAGCTTTATTAATTAAAAGGCTACCTGATGGAAAGCAGAGTAATTATAAGATGTACCAGGAGTATTATGTGTTTAACATTTCCTTTGTATCTGTATACATTCTTGGATGTGGATTGTGTTGAAATTTCTGAGAGAGAACAGAAAGGACAAAAAGAAACTTGGAACATAACGTTGCAAATGTTAGTTTTGATTAAGAAATGAACATAAATTCTGTTAATGGGGGACAGAGATTAATTCTTCCAGTCCCAGAATGGCAGAGATCAGTACATCAGTCTTTTTGCCAAAGGCACAAGGGGATGGGCTGTTAGTGATAGCAGAAAAGCAGTTTCTGTTTCAAAGGGCACATTTAAAGAAAGGAAGGCATACCCAAAATTCCAGAAATAGGATTTTCCTGGATAGTGGCTTAGGGGACTGACACTCCAGCCATCTCTTTGCTCAGTTAAAACTAATGCACTTCAGATAGTGTACAGGGCAAAAAAAAAAAAAAAAAGCCTCTTGTGTAGTGACAAATTGTTACAGGCTTCAGTGAGCAAGTAATTATTTAAATAGAGTCAGTGTGAGTACAAATGTGACAACTATTTCTTCACTTATAATGCCAGGGGGAGAAGTATGGTAAGCAGTAGGGAATTTTTCCCCCTATAAAGGAGGCATTTTTACCATTTGAGGGGAAAAACATAATTGTTAATAGTCAAGACAAAATTGCAAGTCCTTTGAACCTTGTTATATACAACCTTGTATAACACTTACATTGATCAGTTTCTGTTTATTTGTATTTAGTTTTATAGTGTTCATTAATTGGAGTCTTGTCTGAATATAAGCTATCATCTTAAATTAAGTTCTATCTGAATTCCACAAATGTAGTTCCCATCTGTGGTTCAGCACTTGGCGCTCAAAAGTCACCTCATATGTACCAAGTAGAGCATGCTTTCATCATGGTAACTTACAGATAGTAAATAAACCATACTATAGACATGTGCCTCTGTAGCTGAGCCATCTTCTGGTATGGAACCACTTACTCATGCCTTTCAATGCACTGCATCTCAACACTTACCAAAGCTCTTTTCAGATCTAAACATGACGTAAAATGTTGAATGACTTAAGTCACCCTCTGTTAGAAAAACTCAAGCTCATTCTATCATCATGTCTCTGGTGTCTCATGGAGGAGGCAATCATGACCACTAGCTTTGCACACCCAGAGACGCTTCTCCTTTTCTGGTGCTTATCATGTGCTTTGAAATAAGAAACAAGTCTGTCAGTAGGATATGAATCTCTGAGAGGATACATAATGATTTTCATCTTAAGGCCGCCAAGTATCTCTTGTAAAGGAGGTCGCCAGATTATTTCCAAGTAGTTTGATATCTCACCCCCCTCAAAAAAAAAAATTGAAAGAAAAGGTACTTGATGACAAATGAACTTCAGTACGAAGGTAAACCACTTGATTAAACATGGGGATGAAACCTCTTACCCCAAAGGGAACATAAATGTGCTGATACATGGAGTGTGTTAGTGTAGAAAAGAAGACAGGTTTTTTCCATTGCCTGCTGATCCAGTGAGGGAGAAATTTTTCTCCAGGGCTATCCTGGCTTCTTTGTAAGCAATACGTTAGCTTTAGACTATGCGACTTTATATTTACCACATAAAAATAGATGAGAGGCACATACGCACAAAGACAGGCCCTTTCTGTGTTTTCAGAAGGAAGGAATAAAATATTTTTGCAGAATATAGTATGTTGTATTATTGTCCATGAAAAGAAAAGAATGTTCTGTGCATTTCCAGGCCTGTTGCACCATCTTAAGGGAATGCTGTTGTAGCCTTGAGGGGGAGTCATGGGAGTTGGGAAGGAATGAGTGTTTAGCTTCAGTTTTACTCATGTCTTATATTCTTTATGGTCTTTTTGAATACATTAAATCCAGTGTGGAACAACTACTTTAGGACCTTGACCCACACTTTCTTTATGAAATCATTCTAGCTCTTAAATTTCAGTGGTAAAGCCAGAGGCTGGTACTTGAAACCCGGTCACTGAATGCATATGGCACTTTTTTGCAGTTAGAAAATTTTTACTGTCCTTTTTTATGCGTGCATTTTACATACTAGATTACTTGTGTCGATAGCATAAGGGGGATGGTGCCTTGATTTAACACACCTTTATAATGGTGGTGGTCTTTCTCTTCTGGGAAAGGGGAAAAACAGTTCCCCTGGAGTACCATTACCCTGGGAACCTTAAGGATGTTTGCAGTGATTCACTGAGAATTCTGGTAAGAAGTCACGAATAAGCATTTCAGTAGAAAGCACTTATACAGTCCACAGTAAGGAAAGATCATGCTATCCATTTCACAAAAATACAATTTACATTTCAAGGCAGGTGTACTAATTATGGCACAATACTCAAAATTAAACTGTATTCTAGTTCATCCTTCTCAAAATAAGAAATTGGAGCAACTGGAATATTCCTCTATTTTGATACCTGTTAACTTACTGTCATAAGCATAGTAAAAGGCAAAAAAAAAAAAACCTGGGAAAACTCAGACTAAAGTAGATGTTTTAATTAATCTATGCTAATTTAAGTTGTTATTATGTCAATAAAATTTAATACATAGACCATTTATGGCAAGTAGTACCATGTTTCAAATTTTATAATTGGTTGATGTTGAAAGAATTAAACTATAACCTGAGAAAAAATGGACTTGTAGAAGGAAATGCCTCCATGATCTTACCACCCTGTAAAAGTCTGGAATTAAATTTACTGCCCTTTCTATGATTTCCATTCAGTGAATAAGTAGCAAGGCTGTCTTTTACAGTATACACTTGGACACATAGAAGCCTCGCCTCCTGCATAGTCACCCTGCCTTCTTCTTCCCACAAGAAAGGGTGTTTCTTTAATGTACAGACTTAACTAATTCATATCCCAATAGACCCCCCAGAGATAGTTTCCAAAGGATAAAAATGCACCAAAGTGATCCACTGCTCAGAACAGCCAGGCTTCTTGGTGTAATATCACTCAGCTGCTTTTTTGAGGTTTCACACACATTCACAAAAATAACAGCATTTTTAGCTGATCCCAATAGATTTTTCTCTGCAGCTGCATCACTTGAAAAAGCTTTTTGTTCCAGTTCTTAAAGTCTAAGTATTGAAAGTAATTTGGAGAGGGGAAAAAAAAGAAAAATATCTCAATTATGATTTGTGTGTGTTGTGATGACTTTAAGGACTGACTGGCCTGCAAATGGGCTTTGAAAAAGCAGCCCGCATAGCCATGGAAAATATAGGCCGCTCAGAGCTGAATATTGAACATGCCGTTGTAAACTCTCATGGCACGTGGCTGGGTAGGTTTTTTGGCAGACCTATGATCTCAACCTGCAGTGATGCTAAAGATATTAGCAAATTAGCACCAGAAAGCTTGCCAGCTTATTCACCAGAGTCCTGCTCACTCTCTCACTGCTGTAATTAAAACTAATTATTTTCTAAAACATAGTAATACATGAATATGTGCAATAATCATTTTGTAGTGGGCAATCTGTGAAGTAGTTTAAGGTTTGGTTTTTTTTTTGTTTTTGTTTTTGTTTTTATTTTGTTTTTTCATTTTCTTTTCCTTTTTCGGCACATTGTACTGCGTGTGTGCTGCCTGATTAGGGCCAACCTTGCCTTTTGCATAGAATATGAAATGTGTCCTGTGCGTTCACGCTCAGGTTCATTTCTTCTTTGTAAGTCGGGATTTTTTTCCCCCTGATTTCAGCCATAAATTTCGTCCCTACATCTCCTTTCCTCTTGTTATTCTCCTTTCTTCCTCATTCTTATTATCCCTTTCACACATCTGGTTTGGTGGTCTCCTCTGTAGTACCAGTAGCAACCCAGTTTGGCACAGCTGATTTTCCTAGTGAGGTGCTACAAGAATTCAGCTGTTATTCCCGAGACACTTGTACTGCTTCACTATTTGGTCCCACTTTTTCCTTTATAAAGAATATAACAAAATAAACCCACATTTTACCCTAAAAATAGCAGTTTGTATTTGCATCTTCTGTCAATAGTAGGCAGTTCTGAGGGGAATGAGTTCCATCCATGAGGTGGTAAAAGTCCGGATGGATATTAGTGAGTTCTGTGACCCTGTTGTTGGTAGAGGTTGCCTGTAACATGTATTCTGTATATTGAGCCTTATCTTAGTGTGAGTATGAATCTATGTCATTGGTCTCTTGGGAAGTGGTAAGCCAAGGTACCAAATCAGGCTGTGAGCCATTTCGCAAAAAATCAGGTTTTTTTTTCCCTTTAAAAAAAAAAATCACTTGTGTTTGTTCCTTAATTGTAACCGAGATTATGCAATGCAACAATATAGAAGTTGAAATATTATGGAATGTGATACTACAGTAGTTAATTTTATTAAATTATATATTTTTTTCAAACAGCAGATAACCACTTTTACTCCATCCCATTTAAACCCCCCTCTCCCCTCCGATTAAGAACAAATGAAAAACAAAACCCATTACAAACATGTATGGTCAAGCAGAACAGATTTCCACATTGGTCATGTCCCAAAAGATAGGTCTCAGACTTCACTCTGAGTCTGTCACTTCTCTGTCAGGAGGTGGATGCATATTTCATCATTAGTCCCCTCAAATTATTTTGCTGATCAGAGTTCATTAGTCTTCTAGTCTTTCAAAGTTGTTGTCCTTATATGGTAGTTCCATTCTCCAAGTATATAATATTCATATTCTCTCCACAATTTTACTAGTTAAAAGATTTGAGAAAATCTTAGTTTAGTATTTGTTTTGTGACCAGCTATGGCCTACTCCTTCTGTTGTTATGGCTATGAAAGAAAAATATGGATGGATGGATGGATGGATGGATGGATGGATGGATGGATGGATGGATGGATGGATAGATATTGATATGATAGGTAGATTACAACAGACAGAATGATATGATGATAGATATAATTTGGTCTTTAGCATGCAAAGACAATACTTTATTCTTGTCTGGTAAAGGATTGCAAGAATGTGTTACTATTTTCATTTCAAGGATACATGTTTTCCAAGGTTACATATTTTTTACTTCTTCAGGGGAAAATCGCGTGCCCCAGACTTCACTTCACAGCATGCATTAGCAGGCAGCACTGGCAAACCATATGTATAATTCTAAACTTTTTCTCCTGTTTTCGATTAGCATCTATGGGTCTTGCAGATATGATGTCACCTGGTGAGTCCAAATTGCCTGTGCCTCTCAAAACAGATGGTAAAGAAGAAGGCACTCCTCAGGCTGAGAGCAAGTCAAAGGTATTTCCTTCCTCTTGTGCACGTGGTGTTGGTTTGGCCGAGCAGGAGGCTGCCATGTTGTCCTTTCTTCTCTGGATCTGGCCTCTCCCTTTTTGTTTCCTTTTCATTTCGTTCTCTCCCGCATGTCTTTTCCATTTGTGTGCAACTTATTTGTTTTCTACTTTTTTTTTTCATGGTGTGGATCTGAAAGTTACTAGTTCTTATGGCATTTAACTCATGGGGGAGGAGGGAATAGGGAGTAAACCAGAGAAAGAAATGCTTGGGGGTTTGGGGGTGGGGGTAAAGGGTTCTTGCCTGGTTTCAAACTTGCAGCCATTTTTCTCTGCCTTTAGTTTATAGCTTCCTGTTTTGGCCGTCTCAGCAGCAACAACATACTTAATATTTTGCTTTCCCACCTTATTTGATAAATAAGGTGAACAGCTTTTTTTTTTCTTTCTTTCATAAGGGGAAACCCATGCTTAGCATTCCATGTTAGCTTGAAGTAAGCATGGTGGCTTAGTGGACCTTGTCCAAGCATCCAGCAAACTTACCAAGTTATACTAATTAAGAATGTTGTTTTACTACCTTTATATATTTATGTGTATGTGTCTGTGTCTGTATATGTCTTTATATATACATATTATATATAAAAATTGGTCAGTCTGTTTTACTGGATGTACTTTTTTGTTATTTTAAATAAAGTTTGCCCTGCCTTTGTCATATTTTTTTTTTTATTCCTCTACCACAGGATAGCTACAGCTCTCAGGGTATTTCTCAGCCCCCAACCCCAGGCAACCTGCCAGTCCCTTCCCCAATGTCCCCAAGCTCTGCTAGCATCTCCTCATTTCATGGAGATGAAAGTGATAGCATTAGCAGCCCAGGCTGGCCAAAGACTCCATCAAGCCCTGTAAGTGGCTCTGGTTTTTGTTTTGGTTTTTTGGGGATTTTTGGTAATTAATTCTATTTTAATGCTTGCTTGTTTGTTTGTTTAATTTTTAAAAAATTATAGTATTTATCCATGAAAGGATTATATTTACTTATAATATATTGTTAATAAACGAAAAAGTTTGTGTGCGTCATAGAAGTTTGAATTCTGATAGTTAAGTTGCTGTTGTAAGAGGCAAGCATTCTTCTCATGATTCACCTCTGAACAAAGCATGCTGAATGTGTTTATCAGGAGAATCAATTTTTGTTACTGGGTCCAAACTCCTTCACACAAGTGACTTCATTAAATGTTCGGTTCATTGTGCACTTAGAGAAGGTTTTTAAAATGAGGTGTTTCTTCCGTTATAGGAGAACTAATAGCAGCCATGGTGTAAATCACAAGCTTGGCATCTGAACTAAGTCTTTTATGGGCAGTTCAGCCTCTGAAACATCTTATTTCCAAATTGCCCTATCTTAAAATGCAGATATTACAATCTTGGGGCACAGTTTAGCATAATATCAGTTGTGCATTGTTTCAATCCGTTTGTCTGAAATGAACAAAAAAGGCTGGGGAAAAGTTAATGTGTGTGTATTTTTAGAATGCTACTTTTTAGATGAATAATGTTTACGTACATTACAGTCGGGTTAGGTAGAAAAATTTGTGTCCTGCACAGCAATGCAAATACCCTTGAAATTAAGCAGTGGTTGCCAGATGAAATACAAAGAACATAAATGTTAATGTAAGTTCAAGGGAATTTTTTTTTTAGTTTAAATATTCATTTGGCCATAGGTCTAGGACACTTTTTTCTCAATAGAAAAAATTAATTTTGTGCCCTTTCTGAAAGAATAATAGTTCTGTTATAACATTTTATTTTATATTCATATGAAGAATAAAAAGCACTTAAAACTTTAACATGCAATTACCTTATGAAGAAGTCTTAATTAACACCCTAATTTTTGTATGAAGAGCATAGCTCACGAAGAACAACTTCGAGATGATGAAGAATCTAACTGTAGATTCTGGCAGAATGGAAGCTGCTATTAATTATCTCATTAACTGATTTACACAGAGTGGAAGGTTAAAGGAATTGATTGTTCCAGAAATTGTTTATAGCATTCACATGGAGCTTCAACATAACCAGCATTTTCCTTTTTAGAGGAAGGAGATGGCCACACTCTTGGTCACCTTGTCCACAGAGACATGCTTTGTCTCCCAAACAATGGAGAAAAAATGGTCTTTAAACCTTCTAGGGAAAACTGATAGGAAGGGAAAAGAGTGCACCTCCTTAATTTTGATGTCTTTGTGTTATTTGCTTTGAGTCTCAGAAGGCAGCCAACATTGTGTTTTGTTTTTACATCTTCTCCCCTGTCCTTTTTTTTTTTTTTAAATATTTTAGAATCAGTAAAACTGTAAGCTTTCAAATGGAGTTTATACTCTATTTTTAAGAAATTGACCCAAGGTATGAAATCAAGAAGTTCATAATGATAGCCTTATAGACCTAATAGCTAATAGAATATACATAGATAGTTAGATCTATGTATTCCCAGCTCTCCCTTCATAGTAAGCTTAATGTACTATTACTTAATAGTTATGGTATCCCAATACAAGAACACTGGGTTGAAAATGAATTAAGACCCACAATTTTATCCTGCAGTCTAAGAATACTATGTCTTGTATTTATAGTGTGCTTTCTTTTTACTTTTTCAAAGCACATTACCTTGTGTTATTCACACCCATGCCACAAATTGTTACTATTTATAAAGGTTTATTTTATTTATAAGAGAATTCTTTGCCCTAGTGGTAGATAAAAAGACCTGAGAAGTAGTGTTCAGTAATGAAACCGGGTGAGAGAGTTTTCTGCACTCACAAAATGCCACTCTTTTGAATGAGATGTTTATTTAAGACGAGTACCAAAGTAGAGTAGATTATAAATGAAGTTCATAGAATTATCTCTATTATCAAATAATTGCAAATGTATGCAATTCATTAGTTCTACAACTGCAGACATTGTCCAGCATCTCATGTTTCCAACACCCCTTAATCTAAATAGAGAACTGAAACTCTAACAAGGGTCAGGATATTTAATGCAATGTTATATAATTAATGCATATTCTAAAAATGAAAAATTTACATTCATACACACAAATACATATATACACACCCAAAAAATTGATCACATGTCTGGTAGAGAATGCAAAAATGTTAGTTTACCTTTAGGAAGTGTTTAAAGTGTTGCAGACTTCATTTATGTTTATATTCCCTCTCCACTACCAAAAAAAAAAGATTGTAATAATATCTTACTGTAGTTTTACAATATCTTCTGGCTTTGCTTCTCCATATCAGACCAGGTCCTGAAAATGTAATAGTTTTCTTTGTTTGCTTTTTTTAATCAGGCCCCTGCCAACAGACATTAACTATTTCAAGGCATTTGGGTACAATTTAGGACACTGAAAAAGTAATTTGGTTAAATGCTACCTTAATGGCCTAAAAAGTTAACAGTCGCCCTGGAAAGAATCTAGTTTGCTTTACCTGCCTAACGAGGTATAATATATTTTATTTATGCCATGACTAAAATCCTAGCACCATGTTGAACCTGATAAATTTTGGCTTGGATTTGCTCTTTGCTTCCCCAAACTAATGCTTTTTTGGTGTGCTAAATTCTTAATGAGTATAATCACTAGTCAGTTAAATAAGCAGACTTAGAGGTGTCAACAGACACATTATAGTTATTTAGAGAACGTTATCTATTTGCAGGCTTCAGCCATTTCTTTTCTCTGATCATCATAACTCTTTCATATACACTCTGATAAATTAAGACCAAATATTTTTAATTCTATTTTTACCTGCATTTCAGTAATGTACATAACTTCACATTGATTTCCAGACCAAATTAAATTCACTTTTTAAAGTACAAAGACATTTTTATAATGATGCTATGAAAATATTTTTGCAAGAATTAAAATCTTTTTAAAAAACAAAAGCAACAGCATTTTTCTAATGAAAATCACCATCTTTGTGGCATTTTTCTAATCACATACGTAAGAAAAACATTTGATTTGCGCAGAGTTTATATGGCAGGTTGATGTAGGGGGTAAGGAGAGCCAAGATTAAAACTAAAAATTCATAATTGCTTGTCTGTGTTAGATTACTTGACCCCATCCCTTTAATGTCAGGATCATACTTTTTCCATGGAATGAGATGCTAATCATTGCCTGAAAAAAAAAAAACAGGCCACTCCCTAGTTGGACATTAGAGGAGCCTCGTCCTAAACTAGCAGTATACTATTGGAGCACATGAGCGGTTTATTGGTAAAGCTGTTTGGGGGGCCCATAGCTAAAAGCCAGCCTTTTCATTTCATCACTTTTATAATCCTTTATCAAGATTATGAATGAACAAACCCTCATTTGGAATGATCTAGAACAGAAGTCTATTGCCTTCAACATTCTCAGGGCAGCCAGAAGCAGATTGAAATATAATTGGGAAAGATTACCAAAATAAATAAAATACGATAGAACATAGATAATGTTAATATGTGGTTTTCTAAGTCAGTATGCTGCCTGCAGGTGTCCCTCTGTATAAGATCTAGTGGCCCCAATTTCTTTTCTGTGGTGATACTGGATTAGTATCTGGAATTTACTTTATTTTACCTTTTTAAATATGCCTTTGGGTAAGCAGTATGCTTACCATATGAATTTTTAGTTTTAATCTTGGCTTATGCTCTCTTGTATTTACACCAACTTAGAACTGGGACCTAAAAAAAAGTATGAGAATGTTGAAAGTAGGTACCACTCTCCAAAGTAGAAAGGAAAAGGGGGCAGGGGACACACACAGCTTTTTCCAACTAAAGTAGTTGTGCCTACCTAAGGTTTAAGTCCAGTCCCATTTTCATACCAACGACAAAATTTGTAAAAGCAAATCTATTTATTGTATTTTAATTGACCTATACTACACCCCCTATTTTTCCATATTTTCAACAATTTAACACCTTTTCATTAAATGACATTATGCTTAAACATTTCTAATGCTACTGATTGAGCAATTTTTAAAAAAAAACCTCCTTAATTAGGTAATAAGTTAATTGGATATGAAAGCACCCTCTTTTCTTAAAAGTTTAACTTCCTGTTTAGCATATACTTGGACTCCTGTGTCAGAGCCCACCTTTTACTGGGGTGTGATCATTCCAAACAGGGTATCACCTATTATTAGACTTCTGTTTTTTCTGACTTTTTTTTTTTTCCTTTGCTTTTTGGTGAGGCAGTTGGGGTTAAGTGACTTGCCCAGGGTCACACAGCCAGTGGCAAGTGTCTGGTCTGAGTTTGGATTTGAACTCAGGTCCTCCTGGCTTCAGGGCCAGTTCTCTATCCACTGCACCATCTAGCTACCCCTAGACTTCTGTTTTTTAGAGAGAAATGACAACATATTCTTAAACTAAAAAGATTCCAGTGAAATGTTTAACAATCTGAAAGATAATAGAACTGTGTTAGGAAGTATGTATTTTAAAACAGTGGCTGTTCCTAAGTAAGCTACCTTTTAAATCTTTTTTTGTCACGTACAATAATCCTCTTCCAAAGAACCCTTCGATAACAATTCAAAAGAACTTTTTGTGTTAGCTATCTGGAGTAGCAGGCCAGATACCACCAACATACAGCCAATCAGTTTCCTTGTTTAGATTATGTAGCCTATTTGTGCAGGCACCAGATTGGCCCAAAATGCACATCTGACATTTTAGTCTCCCAATTGGATAGCATAGAATACCAAGTACCCATGGTGTAAGTTAGATATTTGAACAAAGTGGATATGCATTACTGTTGTAATAATGGAAGCGCCAAATCTTCATTCCAGCTTGTACTGCTAGATGTACAATTGATAAAACATGGTATTTTTAGGGGGAAACAAATTTTTATACTAAAACAGAGAAATTGATTAGCAAAATTGTAACAATAACAATGCACATTTATAAAGATCTTGAGGCTTACAAAGTATTTTCCTCATAACAAACCTGTAAGGTAGGTGGTGCAAGCATTATTTCCTTCCATAGAGGGGAAAGAAAGATTTAAGTGACCAGGGTCACATAGCCAGTAAGAACTGAGACTCCAACTCAGGTCTTCTGGTTCTCAAAACCAATAGTCTTTCACTATGCCACATTACCCAACTAAATTTCAAGCTTGCCTCTACAGAGAATTCCTACTCTGAGACTCTGAAGCCCCCAGTTATATCTGTAGTTTTGTTCCCTACACTTGTTTTTCACTGCAAACTACATTATTAGCTTTATCGTCCCCATACTGGTACAAAGGAACACACACATATCCTCACACACCTGAGTTTAGCCACTCTAATCTCAACAATGGTCACCAATAAACATTTATGAAGGACCTACTATGGAGGGTCAGCTAGGTGGCGCAGTGGATAAAGCTCTGGCCTTGGAGTCAGGAGGACCTGAATTCAAATTCGGCCTCAGACACTTGACACTTATTAGATGTGTGAACCTGGGCAAGTCATTTTGCCTCACCAAAAAGAAAAAAAAAAAAACCTATGTGCCAGGCTCTGGGAATACAAAGAAAGGTAAAAGACAGTTCTTGCCATGGGGAGCTCACACTAATGGGAGAAGACAACATAAAAACAACTATGTACCGACAAAATATATACAGATAAATTGTAGATAATCAGCAGAGAGAAGATCCTAGCATTAAGTGTGTTAGAGAAGTTGGGATAACCTATCATAACAGGCCATTGAGTGAAGTGATGCTGTTTTGGTTGAGGGGAAGAAGGAAGGGAGCCCAGAAATTTGTTTTATTTGGAGTAAACCATAATTTGAGATCATAGATAGTAAATGTTGGTTTTTTCCCCATTTATTCAAAAAATGACATGAGGCATTATCAAAAACTTGCCTTCTGGGATTCAACGCTTTTCTATTAATGAGATAAAATTGTTTATTTTGTAAAAAGGGGAGTTTGGGCCCTTTAAAGTCAAATAAATTCTTAATTAAGAGAATGTTTTTTGTGCCTGAACTAGTAGCCTTCATTCCTAACTGTTGTGTGATAGCAGTAGTCTGTTTTATATCTTCTTCTTCTTATACGTGTTGTGAGTTCCTTACTTTTGTCTTACTCTCCCCTTTTCCCTCCTCCTGCCCTCACCCCACCTCCAAATGCACTCTTTGTGCTTTAGAAATCAAGCTCTTCTACAACCACTGGGGAGAAGATTACAAGAGTGTACGAGCTGGGAAATGAGCCGGAGCGCAGGCTGTGGGTGGACAGATACCTGACCTTCATGGAGGAGCGAGGCTCACCTGTGGCCAGTCTGCCAGCAGTGGGCAAAAAGCCTCTGGACCTGTTCAGACTCTATGTCTGCGTCAAAGAGATTGGAGGCTTGGCACAGGTAAGGAGAGACTAGGTCCTGATTTGGATAGTGCCTTGGGGGCAGGGAGGTTTACGCTCTCTGATTTTGTGTACCCTGTTATTTTATCCAAAGAATGACTTGGATGGAAGCTTCAGGGGCACACTGATCAAATCAGGTGACAAAGCTGGAAGAGATGGGTGGCTAATATGTCAGATGACAGGATCCAAAAATTTCAGCAGGCTCGAAAGATGGCTCCATGTTAATAAAATAACATTTAACTATGTAGTCTTTCACTTGAATTAAAACAATTCAACTTCACAAGTCTAAGGGTGGGCTAGAGATTTTGTTTCTAAATGATCTGGGTTTCTTTGCAGATTTCACTATGAATTCACAATGCCAACAAAGCTGATGCCATTTTAGGTTCTGTTAAGAGGCGTGGTATCAAAAGAAAGAGGTGTCAGGCTACATTTAGAGTACTGGGGTTAGTTTTGCATGCAGGCCCAAAGGAGAGACACCATGCCACCTGAGAACCATTGGAAACAACTTGAAATACTTAGCCTAGGTCATCATATGTCAAATGTTAATTAAGACTTTTTCTTCTTAGGTCCAGAGAGCAAAACTAGGGCCATTGGGTAGAAGCTATAATAAGACAGAAAACTTTCTAGCAATTAGAGCCAGCCACCCATCAGTTACTAGCAAGATAGTGGGTTTCTCCAAAACTAGAACTTTTCAAGTAAAGTCCAGACAACCACTTTTTAACCTCATTATAGAGGGGCCTCCTGTACAGATATAGACTGAACTAGACTAGATGGTCTTCTCATCCTCTTTCTAATTCTGAGATTCTGTGATTTTCCATCTGCTTCATTGTTCACCTGTGTTAAAAAAAAAAAATCCCAAAAGTCTTAGTGCAAATGGTAAGCTTTAAACTGCCCTGAAGAGTTTTGGGATACCCTGTGTATGCAATATATAGCTAATTTGCAAAGACGTGCAAATGAGAATGAAGGTAACATTCTTATGAAACAATGAGGACGGTGGCCTGAGTAAAGAGAAATGAACATGGTAATTTTGTGGGACAGTGTGGAGACCAGCCTGTCTGTAGAGGAATGTTTGAAAAGTCCATTGAGAAAACGGGCCAAGCTAGATCTTATTCAGTTGCTTGTGGCAGGCAAAGGAGTTAAGATTTGATAAGATGGAAAATGGAGAATCACTGAAGATTTTTAATCAGTTGTTGTTCAGTCATTTCAGTCATGTCTGATTCTTTGTGACCCCATTTGGGGTTTTCTGGCAAAGATACTGAAGTGATTTGCCATTTCCTTCTCTGGCTCATTTTACAAATGAGAAAATTGACTTGTCCAGAGTCCCAGAGCTAGTAAGTGTCTGAGACCAGATTTGAACTCAGGTAGAGGAGTCTTCCTGACTCCAAGGATTCTATCCACTACATTACCTAGCTACCCTTTTTTTGTTTGTTTGTAAATCAGTAGAGTGATCAGTCTGGCACACTATAATGGATAGATTGAAGGGAGCCCGAGGTCATACATGGGGGACTCCAAGTATTACAGTAATCTAGGCAAATGAAGAGGAATAGATGTATGCAAAATGCATCTTGAAGGAAGAATTAATTGGTAAGACTTGGTCACTGCTAGATGTAGGGCATAAATAAGGGGCATCAATCAAAGCTAACACCTGGTTTCTAGCCTTGGGTGACAGGGAATATGATTTGTACTATTGATAGAAACAGAAAAATAGAAGAAACTGGTTTTTTTTTTTTCAGAGAGAGAAAGCGAACGCTGAGGTACTATTACATAAAGACTCTAGGTAAAGCCTGTGATTATTGGGCCATCAAAGGCCAAAAAAAAAAAATGTTCATGAGTAGATTTCAGTAGAAGTCAAGGTAAGGAAAATAAACATATGAAGGTTAGGATTCTGAGATTTCTTTCTGATTTTTTTGTGTTGTTCATTTTTATGACTATTTTAAACCCTTCTTGTGGTTGTTTTCAAAATAATTCCTGGAATCAGTATTTGAATTGAGGAATATAAAATTTGAAGTTTTAAAAATCTTCAGATCATTACCATTTAGGTTTAAGTGGAATGAAGAGTAGCATTTTAGTCATGGAAGCTTAAAAAAAATATCAAAGCCCTCTCAGGAACCCCCTTTCCCTTCTCCATTTCCCCACCCCAATTCTTCAGCTACATTCTTTTGAGACTTCTAAAGTATACCTATAGACTAGAGAAATAATAGACTTTGCCCATAAATAAATGTAGAAATTGTTGAAACACCTCACCCAAGCTCTTTCAACAGTGTGTATAACCAACTTAAACCTACAAAGGGGAGTCCTTGCTGGCTTAGCTAATGAGGCTTATTTGAATGTAGCTGGATGGCACAGTGGTGGAGAACTGGGCTGGCACTGCCCTCCTCCTGGCATGATCCCTACCTAGTGGGCCATCGGATATGGTTGGGAGCAGGTGCTGCATATTTATCAGTTCACAGCTTTGCATTTCAGGGTGTCCCAAGCAGCGTTCTGTTTACCATTTCTGAGGCAATCCACAGGCCTGCTGTTTGTAGCCTTGGTTTAAATGCCAAAATACTGGGCATTTAGACATTGAGCATTTCTGTGAGCATTATGCAGTTTGTTCATTATGCACCACTTAGAGCTAAGTAAATGGATATAAAGAGCTTTGTGACAAGGTTTGCATCCTAAAATTTAGTATTTTATGAGAAACTGTTTCCTTAACCCTTCAAATGCTATTGGGTATAACAGGTATATCAAAAGGGCAAATATTCTCCAAGTTGTTTGCAAATCCTCATGTTTTATTTATTCATTTGAATAACCTTTCACAACTCTGCTCCCTAGAGGCACCTAAAAGGTTAAAACATTACCTAAACTTTTTTTAATCATGATTTTCCTTGCAATTATATTCCTCTTTGGCCTAAATTTAAAAGAAGCCCACCATTTCTTGGTTCCTCATGATTGGGGGGGGGGGTATAGTAGCAATTCCCTCCAGAAGCATAAATTGTACCCACCAACCACACTTAAGCTGACAGTTCTAATAGGGCCCAACTCAGTGCATTAAATGGTATGTCACTGTGTCTTAAAGTTACAGTTATTTACTAAAGGGGCCCAATTCCTGGTGTATCTTGTCTTCAGTAAGGCATTGATCAATCCCCCAAGAAAGCCTCAAGTGGCAGGACATGAGCCAGGAATTACAGGCTCATCCTTCTGGCAGCTCTTGGCTATTTGGGAGGAAAAACTGTTTTTTCATATCAATGCTCAAACGCTTAAATTGCAGAATAGTGCTAGTGTTATTGCTTTTTTAAATTAGTTTTTAGAACTTTTTTTTTTTAATTAGAAGAGGGCGGGGGTGTGAGAGCATACATTTGTTCAGAGATAAATTGCTCGCTAGGAGCAGCGCAAGCCTTGGATGAGTGCAAAGCATTAGAAGAAGCACCAGGCAGAAGACTCAACAAGCAAAGCTTTTTATGTAGCTATCAGCAGGTTCCTTAATGGTTTTATAACTGTAAATGCTGTCTATGCACTACTGAGTGGGAGTAATGAGCATTAGTTAAAAGAGGCAAATAAAAAAAAAAAGTAAACCAAGACGTTAAGTGCCTTTTTTTCTTTCTTTCTTTCTTTCTTTTTTTCTTTTTTTTGGTCTCCTGGTTTTAAACAAGCCACTTTGCTACAAACCAATGATCTTGCCATTTATTTTGCCTAGGTTAATAAAAACAAAAAGTGGCGCGAGCTGGCCACCAACCTGAATGTGGGCACTTCTAGCAGCGCAGCCAGCTCCCTGAAAAAGCAGTATATTCAGTACCTGTTTGCCTTTGAGTGCAAGATTGAAAGAGGGGAGGAGCCCCCTCCCGAAGTCTTCAGCACTGGAGATACTAAGAAACAAGCTAAGATTCAGCCGCCATCTCCTGGTAAGTAGTAGAACTACAGTCATTTGTATAGCAATAAAGATTAAAACAAGGATGGTTGATTACCACTGAATCACAATGGAGCACCCAGAATGTGTTAGATGCCATACTCCCAAAAGACAAAGTCTTTACTTTTGGCAAGTGTGTATGACAATAAACTAGATGAAAAAGTGAAATGAGTACATTTTCCCACATTATATCGGTTGTGATCTAGAGGTTGTGTTCTTCGATTTTAGAATATGAGATTTTTTTTGGTAGTTTTAGTTTATTTTATTTTCTGTTTAATCTAAATCCTGAGGAAATGATATGGAGCAGAGAAGTCAAGCAAATGCCTAGAATGCCCACCATTCCTGGTGAGGCCCAACCAAATTAAAATGTAATTGAAAAATATTTAACAACATAAATAAAAATAGAGTGGAACATGGATAATGTTAAGAGATGGTTTTCTCAATCAGTATACTATCCTCAGGGATCCTTATATAGGGGTTTAGTACCTCCCCACCTCCTTTTCTATTTGATTTTGATACCGGTGGTGTGAAGAGAGCCTAAGAATTTGTAATCTGGGAGTAGTTCACAGTTTGATGCCACAGGCTCTGGAGTAATAGATTAATAGACTCTGTGGTAATAGGTTAATAAACTCTTACTCCTTACTCTTACTTACTCCTTCACTCCCTTCCCACATTTTTTTGAGTATTCCCTTAAAATTTCTCTAGAAAATAAGTGATTGCGTCTTGATTCTCATTTTGCTAACTTCAAGGTCTCATTAACCTGCTTTTAATACTTTTCTCTTTTGGATCATCTGTCTATCTTTGGAAAGACCTGTAGAATTCCAGTATCTGGGGAATTAAGCCACAGCCTTGTGATGGCTTAAAAAGTCTGCTGAGCTATGAAATAAGTCACTTTCATTGTCTTCCTTGGCAGGAGACTAGTGGCAAATTGAAAAAAGTGGACCTAGCCTGATGGTTCCAAATCCATCAGTGCAACATTTCATTTTTTAAAACATAGGAAAGAAGCAATGTTAAGGAATTTAGTATACTACCCTGGTGAAATGCCATAAGGCTATTTTATCGTTCTTGTGGTTTTGTTGGTTTTGTTTTTGAGTAGCACAGTGTTTGACCTAGGTCTTAGACATTCTGAGTATCATTCCTAACCCTGCCATAGATCTGACTTGGGTCTGTTTTCTCATTTGCAAAATAAGGGTAATTATACCTATCTTTTAAGTTAATAAAAGATTTCATCAGTTTATTACCTGTGATCAAAGTGAAGTCATTTGAGATGCTTAGAAAAGGGGCACTACAATAATACAAGTTGACAATCACACACTTGTAGCCTGTAGTAGTAGTAGTGTAGTGGTGGTGGTATCTCTTCTCTTTTAGGTAGTTCCATCTTTTTCTTAGTACTTTGTGTTCTGTTGTCTGTTATTGTCCCATGTTTTGACAAATGATATTGGATAAGAAAGCATCTTTTAGTTGGAGCATAGCATTAAGAGGATTTCCTTAAAACATCCTCCTTAAAAGAGGCACGTTTTTTAAAAAAAGTAAACCAAGACATTAAGTGTTTGGGGTTTTTTTTGGGGGGGGGGTTCATCTTAGCTTTAAACAAACCACTTTGCATCAAACCAATGATCTTACCATTTATTTTGCCTACATCAATTAAATTAAAGCAAGAAGCTGGCAACCAATCTAATACGACTTTAATAGAAGGTTTTTTAACTGTCTCAGACAAAATGTCTTAACATTTTTCATGACTACTTTCTGGCCATTAAGAATTACATTACAGGAGGACCTGAGTTCAAATCTCACCTCAGACACTTGACACTTACAAGCTGTGTGACCCTGAGCAAGTCACTTAACCCTGATTGCCTCACCCAAAAAAAAAAAATTGCATTGGTGCCAGGTACAAAGGGGGTAGTCACTCCTAAATTTTGTCCTGTTCCACCTCCCTGGCCAGTTCTAAACAATTCTTACTATCAAAGGGTTCTATTTGGTTTTAGACTGTTCATTTTTGAAGTCACAACCCACTGTCTGAAATATTTTTCCAATATCTCTTCTCATGCACTGCAACTTTTGAGCATTATTTTAAACATTAATTTTTTTTAAAAAGAGCAAAAAGTAATCACCTGGTGAAAAGGCAATTAATTATTTTTAAACAAATAATTCTGGCTGCCATTTTGACAACTAAAGTAATAGCTCGAGTGGGACCACCAGAAGATCTTGAGAGCCATGCTTGATTCGGAGTAAGAATCCCTTGATATTTATGACTCGACCCTAAGAATCTCTTGAGTCTTTATTCATCATCTAACACCTTAAAAACTACAAAATCTAATTTAAAATTTTCCACAACATTACATTCAGTTCACAGAGTTAAAACAAGCTGCCTATGAACAGCCCTGAAACTATTTTTTCCAAAATAAAAACCCAGCAGGACATAGGGACCAAAGTGGGGATGTCTGCAAAGATCTAAAGGTTTGTTTTATTTGCCAGGAAAGAACTTGTGTCACTGAATGGTCTGCACTTGTGTATGGAGAATGGCTTTCCCAGTGTGCATCAGCTTTAGTACAAGAAATCCCGCTGAGGTATAGATGCTTCAGAAAGTATAGGGCCGGTTCCCTTAACAGTCAGCCCTTTCTCTTTGCCTTTTTTTTTTTAAACTGCAGTTTATGGCAACATTATCGTTTTAACGCCACAAAAGAGCTAGGATTGCAGGTGTACTTCAGATAATCCATCCCTTTTAGTTGTCTAAATGGAGCTGAAGCCCTCTGGAACAGGAAGTAGACATAAAGGTTCCTGGTCTTAACCATTAAGTCGATACACATGAGGAAAAAGCGCCTTACATAATGCACAAGCAGGCTAAATGGATTGAGCCGGGAATTGTGCTGCTTTCAAGACACTGCTTGACAGAACAAAGAGGAATGTCGTCCCTAGATGATGGTGGTGTCGCTAGCAAATCCATTGGCTTCTTTCATTTATATGATTTTTTTTTCCCCAGACAAGAAACATGTTTTAGGTAATAGTGTTTAATAAACAGATGCTCCTGGCCATTTTTATGTCATGAAATTTTAACCCAGGATGAGACACCTGGGTCCTCATCTAATCCAACCTTCTAATGCTAGGGAGGAAGAAACCAAGGACCCCTGAGAGGTAGAAAGTCCTTTATGCAAGGGACTGCACAGCGAGCTGATGGGTGAGCCTAGGACTAGAACCCAGGCCTCGAAGTTTTCTTTCTTTGCTCAGGAATTTATTGGTCAGTCGACTAATGAACTAATTGCCATTCTGGGAATTGAGTTGTGTTCTGAACACATTTACTTGGTCAGAATCTCACATGTTAGAATGACTTAAAGAAGTCAATTTTCAGCTAAAGTAAAATGTGTGCTGTCTAGCCACCTTTTGGACTTGTCTCAACCTAAGTTCTGTGATGTTTTTTTCCCCAATGCTAGAGCCATTGTATAGCTCATTTTACCCTCGTTCATTTCGAGTGAGAGCCATGAGTTTTTCCCATGTACTCATGCATAGTTATCACATGTACAGCATTTGTTGCAAATGAAGCTAAAATATCATTAAATAAAAATAAATAAAAAATTAAAAAGCATTATTCTAGGCAAAGAATTAATGGTCACGTCTGAACATATGCAGAAACCAGCCAACTCTGTTCTAAGTATATTCTAACCTTCTTCTGTGTTTAAGTTGAAGTGTGTTACACTGATCTCTAACTGAATTCTGCTGGTCACTGGAAATCCGTAAAGACCCAATCTTTTCAGACATCAGAAGCCAAAGGCATCAATGTAGCCACTGCTGAATGTCTGGGTGGTTTTTTTCATACTGTGAGACTCAGCTTACTGCTTTCAAATAAGTAGAATTAGTTGACAAGGATAACGAAGCCTAAGAAGGGCTTTAGGGGCATATGGTAGTGTCTTTATGATGCCAATGGGGATCTCATTATAATAAACATATAAAAGTTTTTGCTAAAGTTGTAACGAACAGCGCCAAGGACTAGCTCCTAAGGTTGCCTTGGTAGCAGTGAAGCCAGGCTTGGGGAGAAGGAGCCAGGGATGGGGTAAAGAAGCCACTCATTCAATTAGTAAGTCTGTAACCAAAAACCCATCCATCTTTGCTGGCAGGTGGCTGACTGAATTTCTATTATTAGCTGACAGGTGATGTCACAAAACCTGTCATGGATCCAGCTAGGGAATCCTCAGTGGAAGATAAATGAGAAAAGGGTCTGGGTTATAAACAAAGCTGGCCTCTGGTTGACCTCCATTCACTGTAGACCTGTGACATCCCAGGCTCTCCTTCCCTTTCCCCATCCCCCTTTCCCCAACCCCAGTCAGAACTAGGGCACTGGGTTCATGCTGTGTAAATTATCTTCCCAGCGTGAAGTCTGGCTGTTCAGTCTGAAGTATGTGAATGTACTTAACCTTCAATAACCTTTCCATTGTTTACTTTAGAGTATACATTTGTAGCTTCTGGCAAAAGGTAGGGATATCCTAGAGAGCCTGCCAGCCTTCTCTATTAATGGAGTTTCAAGAGGTTGAATTCATTTTTTTTTTCTTTCCTGAAAGGGGAAAAGAGACCGTAGAGGGAGAGAAAAAAACACTGGCAAAGAGGAAGAATTTTTCCCTTTTTTTATTAGCTGTAAATTTGAACAGTTGTAAATAAGGGTCATTCTGAAATCACACAGCTTTTGTAAGCCATCTTTCCAAGGAGTTGTGGATGCCATTTGCTCCTAATGATTTCAATTGCAGATTTCTTCTCTGCCATGTCTTAGAAGGGTGAAGGTATTTCTGCTCCTATTCCTTCACATTTATGAAGGGTTCCCCCATCTTTCATTACCAATGGCTTTTCCCCCCCATTTTCATATTTCTGTGTTTGTTCCCAACATTGATTTATACCTCTGCAGTAGTCATCCCTTAATAGTAAATACAACAGAAAATGAGTCACTAAACTTTTCTCTATTCATTGGCTGGAATCTTCCCACCTCATCTTTTTTTTCCCCCCAGCTGTGAAGGAACTGAATAAACTTTAGTGGCCCCTTCTTTTCACACACACACACACACACACAAACACACACACACACACACACACCTCTCAAAAGATTTTGTCCTAAGTGCAGTAGAGATAAATGTGTAATTCTGCTGAAGATTTCTGAGTAAAAATAACAATTTCCATTTTAGCTCCTAACTCTCATTGACTGACAATATGGTCTTACCCTGAGTTCCTTGAAGTCATTTTCCCCAAAAGTAAAATATGGATCTCCATGTTAAATGGAACCACATTGATGTATGATGTTTAACTTAGTGGCCTGTCATGTTTCCACTTGTTTCAGTCTGTAGGGAGTTTGTAGGAAATAGGAAAAAGTTCAAAGTCAGACCCCCTCATTCCAGTTATCATTTCATTGTTTGGAGATTAAAATAGCATCTATTACTTCTTCATATAACATTCAACGGGGAAATGGCTAAGCTTTTAATGATGGCAAATCCTAGAGGTTGAAAATGTACTGAAATGTCATTAGGCTTCTTATGAACTCATTTTATTGCTTGTTTTTGTGGGTTTCTGTCACAATGGATAATTTCTCGCCTTTTTTTTTTTCCTTTCATCTTGGTGCCACCGTCAGCTAATTCAGGATCCTTACAAGGTCCACAGACCCCCCAGTCAACTGGTAGTAACTCTATGGCAGAAGTTCCAGGTGATCTGAAGCCTCCCACACCAGCCTCTACACCTCATGGACAGATGACACCAATGCCAGGTGGCAGGTATGTTAAGACGCACAAAATGCTCTCTGTCATTTCCCTTACTGGACTGCTGTCTATAATGAAGCTGTTCATAGCTCATTACTTAACTTTCCTGGAGCATCCTCCATAGAGAAAGAAATTAACAGTTTGCATGGTAGTCATTTCTATAGGCTATTTTGAAGGATTTTTTTTTTCTATACCTAAAAACAAAGGTCATTGTATACTGGTTCGTTGCATTGCTTTGTGTTGGTAATTCCTACCAAGTCATTGAACTTTCATTTCCTCCCTCTGTCTAGGAACAGTGCAGTCAGCGTGCATGACCCCTTCTCGGATGTGAGTGATTCCTCATTCCCCAAACGGAACTCCATGACACCAAATGCACCATACCAGCAGGGCATGAACATTCCAGACATGATGGGAAGGATGCCCTATGAGCCTAACAAGGATCCCTTTGGTGGAATGAGAAAAGGTATATACTTAATGTAACCTGAATTGTTGTGGTCATGTCCTTTATCTTCTTGTCAAACACTATCACCAGGTATCTCAAAAGGAAATATACTGGTGTTTTACACACACACAGTGTTTTATAGACACATCTGTATTGTAGTTAAATTATAAAAATATATTGATATAATAAATACCTAAATGTTACATGTACATATAAGATGTTTTATACACACACGGATAGATGGATAGATAAAACATTTATATAATGTATATTTTTAATCACATAGGGCAGCTAGGTAGCCCAGTGGATAGAACACTGAGCTTGGAATGAAGGAGACTCTTCTTCCTGAGTTCAGATCCAACCTCAGACACTTACTAGATGTGTGACCCTGGACAAGTCATTTAATCCTGTTTGCCTCAGTTTCCTCATCTGTAAAATGAGCTGGGGAAGGAAATGGTAAAACACTTCAGTATCTTTGCCAAGAAAACCCTAAAATGGAGTCATGGAGAGTTGGACATGACTGAAATTGACTGAGCAACAGAAACATATATAAAATATTTATATGATATATGTTTTTATCACATACATATACACAAACACATACTGTTTATTCATCAATTTCCACTGTATAGTAAGCACTAGAGAAGGCATGGCCATCTAGGTCACTGTACCTTTCTAGCTTCTATCTAAGAAAGATGTTTCCAAAAGAAGCTCAATCATCATTTTCTGTGGCCCTCTTCTACCTGTAGGTATGACCTGCTTTTTAAAAAATCTAAACCTTTTTTTTTTTTTTTAAAGCAGAAAAATTAGTGAGTAGATATTAGTTTTTCAAATGCATTTTCCATGCTTCTTTAAATCAGATCTTCCCTAGTGCATTTAAATATTCCTTTACAGATCATGAATTGCTTCATATCAAGTTGACATAGTACTAAAGTCTTAGGTGTCACTACCTAACCAATCAGAAATGAAGATCAAGCATCTCTGAAATCAAAATGTAAATCAGTAGGAATGTTGGATTTGATTTTCCAGAATTACAATCACATCTTCACAGGGATATATCTTCTGCTCTCTTGTATAAAGTGAAAATAAAGTTGTATTTCTTTTTATAAATTCCCGTAGCTCCCCATTACCTTGAGGATTAAATACAGATTCCTCTGTTTGGCGTTTAAAAAACACTTTCACGTTCTGCCTCCAAAATGCCTTTCCAGCCTAATAACATATTCCAGTTCATGTATTCTGTGGTCCAACCACATTAACGTTCTTAGGCCTCCTCATAAGTGCCACCTTCTGTCACCATGCCTTGGTGCAAGCCTTCCCCCATGCCTGAAATGGGATTCCCTCCTCACCTCTGCCTCTCAGAATCCCTATTTCTTTCAAAACTAAGCTCAACCACCACTATCTACATAGGGCCTTTCCTGATTCCTTCCGCCTTTTTCTGTCCCTCAGGCCCCAGATTGCCATGTATTTGTATATATTTTGAATACAGCATAAGTGTCTTGAAGGCCTCCCCAGATAGATTGTAAGCACCTTGAGGCCAGGGTCAGTTTTCTTTCTGTCTTCACATTTGGCACAGTGTGTAACACCTAGTGAGTGCTTAATAAATGGTTGTTAATTAATGGATGGTGGAAACTCCTTTTGGGTATAGGTTAGACTAGAGCTAGATGCTCCTGGGGTCTCTCCCAACTCTAATTCCAACTCTAAATTCTGTAATTCTGTGACTTTGGAAAGAGAAGTAGCTAAGTGTAGGTAGGCAACATTTGGGAGTCTATGTTTGGAGTTTATTGTAAACTAAAGTAATTATCTACCTATGCTGGACCAGACAGGCTATTAATATTCCTTTTATTTCACAAAGCCTACACTTTTTGTTATTTAGAGAGAAAAATCCTTACTAACAAGGTTTTAAGTCATGAAAATTTTCAGTCCTACACTGTAACCTATCTAGAGAAAACTATATAGAATTAAGTATGTAATGTGTTGCCATCATCAACTAAGTGACACAGTGACTTAAATGAACCCTTTTCCTCTAATTTTTTTCTGTTTTTTTTTTTTTTGTCTCCCTATAAATTATAGCATTTAAATAATTGGGACCAAGTTAAAATAACATTCTCCTTCCCCCCCCAAAAAATGGAAATTTAGGTGCTGGGTCGTGACCGCATCCCTGACCGAAATGAAATGGAAACTATCTTCCCCCCTGTGTCTGATTTTATTACACCAGTACACCAGTGAATTTGCTGAGCTTCGGTGAAAACAGTTATCACCAAAAGTCATGGAGTCTTTTGTATTGTCTTACTTGCAAAAAATAAGGCAGTAGGTTGTCATACAAAAAGCCTGATCCTGAAATTAGGAGCCCTGCGTCCTTAGTGTTGATTTCCTGACTCTAGCTGTGTATCCTCAGACAAGTTTCTTAACCACTCTACCTCAGTTTTCATCCATCTATAACATGATGTTGATAATGCCTACCCTACCATCAGATTTTAGTGAGATAATAAATATGTAAATATTTTCATAGGTTAACAGGTCTAGAGGCAGAAGGAATTTCAGAGTCCGACTACTCCAACATCCCCCCACCCCCGGCCGCCATTTTAGAGATGAACAAACGATCCCCGAGAAATAAACTGACTTGATAGAGTATATAGTTTGTTTATATGGAGTTTAATACAGAGGCCTTTTCTCAGTTACATCCTTCTCCTCTTCTGTATATCCTTTGATACTGTCAATCACTCTCTTCTCCTTGATACGATGTCCTCGCTAGGTTTTTGTGACCCTGTTCTCCTTGGTTCTCCTCCATCCTGTCGACCCCCTCATATCCACCCCCTTCTGCCTGACACTGCCACCACCCTGCTCCGTGCCCTCATCACTTCACACCTGGACTAATGTAGTAGCCTTGCTTAGTGAGTCTTCCTGCCTCAAGTCTCTCTCCATTCAGCTGTCAAATTGATCTTAAAGCAAAGCTCTGACCAGGTCACCCCCAACACTCTACCCCCACCTCCATCCTGCCTCAAACTCTTTCAATAAACTCCAATGGTAACTCCAGGATCAATTATAAAATCCTCTGTTTGGCTTTTAAAGCCTTTCACGTCCTGGCCCCTTCTACTTGCTCCAGTTTTTAAACATCTTACATCTCTCCCCATATTCTGTATGTATCCTGTTTAGAGTTGTGTGCATATTGTCTCCCCACCCCCATTAGACCATGAGATCCTGGAGAATAGGGTTTTGGGGGGGGGGGTTTGCCTTTCTTTGTATTCCCAGTGCTTAACATAGGTTACCTGACACATAGGAGACACTTAATAAATGCTAATTGACTTAACTTGAAGCAGCATAATGTACCTATATGAAGCTAAACAGTTAACATCATCAGTTTCTAGCTGTCAAATGGGGATAATACTAGCATTAACCATTTAATAGAGTTATTATAGGAAAGCACTTCATAAATCTTAAAACATTATAGAGATATGATATTATAATGAAAAATACTATTATAATATGCTTAATTCTATCATATACATTATTCAGACTTACTACACTTCCAATTTTTTTTTTTTTTTTGTTACCAACTTAGAAAATTTTCATCAGGCCTTCCCATACTTCTGACACAATAACCATCAATAGACTAAAAAAGCTCAATATTAATACTGTGGGTCAATTAAAATTTTTATTAAAATTCTTAATTGCCTACAGGCTAGTTTCTTCTGGGTCTGGCCTAATTTCCTTCAGGTCCTAGGCCTATGCTAATTTGCATATCTGACCTAATTGGAACTCTATTCTCTGTTATAAATACAATTGTTTCTTCTTTCATTAATTGGAATTACTCTAATTTTGTAGCTATTTTCTTTACCCTGATTCCATAAAGGTCAGTACCTGGATAAATCTAGTAGGTTAGGAAGAATATTTTTTAAGGGTTTCTCTTTTTAATAAATTACCCTCGTGACAGAAATCATACTTACCTACATACCCGTCTGTTCTCTGTTTAAAAAATAGATTCTCAGCCTACAGTCTTCTTTCAGTGAAAACACTAGTTTAGAATATACTAAATTTTGAAATGGCATGTGCTACTTGTTAATTCCCTCAGGACTGAGTTTCAGAAGGGTGCGTTGACAACAGCAAATATGGCTATGGGTGTACCTCTCATTTTCCATTATATTTCATAGGTCAGGAAATTTGTATATGGTGTTTGCAGTAGTCTGCAAACTCAAAAACTCTGGTGTTGAGTATGGCTGGTAATCTCCATACTGGGTGCTACTTGTGTGTCTTGAAACCAGGCCTCAGAAGTACTTGCATTTGGGGTTCTCCATGTACCCAAGTACTCAGGCCTAAAGATCTGCATCCATAAACAGTACTCCTTGCCACATTGTCAGATTTTAGGGAAGAGGGTAAGGGAATGTAGATGACCAACAAAGTGAGGAGCCAGGTCCTTCCTACAGCTGGCCTATCTCTTCGTCCACCACTTGAACCAAGAGGGCGGGGGGGGGGGGGGGGGGGGGGGGGGGGGGGGGAGTTTGGAAGCAGCGAGGAACTTTAGAAACTAGCTAACAAAGCCCTTAAGATATCTGGCCTCGAGTTCAGAGGGATTCCTATAGTTTGGTATCTAGCTACCTGGGTAGGATAGGAGAAGGAATGATTCTGCTGACAAAATGAACTCTCCACACTTTAAATACCCAAGTCCGCAAAACTCATTTTGAACTTGAAATTTAATGGAACCCAAATTCCCTATTCTGCTTTCTCAAGATTATTGCTTTATTTTGGCACTAGATTATCAGTAACCATTGTTAGGATGGTTCATCTGGTAGGGTTCTGGCCATTATTTCCTGTAAAATAATGGATTAAAGATAGTAGAAGTTTACCTTGAAAGTTTTGTATCAGTGCTTGGTTCTCTGTCCTTCCTTAAGTGATTATTCCTTCTTTAAAATGTTTCAGTGTCTGGAAGTAATGAACCCTTCATGACACCAGGACAGATGCCTAATAGTGGGATGCAGGACATGTATAACCAAGCCCCAACAGGAGCAATGTCCAACATGGCAATGGGCCAGCGACAGCAGTTTCCCTACGGAGCCAGTTATGACAGAAGGTGAGTTTTGTTTTAGTTTGTTTTTCCTAAGGTGAAGGCAGAGAACATTTTCATAGGAATCCTCTTCTCCATACACATCTAAGTGAGAAGAACAGATCAGTTCATACATTGAGAGCTCTGGTAACTGAGCCACTTATGATCACTGTGTTTCTGGTTTCTATGGGGATTAATGAGGTAGGGAGTGGCAACTCATTCAGCCTACTGTTGATCAACACGTGGGTGTGTTAGACAACTGCCTTCATAGGTCTGCCTCCTGATGTGTGCCTGGGCAGAGCAGAATCCTCATCCCAGTCTTTAAAATGCAAGTGTATTTATGTAGATGAAAATGCCAAACCACCCAAGTTATAAAAATATGCTTCACTTGGCTTGAATGTGTTAGAAATCTTCTCTCCAAGTACTCAGTCTTTACTATTTGAAATAAAAAAGCACATTTCTCCAAACTATCATTTCATTTCAAAACTATCAGATGTTTTCATTTATTGTAATAACAGTAAAGTTTATTACTTCAGTTTGCAAAAATTCATGTTTACATGAATTGAAGCAAGAATTCTTCAACTTTAATTTTCTCTCTCTCACTTTCTTTCTCTCTCCCTCCCGCATCCCAGTCCCTCATCCTCCCGCATCCCAAATCCCTCATCTTCTTCTGAAATAGTTTTGGGACATGCCCATGCATTGAGAAAACTACAATGGGAATTAACCTGTAGGCTATGTTTGTAGGTGCCCAGATGTCATTTGAACACCGTTTGAGGTGGACTTGCATGACTTTCTACTTCTTCCTTTTCGACATCGAGTCCAGTTTTAAATAAAATGTCCATTAAGAACCAGAGAATACAGGTTTTCTTCCTTGGTACCTTTGAAAAAAAAGAAAACTGAAATATTTATCTAGGTTTTTTTTTATATTTACAGAAGAAAAGTAATTCCAAAAAATGTTTCTGAAAGATAAAAAGATCAGTAAGAGTATTTCTGCGTAAAATAAATATGAAAAGAGTGCGTAGTTGAACTATTGAGAAAACTACATTGGGAATTAAGTAATTCCCGGTGTAATTTAATTCCCAGCCTGAAACAAGATGCTTAGAAAAGTTATCTTTGTAAAGGCTCATTATTTAGGTTTAGGTTACCTCTTTTTCTGCAAATTGCCTCTCCTAGTCAATAAATTCTATACCTGCCCAACAGAATTTAATTTAAATGAAGAATTTTTTTTTCTATATTGGGGAGGGGGAGTTGTTAGAGAGGAAAAGCACTATTGAGACCTTTCTAGTTAAAATCACACTTGTAGTATGGCTTATCTCAGAAATGCTTAAAGGATTTTTTTTTCACTTGAAATAAAAAATATAAGGTCCTGTCTCTTGTTAAATTTATAGCCTGTCAATTTACAGGTCAAATTACAGCCTGCCTGAAAAGGCAGCATGGGACCACCTGTTCAAAGCAGTACAGATACAGTGCCTTCTAGCAGTGACCCTAGCCACATCTTCTCCTAATCATTATCCTAGCCAGGAAATGAGGATGATAATTTCTCTGCAGCATCGGTATTCATTAGATAACCATTATAGTTCTAATAAGTACAAGCCCTTGGTATACAATGTTGGGCTTTGCTTTGATTTATTTGGGAGTTTTGAGTGGAACAGGCAGGGTTAGGAGTCACTGTTCACCATCCTTAGAAAGTGAAAAGATACTCTTAAAATTCCATACTATTGCTTTTCTGAAGCAACCATTTTTTTTCCTATTTCCTCTACTTTCAAGTGCTTTTCCTATTTCCTCTGTTTTCAAGAACTTTACCTGGCTTAGTTTTAAAATGTCAGTCTACAGGCTTCTGCCACTTGGTTGGGAGGTGAGATGAACAGTTTGCTTACCCCATAATAATAGAGTTCCTGTTATTTTCCTTTATACCTCACTCCGAGAAATACCTATTAACTCCCCAATACCCACCACCCAATACTGAACAAACCTGATCATTTCTGACCCAAACTAGTTGAAAATGTAAGCTCTTTGAGAGCAGAGACTGTTCTAATTTTTTTGGTTACCGTATTCCCAGTGCCTGGGACATATTAGGTGTTTAATGTATGCTTATAAATTTAAATTGAATCCAGATAAATATGACTTTGAAATCCTGGACGAGTCACCCGTATGTGCTCTAGGTAACTCTCTAAGACCACCAGTTTTAGAGAATGTGCCAACCTGCATTGGCAGTGAGCATTTCCACATCCAGGACTTCCTATTCTTTTCCTTTCTTATTAGCCAATTTCTCCTGTGCCTTTGTCTTTTGTATTTCTTATTAAACATTAAGATTAATAAACCAGATTAGAGCCAAATAGCATAAGGCTTCATTCATGATATTTTAAAGGAATGGAATGTTTCATCTTTACGTTGTATTAGAAAGGAATGCTACCGTCAACAAATTCGATAACATTTGAAATAACTTTTAAATGTGTTATTAAGAAAATAGGAACTTATTTACCTTGTCAGGGAGTAGCAGAAACTTGAAACGTGTGTGTGTGTGTGTGTGTGTGTGTGTGTGTGTGTGTGTGTGTGTGTGTGTGT
>NW_020954953.1:5533227-5688464 GCF_900497805.2 Vombatus ursinus
TGTGTGTGTGTGTGTGTGTGTGTGTGTGTGTGTGTGTGTGTGTGTGTACATATACATACATGTGTATATATTTCTTTAGTTTCCTGAATCCCTGTTTCTTACTCCTACCTTCATTTAGGGATGTCGCAAGTTAAATTCTTGTGTAACAACTCCTTGGTGTAACAAATCCATTCATGTAGTAGGTGGAGCTTCAGCTCAAAGGCCAAGGAATTTGACCGGCGTCCTGCAAGGTGCTTGCTTGTTCAACCAGTATTCCTGTGACACCTATTAACCAGCAGCCATGCCAAGAGTTTGGCATCATTACCTGAGATGGGTGTTCCCATCCCTTTTACTAAAAAATAAAGGTTGCTGCTCCTACTTGTGTACGGAAATTGAATGACAAGTTTAAAAGAATGCAAGTCTGGCTTTTGCAAAACTGAATTGGTCCTTTCTGCCTTGACCTAAAACTTCTCTAGTAGTTGATGGTCTTTTGTGAATTACACCATTGTAGGCATGAACCTTATGGGCAGCAGTATCCTGGACAAGGGCCTCCCTCAGGACAGCCACCCTATGGAGGACACCAGCCTGGAATATACCCACAGCAACCGGTAAGGCATAAAGGAGGTAGGAATTCTCCCTCTCTCTTTCAAAAGCTAGTTTTCCTCAGTCATGAAGCTTGATTCATTTAATTAGTATTAATGTTTCACCAGATTAGGTTATGAAGTTGAACAAAATATTTAAACATCTCTTTTTTTATTTAAAGGATTAGGGGTATATTTCATATTCAGCACCATAAGACATAGCAGAGATTCTGAATCTCAAAAATAAATATTATTTGTAGTATCATGAAGCATATTAAAACATCTTTGACACATTGTATAATATTTTATAACAAGGGTATTTTGAATGCTTGTGTTAAGTTTGTGTCTACCACATCTGCTTCAGGATTTAAGGCAGAAACCATATCCTTCCTGTGTGCTGAACAGAATTTTTAGTGTCTAGTTTAAAATAATAAATGCTAATGTCTTTAGAATGTGGTTAACTTATTTTGCTTTTTAATTGATTCATTGAATTATCTAACTTAATGTTTGAATAGCTATAGTAGCCATATACAAGAATAAAGCTAGGCAGTTATTTGCAGTTTATTTTAATTTTATAGTATTTCTGCTTAGCTAGTTAAAAATAATGGTGAAGGTATGTGCACCTCATGGTATGATTTTTCATACTCATAGGATACCAATATCTTTTTGGAAAGTTTGTAGCAAACTAGAGAGGGTTTTTGTTTTGTTTCTTTTTTTAACGTTTATATTAATGAGTAAATATATATGACAATGATTTATTACTGAACTAATTTAACTTAATTAGATTTCCAAAATAAAAGGAGGAGAACATACTCTCTAAGAACAATCATGCGTACGCTGGCAGTTCACCGACCTAATGAAAAATCAGTATAGGAAAATATTAAGCTATCTTAGGTATTAGGATAATTCAGAGAATGCTTTAGAGAGAAAAGTAGACTAAAGGCCTTATTCCTGATCCTGCCCCTTCAGAAACTAAAACCAATTCAAGATTTCATTGGAGTTTATGATGTGAACTTGGATGGGACCAGAGATGTTCTGCCTAGATGGAATAGCTGTGGGAATAGTTCATGTTAGGTAACATTAGCATAGCCTGAAAAGTTACCCAAAGCCACGTGTAAGTGGAAGCCTAACCTAGGGGTGGGCCAGGGAATTTATTTTATTATGGGACCCTTCAAGATTTGCCATCCACTTAATGAGATAATGTATATATAGCACTTTTCAAATCCTAAAGTACTATCAGTTATCATTATTGCAACATTCTCCTATAAATAATGTCCTCAGATTTTTGTGGTGAATTGGTTACACTAGAAAATTCCAGTGTAAAAGGATTTTGATTATTTTGATTTTATTTGTTTGATTTCCGTGAAAGTTTTAAATATCTAAAACCTCCAAGTGCTATAAAAAATCTTCCTCAGGCATTCTATTAGTATTGAAAAATAATCATAAATTACCATTCCTCAATATTTATAGGACCTTTTCTCTCTTTTAAGTGAATTTCCTACTAGGTCATTTCTTTTTTTTTTCTTTTGCATAATTTAAAAGTTGATGTGTGTGATTGTTTCCCTGACAACACATTTATATAATTCATTTTAAATTAATTTCAGAACTACAAACGTCACATGGATGGCATGTATGGGCCCCCAGCAAAACGCCATGAGGGAGACATGTATAACGTTCAGTATGGCAGCCAGCAGCAAGAAATGTACAACCAATATGGCAGTACTTACTCTGGACCAGACAGGAGGCCCATCCAGGGACAGTATCCATATCCTTACAACAGAGAACGAATGCAGGGCCCAGGTCAGATGCAGCAACATGGTATACCTCCTCAGATGATTGGTGGCCCCATGCAATCATCCTCAAGTGAGGGTCCTCAACAGAATATGTGGCCAACACGAAATGATATGCCTTATCCGTACCAGAACAGGCAAGGTCCAGGAGGCCCCGCACAGGCTCCCCCTTATCCAGGAATGAACCGCACTGATGAAATGATGGTACCTGATCAGAGGATAAACCACGAGAGCCAGTGGCCTTCTCATGTCAACCAACGGCAGCCTTATATGTCATCTTCAGCCTCCATGCAGCCCATCACTCGACCTCAGTCATCCTACCAGACCACACCATCGATGCCAAATCACATCTCCAGGGCTCCCAGCCCAGCATCCTTCCAGCGCTCCTTAGAGAACCGCATGTCTCCAAGTAAATCTCCCTTCTTGCCCTCCATGAAGATGCAGAAGGTGATACCCACGGTTCCAGCATCACAAGTCACAGGGCCACCATCCCAGCCACCCCCAATTCGACGAGAGATCACCTTCCCTCCAGGGTCTGTAGAAGCATCCCAACCTGTCTTGAAACAAAGACGAAAGATTACCTCAAAAGATATTGGTAAATATTACAAATGGCTTCTTCCACATTTAATTCCAGTATACGTTAGAAATTCACATAAAGCCTAAAAGAGGAAACCTCATATCACTTCTGAGTATCAGGGCATTGTTTTACAGAAGGAATTGCTGGAGGGAAAAAAACAACCTGAACTGAGGAAACAGTGAAGGGGAACCTGAAAATAGCATTTTAATTGGTGAATGGTATGTGCTTCAGTGATTAGAGCACCAGGCAGCAAATCAGGAACTGAATTATTGACTCTGCATTTTTACTTAACTACCGGGTGACCTTAGGCAAGTTACTTAAAATATGTTATGATAACACTTACTTAACAACAGTATCAAATAGCTTATTAAGACTTGAAAATAACTCCAAACATTTTAAAGGGAAAACCACTCCATAACTTCATTTATAGCCTAGGAACTGATCTAAAAACAAGAAGAATTGTCATTAATGTAATATAAATAATTGATATAATGCATGCAGACCCACCATACAAACCCACCACACACACACACACACACACACACCCCATACATGAGCCAAGCTCCTTTCTGGCTTTAATACTGACCTGTACAGGCTGCTCTGAATTCTTATTAGAAAGTTTTAGATGACTAAAAGTACACACTATTTTTTTGCATGTTAAATGAGGCTCTTTCAAATACAGTACACACAAAAATGGATAACTCCATTTTGTCCTCAAATGGCAAGGAGAAATATTTCTAAATACCTCGGCTTACTTGAAATGATCGACAGCAACAAAAAGCCTTTCTTAGTAGTGATGGAAGATGAAGGAGAACATTTTATAGCAAAGATTGATTTTCATCATTGTAGTAAACAGTGTCACTTATACCTTTAATATCTCAAATCCTTTCTTCTTGCTCCTTTACAGTGAACTTCACTTTGTAACCATCATAAGCAACTTCATACACCTTATTATTGCTGTTGTTTGATCATTCATGACCCCTTTGGGGGTTTTTTGGGCAAAGATACTGGTGTGGTTTGCCATTTCCTTCTCCAGCTCATTTGACAGATGAGGAAACTGAGGCAAACAGGGTGAAGTGACTTGCTCAGGGAAACACAGCTGCTAAGTGTCTGATTGGAACTGAGAAAGAGAAGTCTTCCTGACTCCAGGCTCAGCACTCTATCCACTATGCTGCCTAGCTGCCCCATACCTTATCAAGCCGTGTATAATTAGTCTGATTAGTTGCAGCCTGTTGTCTCTGTTTGGTAGGGCCTGCTAAACCAGGAGTCCCCCAAATGTGCTTGTATTCCTTACCTTACCATTATAAGAAAGTGAATGGGGGGAGGTGTGTTGGACCCTGCTTTTATATTTGCCAAACCTATATTATTTTGAGATATACTCTGCTCACCCTCACTCTAACTAGTAGTCCTCCAAGGATTTGTAAAAGTAGAAAGTAGCAAGAAGAAAGCAACTCTTATTTGTTGACTATGAAATCATTAATAAACTCATACTTAATGCCCTTTCCATACTCCACCCCCAACAACAAAAAGACAAAATAGAATAGAATAAATGAAAGACATTATTTACTTACTACCAGGAGAAGTGTATGTTCAGCCTACAAAAAATGTTAGAAGCACATTTGAGCTATAATTGCTTTCTAGCTCAGCACCCTAGTTTTGAACTTGAAAACTTCCAGGCTTAGCTCTGGCCTTTAAAATCAATGTTGTTAGCGTTCTGACTTCAGTAGTCTGTATCTTCATTTCACATTTCTTACCCCTCCGCTCATTTAGTCTTTAGACCATCACAAATCACTGATGTTAATTTTCTACCTTTTCTCAGTAACTCCCGAGGCATGGCGTGTGATGATGTCCCTGAAATCGGGCCTTTTGGCTGAAAGTACGTGGGCTTTGGACACTATTAATATCCTCCTCTATGATGATAGCACCGTGGCTACATTCAATCTCTCTCAGGTAAGAGGAATAGCCCTCACATACAAAATAAGGGCTAACAGAGAGAATCCTGCGAGCTTTAACTCATACATAGTGCTGGAATTGATGACAGGGTTAATTATTGCTAGCATGGCTGGTGTTTTTAATCACCTTCACTGTCACAAGCCACTGTTTCTGGTTGCAGTAAAATACAGTAATCCAAAAAATACGAACTTGACATAGGATAGAGACAAATTTCAGTCTCTTCAAATTGTAGCTGTTTCTCATAATTCTCATCCTGACCTCTTATTGTTGTGGTTAATATTCATTAACAATCAGCAGATTAGTACACTATGTCTGTGTTGACATTTCTGTTTTCAACCTAATAGTTTGTTTATTTAACTATTAGTGCTTTCTTCATTAAAGGCTATTAACACATTTTCTTGTGTTTGTTTGCCCTGCCAGAGTGATTAACTGTACTTGTACTTAGCCTTTTTTCACCAAAGCTAATTGTTGGGGGGGTTTTTTAAAGAGACAATTAAACAAAACTATTAGGCTGAGAACAAATGTGTCAACACAGACATAATCCACTAATTTGTTAATGTTGATGACACTAACCAGTAGATGGGCATTGATCACAATATAACAAAACTCATCATAAAGTCATTGCCAATGTCGGGGATTGAAATGGGAAATGGAATTTTTAGGAACCATCCCACAGGAAAGGACAACCCCCCCCCCCCAAAACAAAACAAAACAAAACACACACACACACAAAGAAAACTCAAGATGAATAGGTTTTGCCGCTTTCTGGGGACACCCTATGTGAGATCATGCTATATAACAGAGTTTGAAGGAAATGGGGGGAATGTAAAGTAAACCTAGAAAAGGTCATCTTATTTGAAACATCATTTTCTTCAAATATTTGAAGGACTGTTAATGCAAAAAAAGGAGGTCTGTTGTCCCCAGAGTTCAGAAATAGACACAATTAGTCAAAACTTTTGATAGACTTATTTTTAAGCTCCATAAAAGATACTGTCTAAGCAAATTCAAACTCCAGACATGCGGTGAGCTGCCTTGATAGGTGGAGATTTGCCCCTCATTGTGGGGTTTCCAAGGATAAGCTAACTGACCACCTGTTGGAAGTGTGGTAAAAGTTTAATATGGGTTGAACTAAGTGACTCCTGAGGGTTCAGCCAACTCTGAGATCCTGTAATTCTTTGACAGCTGGAATGAGCCACTAATTCTATACTTGTGGATAAATCATTTTATTTCCTTAATTCTCCAGTTGAAGTAAGTAAATAAAGTATCTCCTTTCCTTTTCCTTAAATCACCCCAGGCACTGACTAATACTGAAGTGTAACTTTTTCTCTACTCATAAAACAATGTAAAATTACATGAAGTCTCTTCAGTAGATAAGTATGGGGAAAAAAATAAAATTACTCGTCTTTACTAGAATAATTAAATTTCATGCCTGTTGTTGGCAAACTGCTGATTATCTCTTTTCATAACTATCAGTAACCCCATTTTCCTCCCAAAATTAAGTTTGAACTTTAAAAAAACACACACACATACACTTACCTGTTTCTTGAATGTCCTAAGCTAGCCACTTAGAAACCTAGGTGGTGCAGTGTTTTTTCTCTGGGGTTGTGCTTTAATTTAAAGAGATGAAGCATAAAGAGTGAAGGCACAGGTGATTTCTATAACTTTTTTGCCAGGGAGAACCTTTCATCACTTTGTTAGAGGTAGTATTTTTCATTCAAAGTAATATAATAGTATTTATCAGATAGTAATTTTTGTTTCTACCAGCTGAAGTTGGATATAAGAGTAACTTAAATGTGAAAACTAATTCTGCCTGACTTCTGGTTCATTTATCAGGGCCTGAATTGGTTTGTTTTCAGTTTTTCAGTGTTTACTAGAAGCAGTTTTGCCAAGATCATCTACTTTTAAAGAGAAAAATTTAAGGAGAAAGCTTGTATTAGGATGACCTGTGGCACCTGAGGCAAAATAATCATCATAAAATTATAATAATAACCATAAAAATAAGGGCAAAAACACTCCTGTAAGTAATGGAAGTGAAGAAACCACTTTAAGTGGTTTAAGTGAGTCGATGAAATCCAAGCCTTTACATTCCAATAATTAAGGGCTTTGTATAAATTTGAAAAGAAAAAGTGATGTACAGCATTCCCTTTGAGAATATGAAAGCATAAAGGAAGCAAAGTTATCATGTGGGTAGTTTGTGAAGGTAAGCAACAATTAAAAAGCAAGATAAAGATACACTTAGGTAATAGTGGGAGGATGAGGAAGCTAGTTTTCCTTGACAGTGCACTTGACCGCTCCTGGTGAGGGACTCCATAAATTGTAGGGTATGTGGAGATATTCTCGTAAGTGTGAAATTTATTGCCATTGAAAGTGGCCTTCTTTTCGGTTGTAATTGGACATTATGACACCATTTCCTGTTTTTCTTCTTTCTTTCCTCAGTTATCTGGATTTCTTGAGCTTTTAGTAGAGTACTTTAGAAAATGCCTGATTGACATTTTTGGAATTCTAATGGAATATGAAGTGGGAGACCCCAGTCAAAAAGCACTTGATCACAACGCAAATAAGAAAGATGACAGTCAGTCTTTGGCAGATGACTCTGGGAAGGAAGAAGAAGAAACTGAATGTATTGATTATTATGATGATGAAGATGAGGATGAAGAGGAGGAAGATGAAGAAGATGAGAAGACAGGAGCAGAAGATGAGAGTATGGTTTTTGCCTCTCCTGATGGCAGTGTTGATCCAAAAGAGAGGCCAAAACAAGCAAGTAAATTTGACAAACTACCAATAAAGATAGTAAAGAAGAATAATCTGTTTGTGGTTGACCGATCTGACAAACTAGGCCGGGTTCAGGAATTCAACAGCGGACTTCTCCACTGGCAGCTTGGGGGAGGTGACACAACTGAGCATATCCAGACTCACTTTGAGAGCAAGATGGAAATTCCTCCTCGCCGGCGGATACCTCCTACCCTCAGCTCCCTGGGAAAAAAGAAAGATATGGAAGGAAGAGGTGAGTTTGAGGAGCATCCAGAGAAAAGCATAATAGCAACCATAGACGACGTCTTGTCAGCTCGGCCTGGAGCTTTGCCTGAAGACTCGAACCCTAGTAACCAGACCAAAAGCGGTAAATTTCCCTTTGGTATCCATGAAGCCAAAAGCCACCGGAATATTAAATTGCTTGAGGATGAACCAAGGAGCCGAGATGAGACTCCACTATGCACCATTGCCCACTGGCAGGACTCTTTGGCCAAGCGCTGTATCTGTGTGTCAAATATTGTCCGTAGCTTGTCTTTTGTGCCTGGCAATGACGCTGAAATGTCCAAACATCCAGGCCTGGTGCTGATCCTGGGGAAGCTGATTCTCCTTCACCATGAACATCCAGAGAGAAAACGGGCACCTCAAACATACGAAAAAGAAGAAGAGGAGGACAAAGGGGTGACCTGCAGCAAGGATGAGTGGTGGTGGGACTGCCTCGAGGTCTTAAGGGATAATACATTGGTCACATTAGCCAACATTTCTGGGCAGCTGGACTTGTCTGCTTACACGGAAAGCATCTGCTTGCCAATTTTGGATGGCTTGCTACACTGGATGGTGTGCCCGTCCGCAGAGGCACAGGATCCCTTTCCCACTGTGGGACCCAACTCAGTGCTCTCGCCTCAGAGACTTGTGCTGGAGACCCTGTGTAAGCTCAGCATCCAGGACAATAATGTGGACCTTATCTTGGCCACCCCTCCATTCAGCCGTCAGGAGAAACTCTACGCTACTTTAGTTAGGTACGTTGGAGACCGCAAAAACCCGGTCTGCCGAGAAATGTCCATGGCGCTCTTATCGAACCTTGCCCAAGGGGATGCGTTAGCAGCAAGGGCAATAGCTGTGCAGAAGGGAAGCATCGGAAACTTGATAAGCTTCCTAGAGGATGGGGTCACTATGGCCCAGTACCAGCAGAGCCAGCATAACCTCATGCACATGCAACCTCCACCTCTGGAACCACCTAGCGTAGACATGATGTGCAGGGCGGCCAAGGCCTTGCTGGCCATGGCCAGAGTGGACGAAAACCGCTCAGAGTTCCTTTTGCACGAGGGCCGTTTGCTGGATATCTCGATATCAGCTGTCCTGAACTCTCTGGTTGCGTCTGTCATCTGTGATGTACTCTTTCAGATTGGGCAGTTATGACATACGTGAGAAGCCAAGCATGTGTGGGTGAAGATTAGAGGGTCCCCTGTAACTGGCTGTTTTCTGTTCTTGTTTATCCAGCATAGAAAGAAGGAAAAGAAAATCTTTGCTCCTCTGCCCCATTCACTATTTACCAATTGGGAATTAAAGAAATTAATTTGAACAGTTATAAAATTAATATTTGCTGTCTATGTGTATAAGTACATCCTTTTATTTTATTTTTTTTTTAACCAAAGTTGCTGTCTAGTACATTCAAAGGTCACTTTTTGTTTTCATAGATTTCCTTTTCAGTGTTCTTTTCCATGTTTGTATTGCATATTTTTTGGGAAGCAAATTAGTGACTTAAAAAGTTGTGGTAAAACATATGACCGGAAAACTTCACCACTTTGAAGCAAAAGGTGAAAAACAACATACCAACTTCCTGTGTGTCTTTTTTTTTTCCAGAAAAGAAAAAATACCCATATCCCATCACCCAAACCTCTGTGCAATAGACACTTCTAGTGATGTAGGTATAGGGATCAAGGCGGTGTGTCTGTCGGTAGTCATGCTATGAAATGATATCGGTTTCTCCACAGGAGAATGGTTACCTTAGGCTAGGGGCAAAAACATTTTTTTTTTTAAAGTTAAGATTGAAAACACATACCTGATGACGATCAACGTAAATTGCTTCCTCACCACTACTGTCATGTACGCTATCTATTGTTTGACCTTCCTCAATGACAGTTCTTCACAATTCCTTTAATCATTTTTTAAATATTTTTTTTTTTTACTGCCTGAGGGCCGTGATGTATATAGAAGTTGTACATTGAACATACCCTCATTTTTTTCTTTTCTTTTTCCTTTTTTTTTTTTTTTTTAGTGCGAAGTTTTTAGTTTCTTTTTCATGATGTGGTAACTACAAAGTGATGGTAGATTTAAATAATTTTTTATTTTTATTTTATATATGTTTTTCATTAGGGCCATATCTCCAAAAAAACAAAAAACACAAAAATAAAAAAAACAAAAAACACAAAAAAAAAAAACCGAGGGTAATGTACAAGTTTCTGTATGTATAAAGTCATGCTCTATTTCGGGAGAGCAGCCGATCACAATTGCTTCATGAATCAAGGTGTGGAAATGGTTGCATATGGATTGATTTAGAAAATGGTTATCAGTACAGACAAAAAAAGAAATATACAGAAAAAAGGAAGAAACACAACTTCAGAGATTTTTCAGTGATGAGAATCTGCATTTGTATTTCAAGATAATGTAGTTAAAAAAGAAAAAAGAAAAAAAAACTTGATGTAAATTCCTCCTTTTCCTCTGGCTTAATGAATATCATTTATTCAGTATAAAATCTTTATATGTTCCACATGTTAAGAATAAATGTACATTAAATCTTGTTAAGCACTGTGATGGGTGTTCTTGAATACTGTTCTGGTTTCTTTAAGGATCTACATGGCAACAAAATCAGTTATAAAAAATACTGAAAATTACAATAGTGTACCCACCAACACCCTTGCTGAAGAACCAGAGACTTCTTAGTGGGGTGAGTTAGCTAGTTGTTCTCAAATTGTTCATCTGCTCAGTCATCCTCTGAATCAATAAACCTTTTTTTTTTTTTTTTTGGCTAGGCAATGGGGTAAAGTGACTTGCCCAGAGTCACACAGCTAGTTAAGTGTCAAGTGTCTGAGGCCGGATTTGAACTCAGATTCTCCTGACTCCAGGGCCGGTGCTCTATCCACTATGCCACCTAGCTGCCCCAATAAACTCTTAATAATGTGGAGCTGGGATCCTCTTTAGCTTAAAAGGGAGATGGCCACTAACTTTAGAAATAGTCAGTGTATCCTTAGATGTGATGAGCAAAGCCTCAGGAAGCTTGTTGGTTGGCCCAGAAATACATTCTTCCCTGTTCTGAAACCTGCTCTACCTTAAAGAAAGTTAGACCTGTTTTGTGTTTCCCTCACGTGGCTGAAAATTCTTGGCATGTGTTCATTCCAGCTTAGCGCACCCACCCTACACTAAGTGCGTACCTTGTTAAATGAATGTGTTCATATTCAGCACAGCGAGAGATTAGCATTGACATTTCAGGGCATGACAAGGTTTCTAATGCATCCACATTCTCACCCTCCTCCCTGGTGTACATTAGCTTTGAATACTGTTTTTAAAAAAAAAAAACAAACCTAATTTTAACTTTTCTTCCTGGGTCATTGACTGTTACTGTGTAACGATCAATTTCTTTGAAATTGCTGTATGGTGATACTGTTGGTAGGCATTCTTATTTTTCTGACTCTACCCTTTGCATACTACCCTTGCATTCACAATGTACTCAAGAATTACTGATCCCACAGGCATACTGATTATCTTTTTCCCCATAACTCACTGTAATATATGGAAGAGTTAGGCAAGTACATACAGTTATAATCAGAGTGTGAAACGTGATTCCCTAATGTCACGAAAAAAATAATTTTTCCTACAAGAAGCCTGATCATTTATTTACTCCTACATTACCTACTTTACTTATTACATAATAATGCAAATATGTGTTGAATTAAAACCTTATTTATAATGCTACTTTAGATATGGTTACTAAGAATAGGATTTGATGCTCAGCTTTAAGATCTGGAGGTTTGTCAGAGGAATTCAGTATTATTCTAGCTTCTCTTACAGGGTACAAGAGTGGAAAGTGTTATCCAAACTCTTAAGTAATCTGACATGCCAATTCTCATCAAAAGAGTAAAAAGGAAAAGAAGTAATGACTTTATTTGACATGATTTGATTTATGATCAAACAGTATCCTGGATCAGACCTTTATTAATGTGCCTCTAAATAAGGGTATATATACAAATCGGTTTCTCAAAAGAAAAAAACAGTTTAAAATTTCATCATAAGAGGTTTACATCCCCAGAATCAAGACCTCCAGAAGTCCTTGCAGACTCTGTAGTCTGTATGAGAGCCAACTGATAGCATTGTCCTAGCAATTGGCTTTTGATTTGGTTTTTGTCTTCAGAGATTGGCAAGACACCCCAAACTCAAGTTACTTTGCCCCTCCCCCCCAAAAAAGACAAAGATGCAAAGAAGGTTTAGTATTTTGGAAATCTGCTGTAAGTTGAATCTGCAGGTATTTGAGTGGATAATTTCTTTAGTGTCAGGTAAGAAAGATTGTGGAGTGGCATCTGCTGAGAAAACGCTTTTTTTTCCTTTTTCTTGGTTGAGAATGATGTCAGGCCAGTTTATACTGGTAGAGTTTTTCTCTCCCATTGCTGGCTAACAGTTACAATGGATTTGTTAATGCAGAAAAATAGAAATTCAGGAATCTAAGCTATTAACTACCTCTTTTGTGAAAAGCAGATGGCCTTTACACTGAAACCCATGTATTTAAAAATTTTGTTACATGTTGCACTTTTTTTCATTGTCTACTTAGCTTCAGCATCTCTTGCAGGGAAGGAAAAAGCATATTCTACTTACACCAGAAGTAATTAATTCAATAACATTTACTGAACAAATGGTGTGTGCAAGGCACTCTACGAGGTGCTGAAGAGGTCATAAGATGAATAAGACACAGTCTCCCTTCCCCCTACGCAGGACTTCACACTAGTGGTCCAAGCGACCTATTTTCTTCTTAAGATTTTTGTTTTACCTCCTCATCCTGAGGAGACTAAGCCCTCACCAGTCCCACAATTCTACTTGATTCCCCTACTCAAGTACCCATGTGTAGGAAGCCAAGAAGGTCTCCTGTGCTGCTTTCATGCCACGTAATGATTCCCTTCTGCCACCCCATCCAAGCCTCCCAAAAAAGAAAACCACCTGGGCTAGCTCTTTGCCTTGCAAACATGAGTCCACGAAGAGCATCACCTGTGTATCTTAGGAATACAGTCAGTTTTGGGAAACTGCATACACAGTGAGGAATAAATGTGGCAGTTCATCAATATCAAAAAAGTCCATTTTATCCATTTATGAACTTTACAATACCTGCTTAACAATAATAATAACAATGGCGAATTGGACAGTACCCAATTGGGGAGCATGGATACTTAGGCTCCAGTTTCCTGACCTGTAAAATGGGGATAACTGCCATACCTACCTCACAGGGTTGTTGTGAGGATCAAATGAGACAAATGTTATGTGAAAGCATTTTGAAAATTGTAACATGCTACATAAATGTAAGGTGGTATTCTTCATTTGATACTTCGAGGATTCTGTATTTTCTTTGGTGTGAGCACTCCCTCCACCAGTGCAGATTGCAACCACTACACCTTAGTAGATGGTCTTCTTGAGTTTCTGCTGCCAAAAAGAAAAAAAAAAAGGTCATTATCTGATGACCTATCTTCTGGGGGTGAACCTTTCTGAATTTAGCTAGTCCGGTCTTTGGACAACAGGTGCATAGTCCTTGTCACCAGGCCTATACTCAAATCCTTTCCAGCTTAGTAGGATCTGCTAAAGTTTGTACTCTACTGGAATAGCCTTCAAGGAGGCATTGAAATAGACATTACTGTAAGGTGTTGTCATTATTGAAATGAGGTGGTTGAACTAGATAATGGCTAAGAGGTCCCGTCCAGCTCTAAAATTCAATGTTCTAAATAATAAAATTGACTGTTCTAAATATTATCTCCTATTCCTTCCCCCCTACTCATATTCTGCTGGGATAGGGGTGTGGGGTAGAGCCTAGTGGTCTGTGAGACAAGCAAAGAGTAGGGGAGTAATGGAGAAGTGAGCGGTCCTGGATGATGCTCCGAGTTAGATTCACGAGACCTTGAATAATCAAAAGAGTTAGCTGTAACTATGCAAGGGGGCAGTCGTGTCCGTTCTTCATTTGAAAACCCCAGGGGGAGATTTTGACATTCATAATATGACCATATATATCTCCCATCTATCCAAAACCCCTGGCTTCCTTGTGCTTCTAGGCTAGGAATTCCCAAACCTGATTGGTTTTTTACACCTGAGATAGTATCAAAGGGCATCATATGATGATACTCGGCATCAGTCTTAAAATACATGTCTCACATTACTTTGATGGAAGAAGGCGGCAGGAAGGTGCCATGTAGCCAAACCAGCAATAGCAGGTAGGGAGCAGCCCCAGAATGAGAAAGACCCGTAAGTAGAAAGGCCTTATCTGATTTCTGTTACCTTTATGTAACCCTCTGTTACTCTTTTACCGAGAGAACATATTTTTACTTAAATTGAATCACCTTCCTGGGATGCTTCACTTTTTAGCAAGCTTAGCAATTATAGAAGGGAGACAGAGGGGGGATTCCATTTTAAAGAAGTTGTCTTTTAAAATTCCTAACACTATCTGATGTCAGTGTATCAAATGGTAATATTTTTCCATCTTTAGGATGAATTGCCAACTTTTTGCTCTGATATTTCTTGATTATGTTGAGGACCATCTAGGTCTGGCCTTTTGGCTCTCCAGTATATATATATATACATACGTGTGTGTGTATGTATGTATATGTATATGTATATATATACATATATATATATATAGCTCCAAGAATATTTTTCCGTAAGGATCATTACTTAATTTCCTTTGTTAAATACTAAGTTTGGGGTTCCTAGTAAGAGCTTTCAGCACTGCCCCTCAGATACCCAAAAGGCCCTTATTTAATGTTATAGAGGTGAGTAAAGTTCATGAGGGTCAAATATAATAGTCTGGACTATCCGATGGCCTTTTAAAAAGTGTCTACATCACACCCTTGATTAATGAAACCTTCACTTCCTACTCCTGAGGAAAGTATGAAGTTAAACACCAAAAAGCTAAACTGCCAGATGTGGAGTATGAGAAGTCTTGGAGATTATGACATTGAATCTAATATTCTTTTCATATGAAGTATAGGCCAGAGGAAGTTTAATCCCCAGAGAAAACAAGCTAAGTCTTTTAGACTCGCCTAGCAAGACTTCTCACATTTTGGAAGTGGGCCATATTTCAGTAGGATATGGAAGTGGAATTTAAGTTATTTTTCCCTCAAGTGTAGTAAGCTTAAGGTCATGTAAATAGAGGAAGCCTGACAAAACAGTCTCTGCTTAGATCCTCTGATGAAGCTTCGTGTTTAGCTGGCTCAGACACTGTCGACAACCACTGAAAACCAGAGCCTAGGACCAGGCTTCATCTCCATGAAGATGGACCTGACCAAAAGGTCACTCAGGTAGTTTTTTAAGGTAGGGTTTGCCAAAAGCCTGTCGAAAGAATCATGATCCTACTTACTGGTATATGGCGACTCTTTAGCATTTATATCCTTCAAAAAATTTTTTTTCAATTGAATTTCAGTTATTAGTTGCTCTTTACAAATTGAGACAGAGGGAAAAACAGGCAATGACTATTTGGATCCTTCTGATTGGCCCTGAGAGCTGCTTAAACCAAAGCCATCTTTTCAAGTGGTGGTTATGTCATGAATATATGAGTGTAAATATGCCATTTAGACTGCGAGTAGCAAGTTCTTTTCTACAGTGTTACAGTATCAGGGCAGCTAGGTGGTGCAGTAGATAGAATACTTCCTGTATCTTCCTGAGTTCAAATATGACCTCAGACACTAGCTGTGTGACCCTGGCAAGTCATTTCACCCTGTTTGCCTCAGTTTCTTCATCTGTAAAGTGAGCCAGAGAAGGAAATGGCAAACCACTGTAGTATCATTGCCAGGAAAACCCGAAATGGGGTCATGAAGAGTTGGACACAGCTGAAAAATGACTGAACAACTGAATTATAGTAATGTAACCTAACTAGCCATTTGTGTCTGGGCAAGTCACCTATGCCCTTCTTACCCACACTTTCCTCATCTCTGAAATGCTTTTGGATGAACCACAATAATAATAAATATATAGTGCTCTAAAGATTGCAAAAGTTTTTGTCACTACCCTATAGTCACAGCATTGTTATTTACAGTTGAGCAAACAGTCTCCTGTTAAGTGACTTGCCTTAGATCATATAACCAATAAATGTCTAGGCCACATGAAGTCAAACCCAGATCTCACCTCCTAATCCAATATTCTTTCTAAGATAGACTCTACTTTACTAAATGTCCTCTGATATCTCTCCTAGCCCCAACGTTCTGATTCTACAGGTCATTACAGTGATGTCATTCATGAAGTTGAAATATTTTAAATGGAAATAGTCTAAAAAGTTCTATACAAATGCTTTATATGTAAATAGCGATTTCTTCCAAAGATGTTATCAGTTTGTAGAAATGGAAGGGGGAATGAACTAGATGAACTTTACGCTCCCTTCCAGCTCTGAAATTCTAGAAGTCATTCTCATGACTCCTCATGGTAATCCAGTATATTGAGTGACAGAGTAAATGTAATTATTATCCAATGTGGTCTCATATATGTCACATACCTTCCTTGAATTCAAGAGTTCATAACCTTTTGTGTCATGGCCCCTTGGGCAATCTTGTGAAACCTATGCACCCTTTTTCAAAATAATGCTTTTAAATACATAAAATGAAACGTTCAGGCTTAAAAAGGAAGCCAGTTACACTGAAATATAGTAATCAAAATATCATTTTAAAAAAGCAAGTTTACAGGCAGCAGGTTAATAACTCCTGCTTAGCTTCCCTTCTCTTCATGCATATCAAAGATAAATGAAAGTTGCTAATGTTATTGGCAAACCAGAGATTAATTTAGCATTTACCTAGTACATTGTGCTAGTCATAGTGGACAATGCAAAGAAATGGTTAAGGCATGGTGCTTACCCTCAGAGCTTAGCTTACATGATATAGTTTGCCAGCACTCAATTAGAATTTCTTCATGTCACTCCTTGTATTGATTTGACAGATATTAAGCATGCCCTATGTGCAAGGTATTATATGGTCTATGGTAGTAGAAATGTTATACCCATAGACTATCCATTCTCTAAAGTAAGCTTTTAAATGTTTTTTTCTGAATTTTTTCTTCTTTACCTCCTTACTCTTCAACCATCCAAAGTCCCCTAAAGAATAGGAAGAGAAAGAATAAGGAGGAAAGAATATCCTTTGGATATCATTCCAGTGTTTATTTAAGTTTTAGTAAGAGAAAATGGCATGATATATTATTCACTGTTAAGATTAATACATATTTAGCTTGGTAAAATTTCCCCATAGGCTTGTTTTGTTGTTTCATTGTGTATTTCATTCACCAAATGGTGTGAACATACTGACAGTACTTGTTTTGGCTTTAAGATTTTATTGGAAATGTCTCTTAATGGAAAAAAGCCATAGTAATTTGTCTAGTTGAATTATAAGTCCAAATGAAAACCTTAGAAGAAAAACTTTGTTTCTGCAAAAATTTTCACATGTGATCCCCTCTCCCACTTTTATAACATTTGATATATGGTAGAGAGAAGAATTTTAAGTAGTTTCACTAATTAGCAAAATTTTATTTTGGTTTATGTTTGAAAATAAAACCGTATTAAGCTGACAGGACTGAGCAATCAAACGGTGATATCAAGTGGCTTCTCTTCCTCTCCATTTTTTTTTTTGACAAGACATATGATTTCATTGGGGTACAAAGAACTCACATAGAGGAAACTCAGTGTACTAGTGAGGATCAGCACCTACTCTAACTTCTAACAGTCTTAGAGATTTGGCGAGCCAGCAGGAGCTTAAGTGACTTGTCCAGACAGTGATAGAGCCAGTGCAAGTCAGAGGCAGCACCATGCCTTGCTGCCCCTCTGATATATATGCCTCGCCACAACCTGCCATCATCAATTTTAAATTAAAAGATGTTGAAGTTACCCATAAGATGTTTTTTGCAGCGTAATGCCAATACAGAGAATTGATCCGCAATTGTTTAGGACTTGGTTTTTTCAAAGCTTTTTTTTTGTTATATTTTCTTTTGAGCAATAGAGGAAGAAAATGATGTTTTCCCTATTTTCTTTAGATTGCTGTTGAAATCCAGTTTTAAGGTTTGTCTTGGAAAGTCCTTTAGGAAGTAGCAAGACTACATGGGCTCCCATCTGCAGGCCACAATTTCTAAGAGCTTTCTTGGGATCTTCTCAGGAGCAGAAGTATCAGTAATAAGACTGTATATTCATATAATGGTTTGCCCTTTACAAAGCATGGTCTCCAGAGCTCTTGAGATGTTTGAGTGTATTTTTCGTTATTTCACAGAGGAGGAAATGGGTTCAGTGAGGTTTAAGTGAGTTATTCAGCTAGGAAATGTTAGCTGCAATCCAAACCCAGGGCTTCTGGTTCCAAGACAAATATACTTTCCACTATATACTGTGCTGTGTTTACAACTATTTTGCACCCTTAATGTCCAACACATAATCCCCACCAAGTCTATAGCTAAGGATTAAGGTCAGCTATAGGGGAAAATTTGGTATTTTCTCAATGCATTACCCCTCCACTCTTACAGGTGTCATAAAAATAGAGCAGTGAATGAGCCAATAGGTCTTGGATGACCATTCTGCCATTGAAGCTTTCTATATAGAAGTATTGCATCAATGATCATTTATGAAATGTTGATTAAGAAGCCTGCCTCCCTCCGTGCCTTTACACATGTCACAACTTTATCTCCTTCCAGACCTGGATAAAAGCTCACCTCCCACAGATCTTTCCTGATTATTACCTCCTTTACCTACTTCCTCAGAAATTCAAAATATATGTTGTAACCTTTGCGGCACTATAAAAAATGAGTTGTTACAGTTGTTGCTCTATTATGTAGGGCTTGGTGTCAAGTTCCCTCTTTAATTGTTCTCATGTTGTTTCATGCATGCATAATTATCTTCCCAAGTAGACTACAAGTTCTTTGAAGAATACAACTCACTCTCTTTGGTTTCCTTGGGATCACCCCCTGGCATTCGAGAAAGTGCAGTCAGCTCTTAAGAAATACTTGTTGGTTGACTAGCTTGACACCCTGAGAGTGTACTGCACTGACTGCAATGTAAGCCACAGGTCACATGATGTGTTGGCCTGGGAAAAGAAGACCCAGCTAGAGAGGACTATCTTGACATTGGACTGATAGAAATTCTATCTGGATCTACCCTGAAGAAAAAGAGATTCAAGAGGAGAAAGGGATAGATAGATAAACAGAAAGACAGACAGACTGATTAGGAACATCTGTATTCACATAATGCTGTATGAAAGTACAGTCTAGGGACCTACCCCGAGAATGCTGCTTTCTACGTGGTAAAGAATACTCTCCTGTTTGGTTCTACCCTTCTCCCTTTGCATTTCTCCTGCCTATTATGAATTTTTTAAAGATAAAAATAATTAAATCTCCAAAACCTCATTTAACTTCAGATGTTAAGCAACATATTCAGAGACCTTAGATTTTGCCATAAAAATATCTATTCCACTTACTCAGTTGTGTGTTGCAATTGGGGGATGGGGGGAAGAAGGAAGAAGGGGTACCTGGGGGCATCGAGTGTATCTTTGCACATTGCCAACATTGCATTTAATTTCTCCTTTTAAAAAAGGAGTTGTTCACACCAGCATACAATTGTCCTTTGCTTCCACAGCTGGAAAAAAATGTTTCTTCCAACAAACCTTCCCCTATTTTCTCCAAATCACCTTTAAAGAGCACTTGTAAAGGTATTCTTTCCCTTTCTTTTAAAGACTATCCTGTAATTAGGTCTTTCTCAACCTTGAGAATATTTTCCTAATATTGAGTTTAATGAACGTATCAGAGATAATACAATACTTGGGTGAACAAGTATTACAAACAAACAGTTTAGTTAAAGCACATGGGTTTCTCTTTAAAATACAGTCACACAAACTGTTGCCTTGATTATCACAGTTTCACAGTAATATTTTAATACATTGTAACCCAACCTCATCATACTGTTGTAAAACCCCACTGTGGCATCATTTGGCTGATTACTTAGGATGCAAATCAGAGGATCTAACTATGGAATTTAATGTGACATTGGTTCACATAAGCAAATTGTTTTCACAAAACCAATTAATGCTGTTGGGCAGAGTATGCCTGTGTCTCAACCATGTCTCAAAGAATCGTTTGATTTTATTCATCTCTGTGAGTTGCAGAAACGTTTCTAGTAATAAGTAATCCTGAAGAAAGCATGATGCAAATTTTGCATTTCTATTACTAAAACTTCTTTTCCTTCAAGAGAAATGGGGATGGTTTATTGTATCTGATCTCCAGAGAACGTGCTAACGTTTCTAAGTATCCTGGTCCTTGCTGCTGCCTTCCCTTTATCTCCGTGGTGTCCTTAAGTGACCACCTTCTCTTTCTTTCCTTTTCACCAACTTTTCACAAGTAAGTGAACTACATTGATGCTACTTACTACCAGCCATGCTTACTTCATCTACATGCAGTCTGATTTCTATCTCTGTGACTACTGAAACCTCAATTAAATGTCAACAATGACATCCTAATTACCAAATTCAATGGCCTTCTCTCATTTTTCATGAACCTCAACTCCTCATCTGCAATTATCATTGCTGACAACCTTCTCTTCCTTGAAATTCTCTCCTCCTTCACCTTCGTGATGTCTTTGATCCTCTTTGAGAATGAAAGACAAACAACAATAATTCTTCGGTGTCCGTGATATTCTCTTGCTTCTCCTCCTACCTCTCTGGCTTCCTCTGTTCTGTTTTCTGTTTCTGGTTTCTGTTTCTCTTCTCCCTTGTCCCATACCTAAATACTGGTCCCCCTGATTCTGTTCTTGGGCCTCCTTGGGTCTTCTTTCTTCCTTGATAATCACATCCCCTCCTAAGGCTTCTGTTAATCGGTTTTGTAATAATGGGCATTCTCTTGGATGTCACACTGAAATAACAAACTCAACATGTATAAAAAAAACTCATGTTCTTCCTTTGTGCTCTTTTCCCAAAATTCCCCATTTCTGTTGATGACATCTCTTTCTTTCCAGACTTTTAATCTCAGTGACACTTTTGGTTCTTCTCTGTCCCATGGCTCTCACATCCTAATAGATCTGTGTATGAACTATCTTTTGCATACATCACTTTCCTTCTATTCTCATTACACTATACTTGAACTATTGCAAAGCTCTATTGTATCTTCTCCAATGTACCATCCATCCTACTGCCAGATAATTCTTCCTAAAGTATGGTAGTGCAGTGGATAGACTTGGAGTCAGGAAAACTTACCTTCCTGAGTTCAAAATTTGGCCTCAGACAACATAACTGAAATGACTAAACAACAAGGTCTATCTCTGTTTTTATCATTTCCCTCCTCAAAAATCTTTATTGGTTTCCTATTGCCTACTGGATGAGATATAAGCTCAATGCCCTTCTTGATTTAACCCCCATCTTTTTTCCAGACTTAGCTCACTAGTTTCCTTCCACAGTATAGTCAAATTGGAATATTCTTCCTCCACTGAATATACCTCTCTTACTGCAATGTCCCTGCCTCCAATTTCTGCCTATTTAATCATTATATTTTAAGATCCAGCTTAAATGTTATGTCCTCTGTGAAGCCTTACATTATCTATCTGTAAAAATCAACACCCATGTCAGTCCCTAGCAGTTATTTCTGTTTCCTCACATCCAAGCTCCAGTGGTGTTTTTGCTTATTATGTGGACCTTTTCCTAGGATAATTGTTGTTGTAGAATTGTTTCAGTCGTATCTGACTCTTCATGACCCCATTTGGGGTCTTTCTTGGCAGATACTGGAGTGGTTTGCCATTTCCTTCTCCAGCTCATTTTACAGATTAAGGAACAGAGGCAAACAGGGTTAGGTGACTTGCCAGGGCCACACAGCTAGTAAGTGTCTGAAGCCAGATTTGAACTCAGTAAGATGAGTTACTGAGTCTTCCTCACTCCAAGCCTGACACTCTATCCACTATACCGCCTAGCTACCGTTTCCTAGGATAGGGATTTAAATAACTACCTTCTATAGTAGTCAAGTCAACAGGTTCACCTGAACTACGTGCTGTGGTATTGAAAAAAAAAAATAAACAACTGGCCCTTTGTAATTGCTGAGCTGCTGTTAGTGATCTTGAAAGGTTGTGAAGAACAGAAAATTTATCCCTGAACAGGAGAATAACAATGTTCCAATTTAAAAGAAAAAAAAAAGGGACTAGAATGAATTCTGCAAATAATAGACCAATGAACTTTGACATCAATCCCTGGAAAAAATCTGTGACATTCTTAAAAGCACGTTTGGTGAACATTTAGTGAAAGAAGCATAGGTTACGAAGAGCCTCATCAAGAGGTTCTAGCAGACAAATCTTACTTACTTTTTATTCACAGGATTGCTAAATTAGTAAATCAAAAGAATGCTGTTGCCATAGTTTGCCTTGATTTTAGCAGAACGGCTAAGTCTCTCAAGCTGTTCTTCTGAGAAAGATGGGATGATATGGGCTAGATGACAGGACATTTAGGTGGCTTTGGATTTGGTTGAATAAATAGACCCAAAGAGTATTCATTAATGGTTTTGTGTCAGCTTACCAGGAGGTCTTTGGTAGAGTGCCTCAGCAGTCTGTGTTTGGCTTTCTGCTATTTAACGTTTTGTTTTTTTTTTTATCAAAGACATGGTTATGGGCATAGTTAGCATGCTTGACAAATTTATAGATAGCCCACATCCAAATGAGATAACTAATACACTGAATAACAAGATTAAAAAAGATCTTGACAGTCTATAACGTCATGGAGAAATTGATAAGATGGAAGGTGGCACGATGGGTAGAGCACCAGACCTGGAGTCTGGAAGACTTTAGTTCAAATCTGGCCTTGGACACTTATTAGCATGGGGCCTTGGGAAAGTCACTTCATCCTGTTTGACTCACTTTCCTCATCTTTAAATAAGCTAGAGAAGGAAATGGCAAATCACTCCAGTATTTACCAAGAAAACCCCAAATGGGGTTACAAAGAGTTGGACACCACTGAAAAATGACTGAATAGCAACAAATAAAATTTGCTTGAAATGAGCAACCATCAGTGATCTTTGAAAGGTCATGAAGATGTGCTCCCAGGACTGGAGAATAACGATGTCCCAATTTTCAAAAAAAGAGGACGGAATGAATTCTGCACTTGCACTTTGGTTCCAAAGTTTGGTTCCTAAATACAAGACTGAGGAAATGTGGCTAGAGCACAGTTTATCTGAAAAGCAGCTGGGAAGCTGAGTAGAACACAAGCTGAAATATGACTCAGTGGTGTGATATGGCAAGCAAGAAAACTAATATATCTTAGGCTGCATTAAAAAGCAGAGCTTACAGAACTAAAGAAGTGATCACTCTGACTTTTTTATGTCCTAGACAGACCACATTAGCATTTTGTTCAGTTCCTAACACCACATTTTAAGAGGGGTGTTATTAACTGGAGAATGCATTTATTTATTCAATCATTTTCAGTTGTGTCCAACTCTACGTGACCCCATTTGGAGTTTTCTTGGCAAAAACACTGGAGTGCTTTGCCATTTACTTCTCCAGCTCATTTTTACAAATGAGGAAACTGAGGCAAACAGAGTTAAGTGACTTGTCCAGAATCACACAGCTAGTAGGTATGTGAGGCTGGATTTGAGCTCAGGAAGATGAGTCTTCCTGACTCCAGGTCTGATGCTCTATCCACTGTACCACCTAGCTACCCTGAGAGTGTGTAGAGGAAGGCAAACAAGATGCCATATGAGGACTAATTAAAGCAACAGAAGGAGTTTAACCTGGAGAAGAGAAGACAAAGTTTATGAGTGGATGGGGGGGTGCACGGAGTAGTAGGGGTAATAATAGGATTTTTTTTTCAAGCAAATGAAAGACACCGGCAAGAAAGGATGGATTAGACTTGTTTTGGTCACAGGAGGTAGAAATAGGGGTAATAGATGGAAGTTGCAAAAAGGGCAAATTTGGCCTTGATTTCAGGGGGGAAAAATCTTTCTAAAAATAACTCTCCCGAAATGGAATGATTTGTCTGGGGCAATAGTGGGCTCCCTTCACTGGGGGGGGGGGGGGAGGGACTTCAAGAAAAAGCTGCAGGAACACTTTTGGGGAAGCTGGAAAGGAATGACTCTTTCAGGTATAACTTGGAGCAGATGGCCTGGAAGAGCCCATTTACCTCTGAGGTTCTATAGTTCTTTGTGGTCCACTCACTGATTATAATGTTCTTACAATAGGAAGAATGGCTTTTGGCAGGAGATAGAATGCAAAAAAAAAAAAAAGCACTAGTGAAAACATATTTACCTAAAGTCTTTTAAATAGGATTAAGAGGGTGAAAAATGTGTGGAAAGGAAACTTTCTCTCTAGATCTGACAAGCTGGGTAGCACAGAGGGAATGTTTCATGGTACACAGTATGCAAGAAGACACCCAGCAATAAAACCCATGGTCTCAAATGCCTGTATGCAAATGAACAAAGTAGGAGTAATGAAAATGTAGCAGGATGCTGGAGACCAATAGCTAACTGCTGGGAGATGCAAATTTCCCAGTGTTTGTTTACTTCAACCTCTAGTCATTAGCTAGGGTCTATCCATATTTATGTTCAGTCATTTTCAGTCTCGTCCAGTTCTTTGTGACCCCATTTGGGGATTTCTTAGGCTCATCAACCTTTGAATACAAAAAGGTGTTTTATAGTCCCCAGAATTCTGGTCAGGAAGGCTGAAGGGCAGAATAAACTGAGATTGATGAAAAATGAGAAAGCAACCATAAAGGATTATCAGTTCAGCTTTTTTTTTTCTTAAATTATGCTTATGGTAAGAGAAGGCTCAAAGTGGGGACAGGCCTGGTGCTTCAAGTAGATGCTATCCTGAAATTAGACATAGGTTGAAAGCTAACGTACTAGATTTTTATTTTGCTTCTCTTTTCTCTTACAAAGAAAGACTTTGGACTAGAAAGGATAGAACAAAATTGATTGGCAGGCAATAGAAACCCAAGGTAAGCAAGATGTCAGGAAGCATGTGACTGCCCTCAATGAATTTGTCACCAGGCCTTGACATACTACATCTTAAAATAATCTTTAAAAAAAAAAAACTAGCATATGTGACTGCCAAACTGATGTTGCTGATCTTTGAAAGATCTTGGAGAATACAAAATACCACAAAACTAGAAAAGAACAAATATGACAATTTGGGGGAGGGAGAAGGAAAAGGGTAGCACCTACAAAACTGCAAACCAGGGAACTTGACTTCTACTTCTGGCAAAATTCAAAAACACGTTGTTATGGAGATGGTTTGTGAGCTTTTAGAAAAGGAAAGAAAGATCACCCAATCCCACTAGAAGCAGGTCATGCCTCGGTTACCTCATTTCCCTTTTTTTGACAGGGAAACTAGACTTCACCATTTGTTTTAAAAAGGAACCTGTTTCTCTAAGATAGCATGATTGCTTTTTCAGAGGAATGCTGTGAGCGTGGTAGATTTAGATTTCAGCAGAGCAATTGACAAATTCCTCTTTTGCTTGCGAATAAGATGGAGAGATAGAGGCTCAGTGATGTACATTTAGATAGATTTGGAGCAGGTTGAATGAGTGGACCCAAAGAAGAGTTGCTAATGAATCTGTCAATCTGGAGGGAGATCTCTGTTGGCAGTACCTCAGGGCTACCATCTTTATCAGTGACTTGGATGAAGACATAGATGGTATGCTTGTCAAATGTTCAAGTGACAAAAGGCCCGGAGGGACTGACAACAGTAGAGTACAGGGTTCAGACCCAAAAAGATCTGAGAAACCTAGAATGATGAGCTGAATCAAATAGGATGAAATTTTAAATTCTATAATTGGGTTTCAAAAAATCAACTTCCAAATAAAGGATAAAGGGATATATGACTAAGCACTAATTCTATGAAAAAGACTGAAGTGTGTCTAGTGAGCTACAAATGGAACTCCACAAAAACGTGAATGCGGTTCTAAACTGCGGAAAGAAATGTGCAGTGTCCAGGCCTGGGAGTATAATAGTTCCATTTTACTCAGCTCTAGTCATACCGCATCTGGGATTCTGGATTTAGGTCTTACCACCATATATCAGAAAAGATATGGATAAATATTAGTCTATCTAGAAGAGTGACTAGGCTAGAGAATAAGAGTGGGTTCAAGAACCTTGGAGAAGAAAGAACAAACTTAGAGGGCACTTGATAGACATCTACCAGTAAGTGAAGACCTGGTAAGTGGAACAGGGGCTGGTCTTACCTGGTTTGGCCCTGTAAGGCAAAAAGAGGTGTGACGAATGGGCAAAAACTTCCTAATGATGAAAGCTATCCACAAGTGGGCTCAGGTGTCTCATGAGGTAATGGGTTCCCCATCATTGTAAGGAAGAGATGCCGGACAATCATTGGGCTGGGGTGGGGGGTCCTGTAGAAGGGATTTGTGTAGACATAAGTTGACCTAGATGACTTCTGAGGTCCCTTTCAGCTCTTAGATTCTGTACCAACATAGAATAAAACTGTTCTCTCTTCTCACCGTAGGGGAAAAAAAATGAAAATAAGGTAGGAAAAACACGTCTCACTCACAAGTGATTCTCACAAGAATAGATATCCCTGTATTCAGTTCCAGTGACAAATTTCACTGTATTTGTTTTGACTTCTCTCCCTCCAACCCCCAGGGAAATGATTTCCATAGAATGAGAATTCCCCAGAATAACTGCACCCTTTTTTTTTTACAGGGCACTGAAAAAACAAAATCCTTATCTGTTTTCACTAGACGCTTCAGCATTTCAGTTATTTTTGTTGAATTTTCTCCAACTCTTCTCTTCAACAGGTCCAGGAATCCTACACATTGCCATATCTCATTGAAACACATGTCAGTTCTCTCAGCCAAACATATCACTTGTCTTCAGGACTTGTTGAGTCAGAACTCGGCTACATAAGGGATAAGGCAAATAAGGCAGTCTCAGTTCCCAACAGGGATGGCAATGGTGCAGTGAGAAAGAGCCTGAATTGGGAATACAGAAAACTTGGTTCAGATTTTGCCTCCGAGTAACTTGTGTAGCCTTTAATAAAACACTTAAACTATCTGGCCTCAACTTCTTGGTAAAATAAAAGTGAAGAAGGACTTTTTGATTTTTAGTATCCCTTCAAGTTCTAAAATTATATGTTTGTAATAGCCTGATTCATAGGTGATGTACATGCTTGTAAAAAGGATTCCAAAGACTTGGACGCTGACTGGTTATTACAACTTAATGGGCTAATGTCTTTAGTACCAGAATTTGATGAATATTTCCCAATTTACCCAGCCCTCAAGTCTTTCTCTGCCCAGTGCCAGGGCTTTGAGATATTACAGATGACAAGACAGGAGGGAAGGACCCTGAAGAACATAATGGAGAAGAGGAATCCAGTAATATTTCAGAGTGGTCTTAGGGCAGGAAGAACAGGTGAATCAGATGGTAGGAGTAAAGCTAACAGACAATAGCCAAGTTTCAATAACAGATGTCAAAAACCTAAATAATCTTTGAGGAGAGGGACAAATATGCTCCGTTTATTGTTTAGCAAAACATTTTTTTTCCAAATGATCGAGGCAATCTGCAAAATAAAGATGTTTATTTTTATGCTAGAAGCAAAATGTACATACTGGCATAAATGTATACAAAAAGATCCCCTGTACAGAAATCACTGATCTAAAAAAATGCTACTTATAGAAGAGTTAGAAAAGAATATGCTATGATCTGAAAACTTGAAGGAAACATTGAAAATTTTAGCTATGAATACATTGACTTCTTAGCACATCTTTAATGTGCCAATCTTTCCATAGCAAAGCAACATTTGATGTGTTCTAATTTGTCATAAGGCATTGAAGATTTCACTTTTCTGAACTTTCCTTTCTCTGACCTTTCCTACAATGGGGACGAAGCAGTAGTTTGATGGCATCTACTTTCATTACAGCTCCCAAGGAAAAGAAGAGAAGAGGGTTCTCAGAGGCCAAATAAAGTGGTATAGCAATTATCCATTGGGGAAGATCCTTCCTGCTCAGCCCATCAGTTAATCAGTCTACAAGCATTTAATAAATATCCAATATGTGCCAAGCACTGTGGATACAAACCCCAAGGCATAGCAATGCCTGTCTTCAAGGAGCTTACTTTCAATTAGAGGAAAACAACATATACATCTATAAGTATAAACAAGGTTAATACAAAATAACTTGCTGGGGTGGAGCAAGGCACTAACAGCTGGGAGAATTCAGGGAAAGGCCTCATGTCAGGGGAAGCACTAGATCTGAGCTGTGAAGGAATTCTAAGGGGTCTACGTATTGTGCCCAAACTGGGGAGAGACTCTGAACTATCCCTTGCAGGACCAGAAGATAGCTAAGTTTATTGAGTAAAGGAAGAGGAGAAATTTACCTCCTCCTTCCCCCTGACTCTTTCAAAAAGACTACAGGAAACCTGAATTCTAGGTGAAAAGAACCCAGGGAGAAGCAAGATGCTATGATCCTTCTTGTTAAGGAATTCTCTTGCCTTGAGTTGCTCTCTATTTCTGTAACATGTAATGATGATAGCTCACATTTACAAAGTGTTTTAACACATGCAAAGTATTTTATGTATATCATTTTGTTGGATCCTCACCTCAACCCTTGGAGGTGGGTAAGGCTATTACTATTCCCATTTTACAGATAAGGAAACTGAAGTTCAGAGAATGTCTGAGGCAAGATGTGAATCCAGGTCTTCCTGATTCTGAATTCACTGCTCTATCCACCACAATTAGGAAACCTTCAGAGAAATAACCCTTATTCATTGAAAGGGGCCAAGACAAATCAAATAATACATAGAATTTTTTTAAATCCTGTAGGCACTTGACATTTAGAGTTTATGGAAGGAGTCTTAACCCAGTCATTTAATTAGTCTATAAGCATTTAAGTACCTACTGTGTGTACCAGGCACTATATTAAGTGCTGAGAATACAAAAAAAAATTTTTTAAACAGTTCTTGCTCTTCAACAGCTCACAAAACAAAACATAAATGGAAACAATGTCTTGACAATGGGAAAACACATTTTAAATCACAAGCTTTAGAGTCAAAAAAGACTTTAGAACTCATCTAATTCACCACATTCAGTTTAGAAATAAGGAAACTGAGGCACAAAAAAGTCTTAATGACAATTTAAGGTCACACTGGTAATAAATAGCAGAACCGGGGTTCAAACTGAGGTCCTCTGACTTCAAATCTAACATTCTTCGCATTAGATCCTGGTAGGACAGCAAGTAGACAAAATCCAACCAATTCATCATCAACAAATGTTGTTTTGGATGACTGCTATGTGTAAGGCATGGTGTGGGATGAACAGATGTAGAAGATATTATTCTCATCCTTAAGGAAGCCATAATCCAGACAGGGAGACAAAGGTGTAGCTCTCTATATCCCAGTCCAGTCTATCTCCAATGAAAGATCATTGGAAGAAAATTATAATAAATCCCATTCATAGAGCACTTTGTGCTTTCCTCACAATGAACCTTATAAGGTAGGTAGCAAGTATTATTGCTTTACAGGTGAGGAAATTGAGGCTCAGAGGGGACAAGTTACTCACCCAAGGGTACACTGCTAATAAGTATCAGAGCAGGTATTTTAATTCATCCCTGTGTCCAAGGCTGAAAAGGTAGATTGGGGCTCAGAATAGCTAGCAAGCTAGCAGATCTGCCTTTTTTTTTTCCTGTAATTACAGTCAGTTCTGCTAAAACACTTGTCTCAAAGTGAATTTGTTCCAACAAGATTGATATGTTAGGGAATGTTTTGAGCATAATGAAAATTTTGAGTTTGCTTTTGTGTGGTTTCTTCCACAAGAAACATCAACAATGCAGAATAACTGCACCAATTCACAGTAACTCACAAGTCACTGCCTTCCCTCACCCATTTCCACAAGCATACTTCAGATCTTTGTCAAGGGAGAGTGCCACATTTGCTGTACATCATCTGATGCAGTAGGAGCTGTGGACAGAGAAGGGCTAGTCTACACCGCCACCACGCCTTCCACCATGGCCTCCAACTACCTCACCCCAAGTCCCAGTTAGCAACCTATCCAACTTTGAAGGGGCTCTTGAAAGGCTAGCAGGTTTGGGAACCCATGCGGAGGCAGACCTGCAACCCAAGACCATTTAACATATATAAAACCATTTGACATTAACCACTTAACATATTTAACTATTTCACATATATAAAACAGTTCTTTTTTTATATATAAAACATATATAAAAAAGTTCCCATCTTTTTTTTTAACTTTATCTCTGACAAAGTTTTTTAGCTTTATCCCCTCTCCCCATTTCCCCCATAAGCTCTATGGTTTTTATCATGCAGTTTTGGATAGCATAGTGCTTTGGGGGAATCATATAGGGTGACAGCAGAACTGTCTGTGCATCATATAACCCTCACTTCATTAGCAATTCTAAAAACATCACTTTTATTTAGATGTAGAATTCTTTCGTAGCATAAGAAGTAATGATGACAGCAATAACTCACTTTATGTAGCTCTTTAATGTTTACAAAGCAGTTTCCTCAAAAAAAAAAATAAAACAACCTCTGAGTTGCGTAGGTTGTGCAGGTTCTCATGCCCATTTTTATAGATCATGGGTTCCTAGATAGTGCGCTAGAAGGCCTCATAGGGGCCATTTAGGCCAAGCCTCTCATTTTATAGATGAGACAACTAAAGACCACTTAAGTGACTTGCCCAAGGTTATATTAGTAGTGACAGAAGGAAGATTTGAAACCAGGTTCTCTGAATCGAAGTCAGAGTTCTTCCTGCCCCTCCAATCAATCAATCAATCAATCCACAAAGCTCTTATGAAGTACTTTTCCACCATGCCATGCTGCCTCTCAGAAGGAAAACAAAACTCGAAGAGACTAGGGTGACTTTCCCAGGTTCACCCCACCAATAGGTAGGACTTGAATTCTAGTCTTCTGTCTGCAAATGTTCTGGAAAGAGAGGTAGGTGGAGGAGGGTGGGCTCTAGAAAAAGAAAGTGGAAGCAATCTGGTGACTTTGCTAAGGATGAGAAGGAGAAGGTGGGGGATGGGAATCATTTCAGGAAGGCTTGGCAAGTCTCAGAGAACAAACATTTGTGCCCTGGGTGACAGTGAGTGAAGACATTCATTCTGAAGGAAGGGTTGGAACAGACAGGTGTTTGAGTGTTGTGGAAAGATGATGATGTTATTTTTGACAAAATGAAGGGAAACATTCAGAGAGTCATTAGGGAGCATGGTAATGTGCTTGTCATTTGTCCTCTGTGACAGCTTTACCATCTTATAATTTCTCCCGAACCTGAAATTACCTTCCTAGAGAAGGTCTGTCCCCACGGCAAAGACCTCCTAGCTCACTGAGGCATGTGAAGAAATGGAATCCATATATATTCCATAATCATATCTTTCAGTTGTACAATAAATGTAGTGAAAGGTTTAGGAAATAGCCTAGAGTAGTCTGGCTGGTGAGGATGAGGAGGGAGGAGAGGGACAAGTTAATAACAGCCTTCAAATCTAAGAAAAGAGACTCTTGTGTGAGTGAACATAAGCAGCTGTTTTCTGTTTCCTCAGAGAAAAGGACAAGAAAGGACATAAATTCCAGCAGCATGGAATCCATTTAGATATGATAAACTTTACTTCAAGGCTTTAATATACATATATATACACACACACACACACATACATATATGTGTATATATATATAATATGTACGTATATACACATACATATATACATATACACGCATGTGTACATATACTGTGTGTATGTGTATCCACATATGTATGCATACATACATGAATGTGTATACTTGCATATATGCATATGTATACATACATATATATATGTATATATATATATGAGACCAAAAGTCGCATGGCCAAGAAATCGTGTAATCGCTTCTGGAGATTTTAAGGCAAGGGGGATATGCATTTATCCTTTATAGACTCAGCCCAACCAGAAGGCAAGAGGAATGGACCAGATAACTTATGGTGGTCCTTTCCTACCTTGCGATTGCATAAGACCGTGAAGCAAGAAGAGTTTGAATTTGGTACATAGCATGGTACTTAAACACAGCATTTTTGTTTAAGAAAGGTGGGTGTCAAAGTCCCAGCTAGCTGAGTCTAGGGAACCTACTTCTGGGCTTCTGTTGGCTTAATAATAGTCTTTGTTTGAGAGTTACAGCACCTTTAATGCTCAGAGCTCAAAGCACTCAATGAGTATGACTGCAATAGTCCTTTGAGGTAGACCAGTGGTTAGCCATATTATCCCCATTTTATGAGTGAGACAGAGGCAGTCAACTTGACAGTGAGTCAGCAGCAGAGCCGGCTGTAGAACTAAGTTCTGGGTCATTGGGATCATGATATTAAGGATAACTAGATGCTGTGTTAGGGGAAAAAAAAACATATTTATATGGTTTTGGGAACTGGGAGAGGTAAGTAGCAGGTGGTCAAGTTAGTTGTAGGGACTTATCTAGGAGTTATGAAAATTGCACCCATTCTTTGGAGGTGGAAGAATTTTTCTCTTTAAAGAATGTTGTTTTTGTTGTTGTTGTTTGTCCTTCATTCTTGAAGAGGATCATGACATCCAGAAGGTGATGCCATGACTTGCAAGTGAATTGGATTTAAGTGAGAGAGGGCTGTGCAAGGTCATCAGCCTCACTCTCTCCTCCAGAGCCATCTGGGTCCAATGGCAAGATATAGATCAGGACAAATGGAGATGGCCCCATCTTTAAAGAATAGTAGACTATAGAAAAAAGAACTTGTTTATGGCAGGGAAGCTAGTGGGATGGTAGTGATTACAGAATTCAATATAATGAACTTACAGTATTTGTCAGTCAACATTTGCAACGTCCTTCCTTAGAACTCAGCTACATGTGGGTCACCTTTCACCACCTACATGTGGCCTTACCATGCGACATCATCCTAGGACACTTCCATTCTAAGAGGAACCTAGCCTCCTAGAGGTCAATTAAGGATCTACTTGTAGCGCTTTTTTTTTTTCTAAAGGATGCTTCTATTAGAAATGTGGAAAGACTAGTTTTACAGTCACAAAGTTCTACAGCTCATGTCCTAAGGGCCAGGGCAGAATTGTTGCCCATTTCAGTATCTCCCACCATTAGGAAGACTTTAATGCTGGTCTTAAACTAAATAAGTAAATAGAAATGCCTTTGCCATTTCTCTCATGGGCCCTTTTAAAAAAATGTTGTATTGACATTTTTTCTAAACCTTAGTTGCATTTAGGCAACTGTTGGATGTGGAGTCGGAAAGACCTGAGTTTGATTTCTGTGGGAGATACTTTTTAGCTGTGTGACCTTGGGCAGGTCCCTTACTTTCTTATAGTTTCATTTTCCTCATCTGAAAAATGGGGATAACAGAGGCACCCATCTCACTGGGTTGTTGTGAGGATCAAATAAAATAATGTTTATAAAGCACTTTGCCCACTATGAAGTGCCATGTGAATGCTGACTATTATTATAGTAATTATTATTTACCAATGACCCCCTCCACCTCGCTGTTCCCAGAAAGCCATCCTTTGTAATGAAGGTATAGAGAAGGTTAAAAAAAAAATAAACAGTACTGCAAAACTAACCAACTTATTAGAAAAGTTTCACATTCTATGCAGATTTAGACCTATAGTCCCTTACCTCTTAAAGTAAGTAGGCAGGGTGATAGTGGGGGGGGGGGGCAGTACCTTCTTTCTTAAGGCTGTCTTATAAAACAAATAAAGTTCACCCTTTGGAATGATTTTTTTTTTGTGCATAAACACATTTGCTTCCAAATTTTATCCCTTTATTCTTCACTAAATTATATTCTTTGTGTTTCTGGTCTTCAAGTCCTTGGATGTTTGTTTTCCCTGACTTTCACTAATCACTTAAGTTTTAGTTTGCCGGCCTTTCTCTGAGTGACAGGTTATTCTAGAGGATTAATATGTTGTCTCAATTTTGCTTTTAACAGTGGATATACTTTTCAAAGAGTCTGGCAATCTGTATTTTATCACTTTACTCATTAGGCAATCTCTCTTGACTTCCAGCCAGCTTGGTCATCTTTTTCTAATCCCTTTCAATTTGGTTTTTTCCCACCTCCAACAGTGTCTAGAAACTTGATATTCTTGGAATCATAACAAATGAGCAAAGCAAAACACCAGTCTTTCCCAAGTATGAGATAATGGAAAAGAGGAAAGAATGTTGTATTTGGAGTCAGGAAAAAACCTGGATTCAAATCCTGGCTCTGAGATTTACTAGCTGAGTGACCTTGAACAAATTCTTTAACCCCAGTTTTCTCATTTGCAATGGGAATGGTTACTTTCTGCCTGTGATTCTTATCTAATACGGCTTTGAAATAATGTATGCAAAGCATTTTGCAAGTCTTAAAAGGAATGACAGTTAATACTATTATTACATTTGCTGTGACTTCTTTTTCTTCATCAGACTCCTCCAATACCATATATTGTATTGGAACTGATTCTGATCTCAAAGTATATGCCAGGATGATGTAAACACTAACAGGTCTTACTGAGTTGGAAAGATGTCTAGTTTAGAGTTGGTGACAGAGTGTCTTACATCCAAGGATGGGTCTTAGTTCAGAGAGGATTATCTCTCAGAAGATTGGTAACCAGGTGATTCCTTTTTTTCTGATCACACCTCCTTCCCCCCTCCCTCACCCTCAGTGAAGACCATCTACTAAGAGATGGAGGGTGTTGGTTTTTGTTTAATATTTGTCAGTAAAGGGAAAATGAATGCTTAGAGGACATGGCAGGCATATCAGCCCTGATGCTGAATTACCTTATAGGTCACTCATAATTTATTCAGCCATCATTTTTCAATTACTTCCTTCAGTAACATGAGCCATAAGTCTTCGGATCATTATCTTCTATCATTTTTTTTTCTTATCTTAAAGATCCTTTTTTCCCTTTTCATTGTCCTCATTGTTCTTTATTACATCTTTCCCCAATATACAAATGTTCCATGAGTCTATCTTCAATCTAACATTTTTCTCCTCAGTCTTTGTCTTGATTAAGGTCCAGTTTATAACAAAGAGCCTCCTTTTTTTTTTTCAAGAAATGAATCTAAGGTAAAATAAAAAAATGGGAATTCATACTGCTTTTGTTATTGTTATTCAATAGTTTCAGTTGTGTCTGACTCTTCTTGACCCCATTTGGGTTTTTCTCGACCAAGATACTGGAACGGTTGGCCATTTCCTTTTCCAGATCATTTAACAAATGAAAAAGTTGAGGTAAACAGGGTAGTATCTTGCCCAGAATCACACAGCTGGTGTCTGAAGTCAGATTTGAACTCAGGAAGATGAGTCTTCCTAACTCCAGGCCCTACACTCTATCCACTGTGCCACCTAGAGAGAACAAATTCTGGTCAAGGAAGAAGTCTTATTATTCAGCAATATGTAGAAAGAAACAAAGAAAATATTAACTCTAAGCTATTTGTAAAAGCAAAAGTGTGGCACAAACAAGGGGTACAAGTATGCACCTCTCAGAGAATAGGGAAGGATAATTAGGATTGAGTTGAACAGATTTAAATTTATTCATCCAGAAAAAAGAAAGACTAGCAAGCTAAAGGGTAGCCAGTTTTTTTGAAGGGAGAGAGGAAGGGAATTCCAGAGAGTCATGTTTTGATTTTGTCTTCACAGTAATTCATTTATTGGAAATCTACAAAAGACAAACCCAAGAGAGGAACCAGCAAAAAAAAAAATACCCATGGCTCCAACTGTCTCTACATGAATGTACCAAATCTGGGCAATAATTAGATATCCTAATGCAAAAAGGCAAATCATAGGTATCACAGAGATTTGATGGACTATGGGCTAGACATAACTTTAATGCAAATCTGGAAAGGAGTATCTTATTCAAAAATAGAAAATAGAGACTGGAGATGGGGCCATGTTGAGCAGTTTTCTATATTAAAAACATATACATATATGAGAAAATCTGAGAACCAAAGTAGGGAAACATGATAGAGAACATCTGGGTAAAGACCAACAGAGGCAGAGACAGAAATAATATTATGACACAGTATACTACAGACCACCTGGGCTAGAAGAGGAAATGGATGAGGCATTCAGGAAATGAATCATTAGCCTAAGGAAGGTAATGATAACCTTTATTCAATTCCAAAATATTCAATTCTCTCAACATCTGCTTGACTTTTCTCTGCACAAAGCAAAGCCACTAAGGATATCTTGATTTGCCTTAATTATAAACTTAATTCTTTAATAAGTAAAGATTCAATGAAGAGACATTCTCTTCTTTACCTGATTCTAAACTGTAAGGAGGAGCTAACCGTGGGGGTGGAGGGTGGGGAATGACCACTATGTCTTATCTAATTTGTTGCTAAATATTGCTAATTCCACCTCTTCATCATCTCTCGCATATATCCCCTTCTCTTCGCTCACATGTCTGTTACTGTAGTTCAGGACCTTATCTCCTCCCACTTGGACTATTGAAACAGCCTCCTACTTGGTATCCCTGCCTCAAGTCTCTCCTTTTCCATTTCTATCCTTCCCGTTGCCTGGATTCCTAAACCAAAGTTCTGACTATATCACTTCCTTGCTCAATAAATTCCAGTGGCTTCCTGTTATCTCTAGGATTAAATCAAATTCTGTTTGGCATTTAAAGCCCTTTATAAAATGACTGTAACCTACCTTTCTAGCCTAATTATACATTATTCCTCTTCTTGGACTTTCCAATCCAGCCAACCTGGTCTTCTTGCTATTCCTCATATATAACATCCTATCTCCTACCTCTATGCCTTTGCACAGGTTGTCCTCATGCCAAGAATTCACTTCCTCCTCTTAGAATCCTCAGGTTCCTTCAAAATTCAGCTCAAATGCCACCTCTTATATGAGAATTTTTTAATTCCACCACCCAGCAATTAATTATTGTTGCTATTCATTCATTTCGGTCATATCCAACTCTTCATGACCCCATTCAGGTCAAAGATAATGGAGTGGTTTGTCAATCCTTCTCTGTCTCATTTTACAGATGGGGAAACTGAGGCAAACAGGGTATAATGACTTCCCCAGGGTCCCATAGCTAGTAAGTATCTGAGGCCGGATTTGAATTCAGGTCTTCCTGACTCCAGTTCCAGTCCTTTACCTACTGCAGTTAGTACCTCCTGCCGAAGTTATTTTTATGTATTGCGCATGTATTGTGTGTGTGTGTGTGTGTGTGTGTGTGTGTGTGTGTCCTCATATATTCTCTCTTAATAGAATGCAAGTTCCTTGAGGGCAGGGCCTATTTAATTGTTATCTTTGAAGCTGAGTACCTTGTTCATCCTTTGTTTTTGAACCCCCACCACCAAGCATAGTGACTGGCATAGTAGGGGCTTAATTCCTATTGATCAATTGATCTTAGAATTTGTGATAGAGAAGGAGACCTGCACTGTGCAACTGAGGAGAGCAGATTTCAAAGGGTGCAGAGAAAGTAGAGTTGGGAGCCTATGTCTTAAAATTCTGCTGAGATAGTCAGCCCACATGTGATGGGAAGATCTCAGAATGAAATTCCCAAGATTGGAGCCAGCTAGGTGGCGAAGTAGATAGACCACTGGCCCTGGAGTCAGGAGGACCTCAGTTCAAATGTGGCCTCAGACACTTGACACTTACTAGCTGTGTGACCCTGTGTGACACTTAACGCCACTGCCTAGCCAAAAAACTAAATAAATAAGAAAGAAATTCTCAAAATAAACAGAGAATAAGTTGTCATGAGTAGGAAAGGAAAGAGCACTTAAAATAATAGTAGCTGATATTTATCAAACATCTTAAGGCTTCAATATACTTTACATGCATTGTTTTATTTTATCATATATTTAGAGCTGAAGGGAACCTTACATTTTCTAGTCTTATTCCCCATTTTGCACCTCACAAAAACTACGGAGAATTATTATCCTTCCCATTTTGTAGACGAGGAAACGAGGTTCAGAAAATTTAAATGACTTTCCTATGATCTCACAGCTAGTAAGATATTTTTGTTTCAATGTTAACATGTAAGAAGGTTTTCAATGATGTCCCCCAAGGATCTATGTTTGGCTCTACTACTTAATGTTTTTTATCGATGATTTGTTAAAAGGCATAAAAGGCATGCTTATCAACCTTGGCCATGCCAGGAAACTGGGAAGAATACCTGGCACACTGGATGGAATATATTATATATTATAATATATAATTATATGTTATGATTATATATCATAACATATATAATTATATATACATATATAATTTATATATATATATATATATATTTGTGAGGCAATTGGGGTTAAGTGACTTGCCCAGTGTCACACAGCTAGTAAGTGTCAAGTGTCTGGTCTGAGATCGGATTTGAACTAAGGTCCTCCTGACTCCAGAGTCGGTGCTCAATCCACTGCACCACCTAGCTGCCCCTCCAAAAATATTTTAACAGGCTAAACACTGGGTTAAATCTAATTAGATGGAATTCAGTAGGGGACGTTGTTAAGCTTTCCACTTGAGTCCTTTTTTTTTTTTTTTTTTTGTGCAATCAACTGTATGAGTATAGGATGAGCTAGACATGCTTAGAGAGGAGACCCATGAAAAATACCAAGAAGTTTGAGTGGATTTCAAACTTAATATGAATCAGTGCTGGAAGGTGGTAGATCAAAACAATAATATTATCTTAGGGAATGTTTAGCATTTACTAAGTACTTACTATGTGTCAAGCAGGTGAAACATTGGAAATACAAATACAAGTAAAAAGAAAGAATTCCTGCCCTCAAGGTATTTCCATTCTAATAGGGGAACACAGCTCCTAAAAGGAAGCTGCAAAGTGGAGGGGGGACCTAATTTGGGAGGTTGGTAGGGAAAGCCCAGTGTTGCCTGGAAAGGAATGAGAGATGGCTGGCCTGGGCACCCTCCTTAAATAATCGGAGCTCCTAGGACAAGCCAACCAATCCAAGTGAGAGGCTGTAGGGACAGTGATGTGATCTCCAGGGCTGGAGTGAGCTTCAGGATGAAGAGCTGGCACATGTTGAGGCTTCAGGATGGAAGGAGAAGTTTGGAGTGCAGTCTGAGAAGGAATGAAGCAGGAGGAATGACTATTAATTGAGGCATAGTGTCCAGAGCAATAAGGATGCTAATCCTGCTATATTTGGCTCTGGCCCAACTGGATCGTGTCCAGGTCTGAGTCCCACATTTTGGAAGGGACTGGAGCACATCAAGAGGAAGACAGCCAGGCTGGTGAAAGTAGACACAGTGCCCTACAAAGATTGGTTGGAGTAACTGGGGATGCTTAGCCTGGATAAAAGAAGACATGATTTATGAGAGCTCCCTTCAAATATTTGAAGAATTGTCTTGGGGAAGGAGGGACTAAGCTTGTTCTGCAGATACCAGAACGAGGCTCAATTAAGTAGAAATTACAGGAAGAAAAATTTCAACTCACAGAATCACAAGAAGGAGGGAGTGTTTGGCATCAAAGCCCTCCCAAACTGGCCTCCTCTTCTCTTTCCTGGCTTCTTACACCTTCCTCCCATGGTCACACACACTCTGTGTTCCAGTGACATCAGCTTCTTTGTTGTCAAACAAGACACCCCATTTCTAGCCTCCAGGCACTTTTACCGGCTGCTCCCCAGACCTGGAATATTCTCCCTCCTTATCTTCCTTAGCTTCAAGTCTCAGCTAAAAATCATCTACAAAAAAGTCTTTCCATTAATACTAATTAATTAATTAATGGCAATTAATACTCCTCCATTAATACTAGTGCTATCATTCTGATGATTATCTCCAATTTATCCTGTCTATATCTTGTTTGGAGACAGTTGTTTTCATGTTGACTCCCTTACTAGACTGTGACCTCCTTGAGAACAGAGACTGTTTTTTTCCTTTCTTTGTGTCTACAGAGCTTAATACGGTGACTGGCACTTAATAAATGATTATTGACTCACTGACTATCCTTACTGCTCATTTAGTCCAGCACATGCCCTAAAATAAGGATTCTTAACTCTTTTTTGTGTTACGGACTCTTTTGTCAGACCTGTAAAGCCAATAAAACCCTTCTCAGAAAAATCTTTTAAAGTACATAAAGTAAAATATATGGAATTGCAAAGAAAACCAATTCTATTAAAATAAAGATGTAATTTTTTTTTCTCATCCAAGTTCACAGACACCTCCCCCTCCCAAAGCAATCAATCAATCCATGAATCCCTTGGAAGTTCATGAAGCCCAGGTTAAGAAGCCTTGCCCTAAAGAATCCCATTATATATATATAATTTTTTTTAAAAAAAAAAAGTTTCTCTATGCTTGGAGACCCCAGGAAGAACCCACCAACTCTCAAGGCAACACATTCCACTCTTGGACAGCTCAAATTGTCAGGTAGTTTTTCCTGACATCAAGTTTAGCATCATTGCATCTTCTACCTAGTTCTGAACTCTGGGACCAAATAGGGCAAATCTAAGCCCTCTTCCATTGTTTTCCAAATTATTTACTACTTTTATGCTATAACAATGTTGAAAGGGCCAAATTTTTTTTAAAACCTTCCCAAATCATTATTTCCATCTAGAACTGCTCAGCTAGGTGGCATAGTGGATAGAGTGCCATGCCTGAAGTCAAGAAATCTCATCTTCCTGAATTCATATCCCCCCTCAGACACTTACTAGCTGTGTGACCCCAGGGAAGTCACTTAACCCGATTTTCATCATCTGTAAAAAAGAGCTGGAGAAGGAAATAGCAAACCACTCCAGTATCCTTGACAAGAATAGCAATAACAACAAAAAGGGAGTGAGTGCCCTGTCACTACATTCTTCAGACAGAGGCCGGACAACCAGTTGGGGATGTCTGCTAGTCAAAATTCCTTGCTTTGGGTAGGAGTGGGGCTAGATGACCTTTGAAGTCCATTCCATCCCTTTGATTTTTTAATTCTGTGATTCTGTGATTTAATTCTATGGTTCTATGATTTCTCAAGGGAAACGGTATGTGAGTTTGGGAAGAGCAATGAAGCAAAAGGCAGGAAAGCAGAGTTCTATCCCTAGCTCTGGCAGAAATGAGCTGAGTGATCTTAGGAAGGTCATTTTCTACTTCATAGGGCTCATATTCATGACCTACAATATGTTGGGATTGGGTTAGCTCATCTCTGAGACTCCCTCCCAGACTCTGAAATTCTGTGCATTGTACCTGGGAAAGAATTTATTATACTCCTGCTTCATTTGTATCCTGCTCATGTCCCAAACTCTATTAACATAGCTACAGGAAAACTTGCATTTCAAATGTCTGCCTGTATTGCGTTTCACACTTGACTAATCAAGTCAGACTTGGTCTGCTAATCAGGCTTACAGGTGTGAGTGTGAGTCAGTACCCAGGGGTCCTGAGAAAGGGGTCAAAAACTGAGGAAACCACTGTTTTACCAGGAACAGGCTCAAGAATGCCTAGGAATCTGGGTGTGGCCCTCAATTCTTCTTAATAAAAGCAGATGTGTCAGAAAAATGTATAGATAAGGGTCGACTTCTCTGCCTTCTCTTTTCTTTCTTTTCTTCCTTCTTTTTCCTTTCCATATCTCTATTTCCTTCCCTTCCCTCACCTTTCTCTCAATTTTCAATACTCTGACTCCCTTTCTCTCTCAACTTTCTCACTCCTTTTCTTCCTCTGCTTTCTCCTACCTTCACCAACCTCTACTCTTCCTTCCCCTTTCTCTCTCTTTTCTCCCTCCCTCTGTCCCTTCTCCTCTTTCCCCCCTCTTTCTCCCCTGCCTTTCACTCTTTCTCTGTGTTTCTCTCCCTTTCCTCAAACTCTCTCTCCCCTCTCTTCCCTCCCATCCCCTTCCTTTCTCTCTCCCCTTCCCCCCCCCCTTACCCCTCTACCACTCTCCGTCACTCTTATACCCTCTCCAAATGGATTGCTCTGAGGGCAGTTGCCCTATTGAAATCCTCTCTCTCCCTCTTGCCAGCATTGCTCATTAGCTTCAGATGACTCTGGGTGTAACCTCATTAAATTCCCTGCTAAATCATGTTGGGCTCTGTCAGCACTTGAAAGTTAGATCTAAGAGTCCAAGTTCAGTGATGTGAATTAGAATTTGTTAAAGAAGGAAAATTTTCTCTCAACTGCATCTTTGTTTGGAAATACCTGCCCTTCAGAGGTAATTCCCAAGACTACATTGATACAGCTTGGAGCATCCTTACCCACCAAGAGTTTTTGCCTCCCCAGTGGACCATCATGGCTGACTCCAGGTAATCATGTTTCTGGCCATCCTGCCCTTGACTATTTCTTGTAGCCAGGCAATCTGATTCTTCTACACCTAGATAAAATTCATCACATTCAAGGCTGCAGCACCATTTTTTTTGGTGGGAGGGGGTGAGAAAAACTAGGCTTTAAGTCACTTGTTTGTAAAATAATAATAATGACCCACATTTCTTTGAAATTTACAAACTGTTCTCCTCTCAACAAACGTGAGAGGCAGGTAGTGCAAAATGTAATATTCCCATTTTTCAGACAAAGGGACTCAGATTTGGAGAGCTCAAACCACTTGCCCAGTCTCACAGTGTCTGGCACAATGTCAGATCTAGAATACAAACTTGAGTCTTTCCTAATTTGTCCTGGATACCTAGAAATTTAAAGGTGAGCTAGTTAAAAGTCATAGAGTTATATAGCTTTAAGATGAAGAAATAGGGATTTGATCTGCTTGGCAGTCACTCCTTTCATTACCACACAAGTGCAAACTTGTTCAGAACTAGTCCCAGGGGAAGTGTGTAGCTCTGCTTGAAATATAACATTTTAGGTTCATAACTACTTCAAGTCAATTCATGGTTGCATTCACAATGAATGCCTACCTGAGATTGCCAACCTGCTTATAGCCACAAGGTGTCCAGAAAGGGGCCTAAATGTAAGACTGTAAATTTTCAGTACCTTCAGGGGAAGCCATATGATAACATTCTTGGTGTTTGGGGAAAGATCACCCATTTTTCAAGGTGCTCTGATGAAAATCCCTGAAATCTTGATGAATAAAAGAGGCCTGTGTGGAAAAGCATGTAAGGAAACCCACTAACCAATGCAAGCCCATCACTTAGCTAAAATTGCTTTTTGATATCTGGACAAAAAGTCCAAACCACCTCACTCACGGCTTGAGTTAAAAGGGCTTATTTATAAAGGCTGACTTCAGAGGAAAAAGAGATTATTGTGAATAGGCAGGAAGGGTTTTAGGGGGAATCCTTCTACAGTAATGGGTCTTTTGGGAAACATACATTGTTTAAAATAAAAATAGTTCCTAACACCTGAGATTATTGCGAATTCTCTCAAGTTAAATTGACAAGCATTTATTTGGTGCTTACTATGTGCCAGTCACTGTGCTAAACACTGGGGATAGAAAGAAAAATGAAAAGTCCCTGCCCTCAAAAAGCTCATAATCTAATGAAGAGGACAGCATGCAAACAACTGTGTACAAACAATATAAATACAGGATAACTCAGATGTAATCTCAGAGAGATCAGTAAAGGCTTCTTGTAGAAGTGGGATTTTAGCTGGCACTTGAAGGAATCCAAGAGGGATTGGGAAGAGGAGGTCAAGCATTCCAGACTTGGGGGGGGCCGGCGAGGATCAGAGGTCAGAAATGAGGAGGGAGAGCACTGGAGGCACGGGGTACAGTCAGTTAACGGGTCAGACGCAGGCAGTATGAGTGCCATTGAACAAATGGGCAATTTGAAGCAAGGAGAGATGGAATTGCCTTTGATACGAGGAATGAGTCAGGGCCAATGGCAAGGAAAACAAAGGAAGGGATCCAACATTCATGTCCCCTTCCCTCGCTGAAGGTTATGGATGTATGTGAAGACTTTTGTGAACCTTAAACAACTATGTAATTGTGAATGATCAGTATCATCCTTATTATGAATATGATTTTTACTTTCCAAAATAAGCTGTACTTTGATATGAAACAAATGTTGAAGAATCGATGGCTAACATGTTTTTCATTAAAAGGTTTGGGGGTTTTGATCATGAAAGAAACTCTGAAGCAAGGGTCACTTCCCAGTCCATCCCTGTAGCAGAAAGTTTAAAAAGAAAATCCAGTGGTGGTTTTGGGACTGAGAACACACTGTAAGTATTGCTCTTGTTTTTGGAACACCTGCTGCATTGCAGTGCTAGGTGGCCACAAGACCCCAAGTACTTGCATACTGTTGGTGGGATATGTGAGGGATGATTTGAGAAACTAGGTCAAGCCCTTCCACCTACTCCCACCACTCCACTCCCAACCAATATCTCTTCTAATCTGCAGTTAGAGTTTGAAATTCTACCACAAATATGAATTCTTCTAGGTTCTTTTCCCTGCCAGACCTCTTCCTAAAATCCTGGGATATTAAACAAATTCACACTAATAGCTTGCAATTCCATAGCCCTTTAAGATTTCCAAAGTGTTTTATATGTTATCTCATTTGTTTCTTCATATCAACCCTGTGAGATAGGTGATATTATTATAGCTTTTACAGATGAGGAAACAGAGGTCTAGAAGGTTAAGTGACTTGACCAGAATCATGAACCTGGTAAGTATCTGAGGTAGGATTCAAACTCAGATCTTCCTGACTCCAAAGCACTGTAATCATAGAATATCAGAGTCATAGGTTTAACCATGTCATATCCTTAGTATCTCAATACTGATTCTAGAAGAAAGTACAAACTCTTAAGACTGGCATTTAAATGCCTTCATAGTCTAGCTCCGGACTGATTTGATCCTACTCCCCTTAACACGGTCTACATTTCAACCAAACTGCCTTATAAGCTGTTCCTTGAAGTTAGCATGCCATCTCCCATCTCCAAGCCTTTGTCTAGGCTGTGCCCCATATTTAAAATGTATTCCTTCCTCATCTCTGCCTCTTAGAATCCTTAGCTTCCTTAAAGGGTTAGTCCTGGTACAACCTGCTATAACAGGGGTTCTTAACCTTGGGTCAATAGGCCTACATGGGATCCATAGATAGATTTAAAGGGTTATGTGAATTTTTAAAAAAATATTTTGATAACTGTATTTCCATAGAATTGGTTTCCTCTATAATCCTAGATGTTTTCCTTTATGCTTTGAAAAAATGTTAAGGGTCCATAGGCTTTACCAGACTAACAAAGGGTCCATGACACACAAAAAGGTTAAGCACAGGAAGCCTCTCCTTATCTCTTCAGTTGTTGATGCCCTCTTCTTCTGAAAATTACTTTGTATTAACATAAAATGTATGTGTTGTTCCTATCTTCACACACACACACACACACACACACACACACACACACATTCATAGAATGCAAGCTTCTTGAGGGCAGGGGCTGTTTTGTTTTTTTTCTTTGTAACCCCAGCCTAGCACAATACCCTTCCATTGGTGCTCAATGCATTTTTGTTGAAATGAATTGAATTTGAGAGGTGGAAGAAGGCATTTTTTCCAATCTCCCACAACAGGTAGTAATCCTCTTTATAAATGTCCTAAGCAGATGACCATTTAGCTTCTTCCCTAGCTTCCCTATGGAGAGGCTCCATACCTCAAAAGGCATTCCACTGAGAACATCTCTAAATACTAGAAATTATTATATGGAGCTGAACTAAGCCTCCCTGGAACTGTCACACATTGGACCTAGTTTTGCTCTCTGGTACTCTGCAGAATAAATCCATCACCTTCTTTCCACTTACAGAGCCATTCCTTTAGTTCAGTCCCCCATCACCTTTCACCAGGTTTACTGCAATTGCCTCCTAATGGCTTTCTCTATTCTAGTCTCCCCTCTCTGAGCCATCCTCCAAAGTGATATTCTTAAAGCACAGGTCTGACTAGCTCACATTAGTGCTTAGGAAGCTTCAAGAGCTTCTCACTGATGCTAGACAATATCATTTCCTTTGTTTGGCATTTCCCAATATGGCCCCAGCCTACCTTTCCCAGCTTATTACCCATATAACATGTATGCTCTGGCTCCACTCTTCCAGAGCCAGGAAGACTTAATTTCCCCTCAGGGTTCCAAAACTGGGGTATCTCTTTCTCTATTGCTATTGACTTGAGCCCCCCACTGACTGTATTTTCCAATTGTTAGGGGACCAATAAAAACACCCCAATTCCTTTTAACCATTTAAACTCAGTTAGCTTTTATAAAGGGATATTTATTTTAAAGATATAGCAAAAACAAGTGTACAAACATTTCCCCTCAATACCTCCAGGTCCACAGTTTTCCTCTAAACCGCCTTGGTCTCTCAGTGGAGATTATGCTCATAATTTAGCTCAGCTGTTATAACACATTGATTCTATCAATCACATCCAGATGTGGCATGACTGCTGAGTGATTCCTTCCACTGGGCTAGAGTCCTGAAGTTCACTCCTGAACATCACTCCTTGCTCCATGGAGCAATGTGGCAACGTGAAGCCTGGATTCCAGCTCCTGGATTCTTGTGGTTCATGCTCCTGACCAAAGTCAGAGACTCCACTCCCTGTACCTAGAATGGAAAAGAAAAAATGAAAATCCCAAGGACAGAGTCCCATTTCTTGGGGGAGAATAGAGCCTTAGAGGGGACAAAAGCCCTGAGACCTTTCCCCTTATAGCAGAGTCTCTCACCAGGCCGTGTGACACCACTAGAGTGTAGATGAAGACAACAAAGCAAAAAGATGCCCAACGCTAAGGCCATTTTGAAGATGACAACAGTTTTAGCTATGCCGAGAACAGAAAAAAAAAAAAAGCTCCTTCTAATCATGTAGTTAGCCAACTGGAATTAGTCAATGGTCAGTCAATAAACATTTATTAGGCCAGGCATTGCACTAAGTGCCTAAGATACAGAGAAAGGCAAAAGACAGTCCCTGCCCTCAAGGAACTTACTATCTAATAGATAACACTTAAAAGACAACACATAAAAGGAAACTGAAAAGTAGGGAAGAGGAGAAAGTACCTGACAGAAGGGCATGATGAAGCTTAGGAGTGCAGCTGGGTGGGAAATGAAGAGATGGCTGCCCCATGCCTCCTTAAAAGGAGAATCTGGGAAAAGCTCCCTACCATTCACCCTCCATCCATAGTTACACCAGTTACAGTTACAACCACTGTTTCTCCAAGAAACTTGCTGTCCATGTCATCATGATTCTCCCAAAAGCAGCTACTTAGTATCCTCTATTTAGAGATACCATCTGAGATGTCCTAAGCATGGACCAGGACCCCATTGCAAACATTATTCCCCCTGAGATATTTGACACTCCAGCCACATTGCTTGTTCCTTGTACGAGGCATTGTCTCCCACTCTCTCCAATGTCTGGAACATCTTGCTCCTCACCCTTGCCTCTTGGGACTCCCCACTCCCTTAAAGGCTCATCTCAAGTGGCACCTCCTTCAAAAAAGCCTTTCTTGACTCCCCCTCAGTTGTTAGCACCCTGCATCATGACTATGGGTTTATTTTGCACATATCCTGTCTTGTTTGTGAGCGTGTTGTAACTCCCCAGTATAATGTTAGCTCTTTCGAATAAGAACTGTCTCACTTTTGTCTTAGTACCCACAGCACTGTGTATATAGTTAGTGCTTAATAAATGCATATTGGTTGGTTGATTGATTTCCCTTTTGCCTCTCTTCTGTAGCGATCCCAAGAACACAACAGAAGTTATGGAACCACACGAGCCCCATCTGGCCTCACTAACGGCTAATAGCACAAGCACATGGCTGCAGAAAGATGCTTGCCCAGGCAGGTCTAAGACAGTCTCAAGTCCCTGCCTGTCATCTTCTGCCTTACTGTTTCCTTACCCGAGCACAGAGAGCCAGGGGGAGGGCAGAGGATTTCCTACATAGTAGGCTTCTTGGAAGAAAATAAGACTGCTGCCAGGATGATCCTGGGGCTGAAGAATACAGAAAGCCGTGCCCTAGCTAGCCAGCCAGGAGCTCTAGATCTTGGGAGTGCTTTGGACAGTGCAGGTTTCAGGGGAATGGAAAATATTTGTTCTGTGGTCCCATCATTTCAGGGGAGAATAATGAGTACAACAGAGTATTTATATGTTGGCTATATTTCCTCGTGTATCCTTTACATCTTATGCAGATTATGTGGCAAAGGAAATAAACAGCTGTCCTATGCCTGATACCAACATTATACATTTAGTTCCTTTTCTAAAAGGAGACCCCAATATCCATGTTTTGGGAGAAATCAAACCTTTGTTTTAGAAATGTCCTTAGAGTTACTTTGGGGTTGGAAGAGAGCAGAAGAAAGAATCCATCTCCCTCTTTGGGGTCAGGCCCCCTTCAGAATTGAACCCAACTCTATATGTTCCCTAATCTCTGGGATGCATACTTATAGCTGTACAAGTTTACCCCCAACAGACTGTAAGGTCTTTAAAGAAAGGGATATTATTGTTTTTGTCTTTGTATTCCAGTTTCTAGCATGGTGTCCTCCATTAGAATGTGAGCTCAAACCCTGGGAGGGCAGGTAGTTCTTGCCTTTTTTTGTATTCCTAGCACTTAATATAGTCCCTAGCATTCAATAAATGCTTGTCAACTGGCTGACATAAAATAGGAATTAATAAATGCTTAATGATTGATTGATTGATTGATTGATTCTAGACTCAGTGCTTGGACAGGTCCCCAAACCTCAGTCATGGTCCTGAAATAGAGGTGAGTCCCTCCCAGACAACAGTAGCCATATTCACAGAGAGATGCCATCTCTCCTTCAGAATAAATGAATAAATTGAATTAATAAAATGTTCTCACAATGCCATGAATAAAAAGCCCTCATAAAAAAAAAGAAAAAGAAAGAGAAAGAAAGACGCCTAACTTTTGTTCAAACTGTTAGTGACTTATCAGATCCTTTACTCCTAACAAGAGGGACCTGGGCATCCTGAGAAATGTGGCCTGGGAACCTGATAGCCCAAAACATGAGAAGTAGCCTGAATACAAACTTTCCTCTACTTGTCTGTTTCACTAAGGGCAGACTTGCTTCCAGGAACAAGGCTACTCAACAGAATTAGGTCTTTGGAAGAACATCTGGCCACATTTCTAGGAGGCACCTCATTATTCCCAGTCTTACTTCTTTTTGGCAAACCTCATATGGCAGAAATGGAAAAGGTCTGTGGTATCAGGCTACCTGGTGCCTATTTCCTCAGAATGAGCTCCCTAGTGTATCTTGTGCCTAGTGGAAAAGAATAACAAGGTTCCTATGAGGAATGATTCCATAGGCCAAGGGATCTTGAGAATCCTGAAGTTTTGCTTGATGTTTATTGTCAACTTTTTTTTTAACAAAAGCCGTCTTTTCTAGTTATAGTTGCTTCCTGCTAAATAATTCCTCTCCAGCCTAAATATCCTTTAGACATTTGAACAGCCATCCCTACCCCTTTAGTCTTCATTTAGAGAAGTTATGTATATTTAATTTGCCGCATTCTTCCTTGTAAATCTATCCTTGTAGCTCCTTTAATCATGCTTTTCTTGGGAGTTCCTCATATTTGTCTATATCTTAGTGGTAAATGAGGTGTTTGTAATGGAATGGCGCCTGTGTCTCTGAAGTCATGCCTTGGCCACCTCTTTTCTCCTTCTTTGTTACCTGTTATCTCTCTATCACACAGAATGGTGTAAAGGGAAAAGTGTTTGGAATCAGGAAGAACTAGGTTTGAAGTCCACCTCGGATACTGGTTCTAGGACCATGGGCAGCTCAGGAATAGTTTCCTCATCTGTAAAATGAGGGTGTCAATAGCATCTACCTCACTAGCTTGTTGTGAGGTTTAAATGAAATAACCCATGCAAAATGCTTTGTAAACCTCTATGTGGCATGCAAATGTTCATTGTTATTATGTTTAACATTATTTTAATAAAGTAAGGCAGTGTGGTACAAAGGAAAGAACATTGACTTTGGAGTCAGAGCACCCCGGCTCAACTCTTCCTTTCTCACTACCTGTGTGACTTTGGGTGAGCCTCTTACTTCTCTTACCCTCAATTTTCTCATTTCTAAAAAGGGGGTAGGACTGAATAGATGGCTTTTAAGATCATTTCTATTTCTAAATATATGATCCTATGATTATTCCCAAAACACTGATAAGCCTTCCCCTATCCCCATATTGCCATTATGAGTCAAAAGTCATCAGCCTTGGACATTCATTCAATACTCTTGTTTTCAAAGTTTCTGTTGGGTTTTGACTGTTTCATTATCAATCCCTGACTAAATTGCACTAAATTCAACTGTACTTTTCAAAATGGGCATAAGGAAGGTTAAAAATTAAGATAAAGAAACAGAAAGTATAGGTGATATATACATGATTTTACCCTTTGTTGGGTTCCCATTACTTTATTAAGATCAAGAGATGGGAAAGTCTTCAAGTTACTTCACATGAAGACCTTTAGGAAATCAGCTAGAGGCTGGGCAGCAGGCAGCCTACCTCACCACCACCACCCCTCCCCCATCATGTGTCTGTGTATTTTGCTTGAAGCCCACCAGTGAAAGCGGAGTTGGGAAATTTAATATTAACTGCACATAAACTTTCAAGTGAAATTTAGTGCTGGGATGTGTGTCTAATGGGCATTAACATTTATGGACTAAACACACATTGAGTGCCACAGGATAGTTGCTACTCACCCCTTTTGCCATTTGGATTTTGTTAAGGACACTTTTGTCTTCCTAAATTCAACTATCAAATAGTAGTTTTGCAGTTTTTTTTTTTAAAGGTTACTCATTCCATTTTTTTTAATTAAAAAAATATGCTTCAATCTGTATTCAGACACCACCAGTTCTTTCTTTGGAGATGGATAGCATTTTTTCATCATAAGTCGTTCAGAGTTGTCCTGGATCATTGCATTGCTGAGAATAGCTCAGTCATTCACAGTGATCATCTTACAATATTGCTGTTACTTTGTACACAGTACATTTATTTCACTTTGCATCAGCTCATGCAAGTCTTTCCAGGTTTTTCTGAGAGTATCCTAATCATCATTTTTTATAGTACAACAGTATTCCATCATAATAATATACCACGATTTGATCGGTCCTTCCCCAATTGATGGGTATCCCCTTGATTTCTAATTCTTCACCCCCAGAAAAGAACTGCTATAAATATTTTCAAGCATATAGGTCCTTTTCCTTTTTGCTTTTCATTTCTTTTGGGATACGGACCTAGTAGTGGTATTGCTGTAGGGTATGCCTAGTTTTATATTGGCAAGTGTTTTGTTTTTGTTTTTTTTAAACTAGACCTGTGCTTTCCTTGGTTTGGGTAACTCTAGAAATGGACCCTCCCTTTACCAATGTGGATTGGCACCTGCTCTTCAACTTAAAGTCTTAGAGAATTAGCTATAGAACTGAGAGGTCAAGAGACTTTTCCAGGTCACACAGCCAGTCACACACACCAGAGGCAAGACTTGAAGCCAGGTCTTCATGACTCCTCTTATCCACTATGCCATGCTTCCTCTTTATTTGTTGAATAGTAAGCCTAAGTACTTGGATTAAAATGTTACACCAAGGTAGGCCTATGGAAGAACTCTTGTTACAGCAGACCTCCAGATTCAGAAAGTAAGGCTGATACTCACTTTAGGAAGACTTTCTCTCTGTTAACAGCAAGAAATAGGGAACACTGGTTCATCGTTCTCTGTGTATATCCATGTATTTGGGGATATTGTGTGAAAGGATTAGAAAAGTAAGAGAAGAGCTTCTCACACCTGGATCATTGCTTACTATAATTCTAAGGGTATGGCCAAATCTTTTCTTTACCACTGGCTATGACTGTCCTATTGTTCCAGCCACCATCCCTGTGATATGCCAGATCAAAACTCTCTTTGCTTGCCTACCACTCTCCCATGTGGATTGTTTCCCCCCTTTTAGAATATAAGGGCATTGAATGAAGAATGAAAAAGTATTTGATAAGTGCTTACTATGAGCCAAGTACTGTGCTAAGCACTCAGATAGTCCTTGTCTTCAAAAGGCTTACATTCTAGTAGAGGATTGGGGTATAACAGATATAGGTAGTAGGAGTCAGAGGAAGGGTACTTGGGTTTAGAAAGTTAAATCAATGGTGAATGATGTCATAGGGGATTAAATTGATGGACATTTTCAGTAGCCTTGGCTGATTTGATTATAAAAGGAGAAAGGCACATACGTAATGGGGCAAGGTGGGCTGGTGAGAAGATGGTCAGGAGTAAAGGTACAGACTGACTTGTTTTTTTGTCTTTGTACCCCCAGGATTTATCACAGTACCTGGCACACAGTAAATGTTTAAACAATGCTTTTAAAAAATCCAATCAGTCATTGCATGTCAGAAATATATCCTTTTAGCATTTATTTCTGTTAAAATAAAAAAAAATAACCTTGGGATGGGGACACTTACCAGTCACGTAAGCTTTGGGGTGTGTGTATGTGTGTGTGTGTGTGTGTGTGTGTGTGTGTGTGTGTGTGAGAGAGAGAGAGAGAGAGAGAGAGAGAGAGAGAGAGAGAGATCTGAGATTAGATTTTGATAGGGTATTGGGAAATGAGAGGAGACCTTGAGATCGCTGATTCTGAGATACTGTGAGTCTGGAAAAGAAGGAAAGGATTGAAAGCAGTTAGAGATTTTCTGTTATTTCAATCTAGATAGAACTAGAAGGTGCTGTCCAGCTCCTGAATCACACATAGTTTGTGGGAGACAAAGCCTTATTCATAGCTGTGACTGATTAACTAATCTACTGCCCCACTCCCTGTAGAAACACTGATCAGCCAGAACTTTTTAAAAAGCCAACAAAAAACAATTCTGTTGGTTATCTGGATGCTAAACCTTTTTCCAGGTTAAAATGCAAAAGCAAAGGATGGCAGTAGGAAAAGCCTACTGTTGATCTTGAAGTCACATAGAGGGGAAATGAATTCCCCCTTCCAATCCTTTCTAGCTGTATGATCATGGCCAAGACATAATGATAGAGTATCATAGGTCTAGGGATGGAAAGGAGCTTAAAAGTCATCAAGTCCAACCCCTTTATGTTACAAGTGAGGAAACTGAAGACCAGAGAGGTTGTGACTTTCCCAAGGTCATGTAGATAGTAAGTAGTACAGATGAGATTCAAAGTCAGTTTCTGTGATTTCAAGTTCAGTCCTCTTTCTGCAGTACCAACCTGCCTCTTCTAGGCTTGAACATCTCTCTGAGCCTGTCTCCTCATCTGTCAAGTGGCAATAATAATACCTGTAATAGCTAGCTCATAGTGTTGTAGGACTCAAATGAGATGAGGTATGCACAGAACTTTGCAAATCCTAAAGTATCCTACAAATGCCAGCTATTATTAGTCTTATGATGATTATTGTTATTAAAATAATTATCCTTATAAGGGGCTCTGCATGCATATGCAGTGGGAGCAAGCATCTGTTAGAGCTGGACTTCTTATAAACCTTCTCTCTGGCTTTTTTAGTGGCCAACTCTACTCATGTCATGTGTGTGTGTGTGTGTGTGTGTGTGTGTGTGTGTGTGTGTATTTATCCATCCAATTCTTTTGTAGCTATCCTTATATTATCTGTACACCAAAAAGAGAAATTTCTCAGAGAATTCCCTGTTGAGGGGGTGGGAGGTGGAGAGAACACAGTGAATAAAGAAGCAGGTTCTAGGTCAGTCAAGAACGCAACTGAAAAGAAAATGAAGTTACTCACATGTACCTTAGCTTCTGCTCAAGTATGACCTTCATGAGTCTGAAGTGTTAACTGCATTCCCTACAAGAGGATACCACCCTGAGGAAGATACAGAGACTGTCAAGATATAACTGCTGGGGACTGGGGGTGGGGTGGGGGAGATGCTATACCTCCCAATTTTGCCCATAACTAGCTCTGTTCCACAGCACACCCCAATCCATGGCTGAGTGAGGCAGTTTTTGCAGTACTTGGTAAACAGTGGGGTATTTTGTTTTTCAGCACCTTAAAACAAAATTTTAAATTTTAAATGAGCAGTGCGTCCATGGTGGCTATTTGTGGTTACAGCCTCTAATATAAATCTCTTTTAGTGACATGTAAGAACAGTGTACGTAATGAAATATCCACATGAAACTTGATTTAATGTGTCTTTTCATTAATATAACAAATGAAGTGTACCAAAATTTGCAAATATATTCCTTTGGGCCTAATTAAAATACCAAACAATATACATATATATGTATATTTTAAATGAAGACATTCAGTAGCTAGAATTAGCTGCAAAATTAATTCAAATTGAAAAATACATTATGAGCGTATTGTTGTTATTAACATATCAAATCCTCCTCATTGTAAATATATCAAATAATGCATTGTGATTTACTGTGAGCAGGAGATGATAGGTATGTTTTGCATGTGAAATATTGCATTGCTGAAGGGTAAGTAGTTGGAGTGTTGCATGAATAGGCAGCATCAGATTAAGAAAGAATCCTTTCAGCTAGAGGGTGGTTTCCCTATGCCCCATGGACAGATAGTATGGCTATACTGCAGGGATGCCTTCTTTCAGGTTATGTCAGCTTACAAAGTAGACATCCATCTTCTATCTCTCTGACCCCAAGGTGGCTCATTAGCCAAAATTCTATGTCTAAAACAGCAACATTATATGGTAGCCCCAGGGAAAGTTAAAAGGAGTAAGTGGCCTATGGGAAAGTGATCCTGTCACCAAATGAGGTATAACTAAGGGCTCTTTGGAATGACTTTGTCCAGCCCTGGCCCTTTAGTGATTCTTATCTCTTTAAGACTGAAAAATGATGGTAATTCCCACTCTGCAATAGAATTTGAATTAAGAATTAAGAGGTGGTCTTCCAGTGCTAAGATGGCAGAATAAAGAAGGAACCCTCTGCAGGCCTCCCAAATCCCCCTCCAAACAACTAGCAAACCATCTCAGAATTGATCTACGGGCAGGGAAGCAGCTTACCAGCCCAGCAGGAAAGATCTGTCTCATTGGGGTTGAAGGGAGGGAGGTCCAAGAGCAGCAGCAGTAGCAGCAGCCAGCCTCACAGCAGGGGCCCTGCAGCAAGGCTCCAAGCCTGGGGCAATCCTCCATCAAGGCCCCACCCTTCTGCATGCCAGCAGCCCCCTGGCAAGTGAGCAGTCTGTGCAGCACAGCAAGGCCCCATCCCAGAGACCCCACCCCCAACATGGGCCACCAGGGAGGCCTGCATGCCATTGTTGACCAGTGGTGAGACCTCTGGGGCCTACAAGCAGAGAGACCTTGTTTCCACGGCAACCCAGTAGCAGGGACCCACCCCTGGGACAGACTCCCAACAAAATCCCTCTTCCAGGGCCAGCTACCAGAAAGATTCTGTTACCATAGCAACCCAGCAGCAAGGCCCCATTCCTGGAGCAGGCCAGCAGCTAAACCTCACACCCAGGGGAGGCCAACAGGGAGGCCCCAATCCCCAGCACAAGCCAAAAGGGAAGCCTACCCTCCAGAGCCCAACTCTCACATAAAAACACCAAGTCACAAAAAAAGCAGAAAAAAATGAGAAAAAAAAGGAGCTTGACTATAGAAAGTTACCATGGTGATAGGGAGGATCAAAGCATAAACTTAAAAAGGATAATAGTATCAAAATGGCTACATGTGAAACCCCAAAGAAAAACATAATTTGGTCTCAGGCCCAAAAAGAATTCCTGGAAGAGCTTAAAAAGGATTTTAAAAAGCAAATTAGAGAATTAGAAGAAAAAAATTGGAAAAGAAATTAAAGTAATACAAGAGAATCATGTGAAAAAAAAGAGTCAATAGCATAAGAAAAGATATACAAAAATTTACCAAGGAAAATAAGTACCTAAAAAAATAGAATTGGCCAAACACAAAAGGAAGTACAAAAGTTCACTGAAGAAAATAATTCCTTAAAACTTAGAATAGAACAAGTGGAAACTAATGACTCTATGAGACATGAAGATATGATAAAAACAAACTCAAAAAAGTAAAAAAAAAAATGGAAGAAAATATGAAATTTCTCATTGGAAAAACAACCTAGAAAATAGATCCAGGAGAGAAATATAGAAATTATTAGAACACCTGAAAGCCATGATAAAAAATAAAGCCTGGACAATATCTTTCAAGAAATTATCAAAGAAAACTGCCATGATATGTTACAACCAGAGGGCAAAATGCAAATTGAAAGAATCCACCAATCACCACCTGAAAGATCCCAAAATGAAAACTCCCAGGAAAACATAGCCGAATTCCAAAGCTCACCGATCAATGAGAAATTATTGCCAGCAACCAAAAAGAAACAATTCTAATATTGTGGAGCTACAGTCAGGATTACACAGGATTTGGCAGTTTCCACATTAAAGAACCGGAGGGCTTGATATACCAGAAGGCAAAGGAGTTAGGATTGCAATCAAGAATCACCTACTCAGCAAAAAATTGAATAGAATCTATCAGGGGAAAAAAATGAACATTTAATGAAATAGAGGACTTTCAAGCATTTCTAATTAAAAGACCAGAGCTGAATTTTAAAAATTGACCTCCAAATACAAGACTCAAGAAAAACATAAAAAGGTAAAAAAGAAACAACAAAGAGAAAACATAAAAAATTCAATAAAGTTAAATTGCTTATATTTCTGTATGGCAAGATAATATTTGTAATTCTTAACAACCTTATTACTATAAGAGCAATTATAAGGAGTATATGTAGACAGAGGGTGTGGATATAAGGTGACTTTTATGGGATAATTGAGAGGAGAAAAAGAAATTGCACTGGAAGAATAAGGAGGGGGGAGATTGAAGATGGTAAATTATGCCACATAAAAGAGGCATGAAAGAGCTATTATAATGGAGGAGAAAATGGGGGAGGGTGGTGGCAAGTAAAGCTTAAACCTTACTCTCAACCACATTGGCTCAAAGAGGGAATAACATACACACTCAGTTGGATATAGAAATCTATCTTACCCTATAAGGAAGTAAAAAGGGATGGGGATAATAGAAGGAGGAGGGGGACTGATAAAGGGAAAGTATATTAGGGAAGGTGGTAATCAGAGAAGGAAAGGGCAGGAGTAAGAAAGAGGGAGGGATAAATAAGTAAAAAAATAGCATGAAGAGAAATACATAGTTAGTTTTCATAACTATAAATGTGAATGGGATGAACTCACTCATAAAACAGAAGTGGTTGGCAAAATGGATTAAAAACCAGAATCCTACAATATGTTGTTTACAAGAAACACATTTGAAACATAGAGATACACACAGGGTAAAAGTAAGGGACTGGAGCAGAATCTATTATGCTTCAGCTGAAGCAAAGAAAGCAGGAGTAGCAATCATGATCTCAGACAAAGCAAAAGCAAAAATAGATCTAATTTAAAAAATAGATCTAAAAATTCTAATGAAGGAAACTATATCCTGCTGAAAGGTACCATAGATAATGAAGTCATGTCAATACTAAGCATACATGCACCAAATTGTATGGCATCTAAATTTTTGAAGAAGTTGAATGAGTTACAGGAAAAAATAGATAATAAAACTAGTGGGGGAACCTCAACTTTCCCCTCTCAAAACTTGATAAATCTAAACAAAAAATAAATAAGAAAGAAGGAAAAGAGGTGAATAAAATTCTGGAAAAGTTAGATATGATAGCTCTGTGGAGAAAATTAAATGGAAATAGAAAGGAATACATGTTTTTCTCAGCGGTATATGGCACCTATACAAATTGACCATGTATTAGGTCATGAAAACCTCACAACCAAATGCAAAAAAGCAGAAATAGTAAACATCCTTTTCAGATCATAATGCAATAAAAATTACTTTTGCTTCAGACAAATAAAGTCAGATCTAAATAATTGGAAAAACATTAGTTGCTCATGGGTAGACCAAGCTAATATAATAAAAATGACAATTCTACCTAAGCTAATTTACTTATTCTGTGCCATACCAATGAAACTACCAAAAATTATTTTATAGAGCTAGAAAAAATAATAACAAGAATCGTTTGGAATAACAAAAGATCCAGAATATCAATGAAACTAATCAAAAGAAATGCAGGGGAAGGTGGCCTACCTGTTCCAGATCTCAAATTGTATTATATAACAGCAATCATCAAAACTACTTGGTACTGGCTAAGAAATAAAGTGGTGGATCAGTGGAACAAGTTAGGTATGCAAGACACAGTAGTCAATGACTATAGTAATTTACTATTTGATAAACCCAAAGACCCCAGCTTCTGGGATAAGAACTCACTGTTTGACAAAAACTGCTGGGAAAACTGGAAAAGAGTATGGCAGAAACTAAGCATAGACCAAGGTGTCACACCATATACCAAAATAAAGTCAAAATAGGTTCATGATTCATATATAAAGGCTGATACTATAAGCAAACTGGGACAGCAAAGAATAGTTTACCTATCAGATTTATGGAGAACAGAATAATTCATGACTAAACAGAAGATAGAGAACATTACAAAATGCAAAATGGATAATTTTGATTACATTAAATTGAAAAGTTTTTGCACAAAAAAAGCCAATGCAACCAAGATTAGAAGGAAAGTGGAAAATTGGGAAAGAGTTTTTACAACCAGTGTCTCTGATAAGGGCCTCATTTCTAAAATATATAGAGAATTAAGTTAAATTTGTAAGAATACAAGTCATTCCCCAACTGATAAATGGTCAAAGGATATGAACAGTCAGTTCTCAGATGAAGAAATTAAAGCCATCTATACTCATATGAAAAAATGCTCTAAATCACTATCGATTAGAGAAATGCAAATCAAAACAACTCTAAGGTACCACATCACACCTATCAGATTGGCCAACATGACAAAACAGGAAAATGATAAATGTTGGAGAAGATGTGGGAAAACTGGAGCACTAATGCATTGTTGGTGAAGTTGTGAAATGATCCAACCATTTTGGAGAGCAATTTGGAACTATGCCCAAAGAGCTATAAAAACATGCATATTCTTTGACCCAGCAATAGCACTTCTAGGGCTATATCCCAAAGAGATCATAAAAATGGGAAAAGGACCCAACATATACAAAAATATTTATAGCAGCTCTTTTTGTGGTGGCAAAGAAATGGAAATTGAGAAGATATCCATCAATTGGGGAATGGCTGAACAAGATAGGGTATATAAATGTAATGGAATACTATTGTGCTATAAGAAATGATGAGCAGGCAGACTTCAGAAAAACCTGGAAAGACTTGTATGGTCTGTTGCTGAGTGAAATAAGCAGAACCAAGAGAACATTGTACACAGTAACAGCCACATTGTGCAATGACTAACGTTGAAAGACTCAGCCCTTCTCAGCAATGTAAGGATCTAACACATCCCATGATGGAAAGGTCTCATGATGGAAAATGCTATCCACATTTAAAGAAAGAACTATGGAGTTTGAATGCATATCAAAGCATACTATTTGCTATTTTTTTCTTCTGTTTTGTTTTGTTTTCTCTTTCTAGTGGTTTTTCTATTGGTTCTAATTCTTCCTTACAACATCACTAATGTGAAAATATGTTTAATAGGAATGTATATGTATAGCCTATATCAGATTGTGTGCCACTTTGGGGAGGGAGGTGGGGAGGGAGAGGAAGAAAAATTTAAAACTCAAAAGCTAATGGAAGTGATTGTTGATAAATCAAAATAAACTAATAAAAAAATTGCTTTTGCTAATAAACAATGGAAAGAGAGATTAAAAATTAATTGGAAATTAAATGATCTAATCCTAAAAACCAAGTGGGTCAAAGAACAAATCATAGAAACAATCAATAATTTCATTAAAGAAAATGACAACAATGAGACAATATACCAAAATTTGTGTGATGCCGCCAAAGTGGTACTTAAGGGAAAATTTATATCTCTAATTGCATGCAACTAAAAAAAAAATTAGAAAAAGAACAAATTAAAATCTCCAATTAAACACCAAATTGGAAGCCCTGAAAACCAAAGGAGAGATTAATAAAATTGAAAGTAAGAAAATCATTGAATTAATAAATAAAACTAGAAGATGGTTTTATGGGAAAAAAACAATAAAAGAGATAAATCATTGGTTAATTTGATTTAAAAAAGGAAAGAAGAAAGCCAAATTACCAGTATCAAAAATGAAAGGGGTGAATTCACCACCAATAAAGAGGAAATTAAGACAATTGTTAGGCGTTATTTTGTCCAATTCTATGGCAATAAATTTGACAATCTAAATTAAATGGATGAATATCTACAAAAATATAAATTACCTAGATTAGCAGAAGAAGTAATAGAAAAAGAAATTGAGCAAGCCATCAATAAACTTCCTAAGAAAAAACTCCCAGGACCAGACAAATTCACAAGCAAATTCTATCAAACATTTAAAGAACAATTAATCCCAATATTATGTAAACTATTTGGAAAAATAGGCAAAGAAGTCCTACCAAATTCCTTTTACAACACTAATATGGTGCTGATACCCAAACTAGGAAGAACCAAAACAGAAGATGAAAACTGTAGAGCAATTTCCCTAATGAATATTGATGCAAAAATTTTAAATAAAATACTAGCAAGGATAAATGTATTTAAATAAAATACAGCATTGTACCACAAGGATCACACACTATGACCAGGTGAGATTTATACCAAGAATGCAAGACTGGTTCAATATTGGGAAAACTATCAGCATAATTGACCATACCAATAACAAAACCAACAGAAATCATATGATCATCTCAGTAGATGCAGAAAAAGCTTTTGACAAAATACAGCACTTATTCCTATTAAAAACACCAGAGAGCATAGGAATAAATGCAGCTTATCTTAAAATGATAAGTAATGTTTATCTAAAACCATCAGCAAGCATAATCTGTAATGGGGATCAGCTAGCAGCCTTCCCAATACAATTGGGGTGAAGCAAGGATGCCCATTATCTCCTTTATTATTTAATATTGTATTATAAATTTTAACTATAGCAATAAGAGAAGAAAAATAAATTAAAGGAATGAGAATAGGTAATGAGGAAACAAAACTATCACTCTCTACAGATGATCCTAGAGGATCAACTAAAAAACTACTTGGAATTATTAACAACTTTAGCAAAAATGCAAGATACAAAATAGACTGACATAACTCATCAGCATTTCTATATATTATCAACAAAGTCCCACAGCAGGAGATAAACTCCATTCAAAATAACTGTAGACAATATAAAATACTTGGGAGTCTACCTGCTGAGACAAACCTAGGAACTATATGAATACAACCATAGAACACTTTTAACACAAATAAAGTCTGATCTAAACAATTGGGAAAATGTTAATTGCTCACAGTTAGGTTAAGCTAATATAATAAAAATGATTAATTCTACCTAAATTAATCTATTCAGTGCCATACTAAACTATCAAAAATTATTTTGTAGAACTAGAAAAAAATAATTAAAAAAAATTCATCTGGAAGAACAAGAGCTCAGGGATATCAAGGGAATCAGTGAGGAAAAAGTGCAAAAGAAAGTGGTCTAGCCATACCAAATCTCAAACGATAGAGTGATAATTATCAAAACAATCTGGTGTTGGCTAAGAAATAGAGCGGTGGATCAGTGGAATAGATTAGATACAAATTACATTATAGTAAATGACTATAGTAATCTAGTATATGATAAACCCAAAGATCCCAAGTGTTTGGGGCAAAAACTCATTATTTGACAAAACCTGTTGGGAAAATTGGACAACAGTATGGCAGAAACTAGATATAGACCTACATCTCACACCACATACCAAGATAAGGTCAACATGGGTACATGATTTACACAGAAAGGGTGATACCATAAACAAATTAAAAGAGCATGGAATAATTTATCTGTCAGATTTATAAATAAGGGAAGAGTTTAGGACTGAAGAAGATATAGAGAGCATTACAAAATATAAAATAAATAATTTTGATTATATAAAATTAAAAAGGTTTTGCCCAAACAAAACCAATGCAACCAAAATTATAAGGAAAGCAGAAAACTGGGAGGGGAGGACGAATTTTGCAACAAGTATCTGATAAAGGCCTTATTTCTCAAATATATAGAGAACTGAGTTAAATTTATAACAATATAAGTCATTCCCCAACTGATAAATGGTCAAAGCATATGAACAGGCAGTTTTCAGACAAAGAAAACAAATCTACCCATAGTCATATGAAAAAATTCTCTAAATCACTACTGATCAGAGAAATACAAATTAAAACAACTCTGAGGTACCACCTCACACCTATCACACTGGCTAACATGACAAAAAAGGAAAATATTGGATGTTGGAGGCAATGTGGGAAAACTGGGACACTAATGCACTGTGCATACCCTTTGACCCAGCAATACCACTGCCAGGTCTATATCCCAAAGATATACAAAAAAAAAAAAGGGAAAAGGACCTGTTTGTACAAAAATATTTATTGCAGCTCTTTTTGTGGTGGCTAAGAATTGGAAATCAAAGGGATGCCCATCAACTAGGTAATGGCAAAACAAGCTGTGGTATATGATTTTAGTGGAATATTATTGTGCTATAAGAAATGACAAGCAGGATGACTTCAGAAAAACCTGGAAGGATTTACATGAACTAATGCATAATGAAGTGAACAGAACCAGGAGAATATTGTACATAGTAACAGCAATGTTGTTTGATGAAGAACTGTGAATGACTTAGCTATTCTCAGCAATACAATGATCCAAGTCAATCCCAAAGGACTAATAACGAAGTATACTATTTGCCTCCAGAGATAGAACTGATATTGATTAAATATAGACTGAAGCATGCTATTTTTCACTTTCTTTCATTTTTTTATTTTGAGTCTTCTTATACAAAATGACTAATATAGAAATGTTTTATATAATTTCACATGTATAACCTATATCTGATTGCTTACCATCTCAGGAAGGAGGAAGAGAGAAGGAGGAATTAAATTTGGAACTCAAAACTTTAAATAAAAATGTTAAAAATTGGGGAAAAAAATTAAGAGGTGCTTTTTTGGCAGCAAGAAAGTGGAAACAAAGATGATTCTTATTGATTAGAGAATATCTGAGTTCAAGATGAAAAATGAAGAAATAGATTTGAGGAATTCAGAGAAACAAGAGAAGACTTGTATATACTAAGACTCAGTGAAATAAGCAAACCAGAAAGATAATATGACCTCTGATTACAATGATGTCAATGAAAAACACACCAAAAACAAAGCTGATCCCTATGTAATGGCCAATCTTGACCTCAGACAAGAAATGGCCAATGCCCCTCCACCCTTGCCTTGGAGAGGTAGTAGATTGTGGGTGCAGAATGCTACACAGAATTGATTATGCTTAACTATTTTTCTTTGTTACAAAGGAAGGCTTATCGGAAATGACTGATGTAAAACATAAAACATCAATAAAACTTTCATCTAAAAAAGTAAACAGGTATTAATGGCATATCCCTCCTTTCCCAGTTCTGCAAATCATCTGGCCAAATCTGTGAACAGAGACCACCGGTGAGGCCAATCCAAAATACCTTCGAGACAAGGTGGCCAGAAGCCAATCTTAGCAATGATTTTGCATTTATCTCCAGGGGGAGATTTCATGACCACAAGGACCCCATCTGCCATTGGTTATCTCTTTGTATCAGGCTACCTTCTTTCCACGCCTTGCTGGGGTTAAGGGCTTTAGGCATTGGTTCAGGGCAGGGTTATCTTATCATATATGTTGCCTCAGAATATAGTCATATTCAAGTAGCCTACCACCCTATAGGGCCTGTCATTCTTGTAGAGGATGGTGGGGGGAAAGGGGAGAAGTGTTGGTTATGTTAGTGAAATCACTGACTCTATGATGAGGTTTGTCTCCCAGATTAGTGCTAGGCAAGGCAATCTGAGACATTACCTTTACTTATGAATAGAAAGAAATAGACTGAGGAAACCAGCCAACTGTGATGAAGCCCAGATAAAGTGGTCAGAAAGCTACACAAGCTGAGTAACTGAATAGGAGGTTAGGTGAATGCTGATACTTTGTAAATTGTAATGATCTGTTATCCTGATCTCTTCTATGGCGGTAAAATAAATTAGAGTAAAATAAAAGACTCTGCATGCTGTCTAGAGAGAACCTAGGAAAGGAATTATGAAGGAGTAAAGTTAGGAATGGATATCCAAAGGTGCACTATAAAAAGAACTCCTTTGGTGGAGATATTTGGGTGTTAAGAGTGAAAAATCCCTGGACCCCGGCATCCAGAGCCAACATGAACAAGCAGTGAAAACACTGGCCCTGGAGATAGATCAAATCCCACATCTGATGCTTACTATTAATGTAGCTTTGGGCAATAGTGGCATCTCTAAGCATGAGGATGGTGCTGAATTCTTCAGGATAGCACTAAAACTACTATATATGTACAATATATCATGTTTATAAAATGGTACTTTAAAACCATACAAACAGATGAAATTCCTATGGGATTGAGTCTTGAGGGGGAGAAATGGGTCCTCAGGTAGGCCTGAGGCTTTGTGGGATGGAAAGGATAGGGCAGGGCATAGCAGGGCAGGTAAGCTATTACGTACCACCCACTCTCCCCCCACCCCGTTGATCTGTCCCCATGCAGTTTTGATCCTGTCACAAATATCGGTGATCTCACTGTGTTGTTGCTATGCCACGGGCAACCTAAAGACACAGTGCATCTTGAAAGTCTGACTCCAGCCCTCTGGGTAGAATGATTTTTTAAAAAAACATACTTGCCTTGAACTTGCTTTATGAGCTTGCTAATGGCTCCAGGTAGACCCCAGGGCTAGGGAGATGGCCTGTGATCTATGGCATTGTGTGTGAAGACCAGAGCAGTTCTGTTTCAGCTCCATCTCATTGCCAGTAGCAAAGCAACCAGAACCCCACAGCTATCTGGATGATAGAAGAGGGGAAACTGTTATCCATTCTTCGCAGGCTGCCCTGACCAGGTGACACAATTATAGTGTTAGGAAAGTCTCAATTCAAATCCTATCTCAAATACTTCTTAGTTGTGTAACCCTGGGCAAATCACTTAATCTCTTTCAGGCTCAGTTTCCTCATCTGTAAAATGAACATATATGTGTTCAATCTGAGTCTTTCATTTCTCTCTCAGGAAGTGGATAGCATGTTTCAGGATTAGTCCTCTGAAATAGGGGTTGATCACTATGCTGATATGCGTTCCTAGTTTTTTTCAAAGTTCTTTGCCTTTTCCAATATTGTTGTCATTTTTATAAATTGTTCCCCTGGTTCTGTTCACTTCACTCTGCATCAGATCACTCTGAAACCAGCCTCTTATATAATACTATTCCATCACATTTATATATCATAATTTATATATTGCCCCAAATTTAAGGGCATCCCCTCAGATTCTCATTCTTTGCCATCTCAAAAAAGCTATAAATATTTTCGTATGTCCCCAGTTAGAGTTTATTTTGCTCAAAACTAACCCAACTCTTCATTTACCATTCTTCTAATTCTCCCATCTGCATTATCCCCTTTCCCTCATATTTCTGTTGAGTGGAATGTATTTCTATACCAACTCTGTGTGTGTGTGTGTGTGTGTGTATGTGTGTTTTCTTCCTTTTTTTTTTGTTAGTTCAGACTGAGATTCTAGTATCTTAGGCTCCCAACCCCTCCCCCAACCCCCTACTCTTTGTCTGAACAGATGTCTACTTGCCCACCCTGATTATGTGAGATAATTTTCCTTAACCTTCACTTCCCTCCCCAACATCCATTGTATTGCTCTTATATTCTCTTAAGACCATCAAGACAACCGAACCACTCCCAGGCCTTATCTAATTAGACTCCTTCTGAGAACCTCAATAATGATAGGATTCATAAGGGACACATAATCATCTCCCCATAGCTAAAAGTATCCTTGTTTAGTCCTCCATCGTTGTTCATTCATGTTTACCTTCTTATTTTTCTCTTTACTCTTGTGTTTGAACTTCAAAGTTTCTCTGCAGTTCTGGTCTTTTCATCAAGAATGCTTATGCCCATCCCAAAGAGATCATAAAAATAGGTAAAGCACCCACATGCACAAAAATATTTATAGCAGCTCTTGCTGTGGTGACAAAGAATCAGAAATTGAGGGGATGCCCATCAATTGGGGAATGGCTGAACAAGTTGTGGTATATGAATGTAATGGAATACTATTGTGCTATAAGAAATGATGATCAAGCAGACTTCAGAAAAACCTCAAAAGACATGTATGAACTGATGCTGAGTGAAGTGAGTAGAACCAGGAGAACATTATACACAGTAATAGCCACATTGTGCAATGACTAACTTTCATAGACTTTACTCTTCTCAGCAATGCAAGGATCTAAGACAACTCCAAGACTCGTGATGGAAAATGCTATCCACATCCAGAGAAAGAACAATGGAGTCTGAATGCAGATTGAAGCGTAGTATTTGCTCTCTTTTTTTGTTGTTGTTTTGTTTTGTTTCTCCTTTCTCACGGTTCCTCCCATTGGTTCTAATTCTTCTTTACAACATGACTAATGTGAAAATATGTTTAATAGAAATGTATATGTAGAGCCTATATCAGATATGTAGAGCCTATATCAGATTGCACACCATCTTGGGGAGGGGAGAGAGAAGAGAAGGGGAGAAAATTTAGAACGCAGAAGCTCATGGAAGTGAATGTTGAAAACTAAAAATAAATAAATTAATTAAAAAAAAAGAATGTTTATACCCTCTATTTCCTTGAAGGTCTACTTTTTTCTCCTTTAGCATTATACTCACCTTTGCTGGATAAGTAATTCTTGGCTTTATGCCCAATATCCTTTGCTGATTGTATCCCAAGTTCTCCACTCCTTTATAGTGGTGGCTGCTAAATTGTGTGTGATGTTGACAGCTTTCTGGCTGTTGGCAGAGATTTTTCTTTGACCTGGAAATTCTGGATTTTTCCTACAATGTTCTTGGGAGTTTTCATTTTGGAATTTCTTTTAAGAGGCAACCAATAGATCCTTTCTATTTTCACTTTGCCTTGTGGTGCAAAGAGCTCTAGGAATATTACTTTTAAGATTTCTTGAAATGTAATGTCTAGGTCTTCTTTTGGAAAATGTCATTCAGATAGTCTAGTTATTCTTATTTTTTTTCTCCTTGATCTGTTTTCCAGATCAGTTGTTTTTGCTATGAGATACCTTATATTTTTTTCTATTTTTTTCAGCATTTGACTTTGCTTTAATATTTCCTGTTATCTCAGAATTGTCTTCTTTTTGATTCATTCTAATATTTAGAAGGGGCAGCTAAGTGTAGCAGTGAATAGAGTGCCAGCCCTAAAGTCAGGAACACTCATCTTCCTGAGTTCAAATCCAGCCTTAGACACTTACTAGCTATGTGACCCGGACAAGTCACTTAACTTGTTTGCCTTAATCCACTGGAGAAGGAAATGGCAAACCACTCCAGTATCTTTGCCAAGAATAGTTCGTGGGGTCATGAAGAGTTGTACACAACTGAACAATAACTCCATCATCTTGATTCTGCTCTCTCCAATATAACTTTTTTAAAATAGTATTTTATTTTTTTCTAATTACATGTAAAGGCAATTTTCAACATTAATTTTTATAAGATTTTGAGTTCCAAATTTGTCTCCCTTCCTCCCTTCTCTTCCCCCCTTCCCAAGATGGCAAGCAATCTGATATAGGTTATACAGGTTCAATCACGTATAATACCAATATAACTTTTTTTTTTAATATTTTCTGTTGTCCTTAGCTTCCTCCCCAGGTTCAGCTCATGCTGAACCTTGGTACTCCAGAGACTATTCATATAAGACAGTGAGGACAGTGCCATGCTTTGATATTTTATATTATTCCACTATTACATACCTTTTCTTCTGTCTTCTGTACATGTCTTTTGTTTCTGTTTTTTTTTTAAGTGTGAATGTGTTTCTGAGCTCCCTTTGTATCCATGGTAGTCTCATTGGACAGTTTCCCCTTTTCCTTGTCTTCAAAATTATTGTCTTTGTGCCTTCATTATGGAGAACTCCCTAGCTGACTTCACTTGGAGATTCTCAGGTTCCTACCTATCCTTTTCCTAAACCCTTTTATTTTATTTTATTTTATTTGGCTAGAAATTCAAATTCTTTAAAATGTTTACATAGAAAATATTTATGCATGTACATATTACAATGGGATTTGGTGGGGGGGGAGAACATGGGGCTGCAATTAACAAGCAAACGAGACAAGATGCATAGCTGTGGTCTGCTCTGGAAAACAGGGTGGGTGCCTTTCTCAAAGCTTGGGAGGAGTGGGGACAGTGAGGCCAACAAGGTCAAGGATTAAACTGCACCTTGATTCTGTAGACAACCAAGGCCTAACTTGCCCCTAGTGATTGGGATCTTTCCCCAAATATTTGGAATCCAGCTCAATTGCCTGGCATGGAGGGATTCTCACTGCAACAGTGCCATTCCCAACACACACACATTCACCCACATTCCTGAACTCTTTTAAATCTTCCCCCATCACATCTCAAGGTCAGACTACATTTTCCTCTCGTTTTCTAGTATACATTCTAAGATGGCATACTAATTTTCCTGGGGGTTCCATTTTCATCTCTAGTTCTCTTTCTTGGTGAGAATCCCATCCAGACTAGGATGTCTTCCTGTTGATCTGCACTTTTTGAAGCATGAAAATTAAAGCTAAAGAAGAAAGTATTCACTGTTTTTTTTTTGTTTGTTTTGTTTTGTTTTGGCAAAGAGAGGGGACCAGCAGGTATCCAGGTAATTCCCTGTTGCTATTATATCATACCTCTAGTCCAGCCTTGTGATTGGTTTCCCTAAGTCTTCATTCATTTCTTCTTTCTATCCAGAAGGTCTGCAGTAATCTCTGATACCAACATTGCTTTAGTTTCTTTCTCCATTGATATGCACTCAAATTTTTTCTACCAAGCTTTCTCACTTCAGTTCTTAGATATCCTCATATGAACATGTCTTCTTACTATGTAACATTACTTGCCCCCTTCCTTTTAACTACTCTTTAAAAAAAAAAAGATACAGAGTCATAAATAGGGTAGAGACACTGGAACTTTGTCCTAGAGCACTGAATTTAGAAGGTACTAGAAGCAGTTGCAAGAAACACAGTAGGACCACATGGTGTCAACCCTAGATAGGGGGCTTGGCAAGGCTGAGGAGGTCTAGGACAATGTTGATGCTATTGTATGCTAGTACTCCTAGAGGCCTGGGAATGGCAAGTATGGTGGGGGAATGGGGAGAGGGGAGGTCTGACAGCTTTTCTGGTATACAAATTTGATTCTTCCCTTCACCTCCCCAGCATTCACACATGCCAATGAAACCAAGCACCCATCCCTTCTCTCTCTCTCTCTCTTTCTTTCTCTCTTTTCTTCTCCCCTTCTCTCTCCTTCTCTCTCCCTCTCTCTCTCCATGCAGATAGTGGGTGAGGTCTGGCCTCAGGAAAGAAGTGACAAAAAGTGGGAACCCTCTGCCAAACCATTAAAGTATTAGGTGCTGATATTTGCTCCAGCGCCTCCACCCTGAGCTAAGCAAGTGCCCTCCCGCACTGCTGCCCATGGTACATAAACACACACACAGGCCATCTCCACAGAAGAGACAAGGAACAGCCGAAAACCCACATGGTCTCACTCCCGCTGTGTGTGGGCAGAGGATGCTAGGGTGAGAATGTCCCACACACATGTTTAAAAGTCAATCTGTGGGTGAGGTTAGTGTCACTTGCCTTAAGCATGATTTGCATCGTCTCAGATACACAAATTCCTTATTTGTTACAACTCTGATTAGGTAGCTGTGTGACTTATTAACTATATAATCCTGGGCAAGTCAGCCTCTTTCAGCCTCAATTTCCTCATCTGCAAAGTAGGAATAATGATGACAGCACCTATCTCACAGAATTATTTTGAGGATCAAATGAGATAATATATGTGAAGCGTTTTTTATTCTTTTTTTTTTTTTTTTTAGGCAATTGAGGTTAAGTGACTTGCCCAGCGTCACACAGCTAGTAAGTGTCTGAGATCAGATTTGAACTCAGGTTCTCCTGACTCAGGGCTGGTGCTCTATCCACTGTGCCACCTAGCTGCCCCTATATGAAGCGTTTTTTCAAACTTTATCAGCACTATATAAATATTAGTTTCCAGAGGCATAGTCTCATGAGGGATCTCCATTTGGGAGGGGAGGGGAGAGTACTTTCTCTTTTAAACGAATAGATCAGTTTTGACTGGAGTGTCTAATTCATTATGGAACAGAAAACTTCAAGTTCAAGACAATCATATGGTCTTTGTTGTTCTCGTGAGAGGTGAGTTAGGCAGGAGGTACATTAGTATTCAGTTCAGTCGTTTTTCGGTAGTGGCAGACTTGTCATGATCCCATTTGGGGGTTTCCCTCGCAAAGATCCTGGAGTTCTTTGTCATTTCCCTCTCCAGCTCATTTTACAGATGAGGAAACTGAGGGCAAACAAGCTTAAGTGACTTGCCTAGGGTCACACAGCTAGTAAGTGTCTGAGACTGGATTTGAACTCAGGAAGATGATCCTGACTCCAGGGCTGGCAGTCTATGCACTGTACCACCTAACCCCTTGCCTCAAATAGACAACATGGCTTAGTGGATAGGATTTTGGTCTTGGATTCAGCAAGACTTAAGCTCAAATCCCTCCTCAGACATTTACTAGACAAGTCATTGAACTTCTCTCAGCCTCAGTTTCTTCATCTGTAAAATGGGGATAGTGACAATAGCACATTCCTCATACGTGGATTGTGGTGAGGCTCAAATAAGAGAATATACATATATAAGTTCTTTGCAAACCTACAGCACTGTACAAATGGTAGCTATAACTATTATTGTTATCTAGAAGGTATTAAGGTATTGACTGACAATTAATTAAGATATTAGGTACCATATGAAAATGGTTAAAGTATTCAGTGTCATGGCCTGGAGGTGGGGTTGGTGTGTACCCATAAAGATGATATGTATCTTTCTGAAGAATGCTGGCAGCCAGAAAAGGGGTGTATCTTCCTGAGCAAAGACATTGGGAAAAGCATAAATCTCAGGGTGTGGCTACAAGACACTGAATTAATATGTCAATTTAATTGTGGGAAGAAAAAAATTAAGCAAATCGTTTATTTAGTGTCGTATAGGCCAAGAAATGTGAGGCCATGTGGTATTGCGAATAGAAAACCAGCCTGAAACCCAAAAGATCCAGATTCAAATCTTGCCTTTGATATATACTGGTCCTGTGGCCCTGAGCAAGTAATTTAAACCCTCAGGGGTCTAGGCAACTAAATTACACAGGTAAGATTGACTTACAAAGATGTTAACCTGTCCAGTATGATTTTCTTCAGCTAAGAGTTTCCTTTGCCAATGAAATCATGATCCAGTCCCTATCTGCACAGAACGAGATAGGTGATTTGTTTGAATTTTTCATTTTTTTCCACCAATATTGTAGACACAGACTTTTTGCGGCTGGGTTTCCATTGGCTCCCAACCTATGATCAAAGAATACCCTTTGGGTAGCATGTAACTCTAATAACACATATTTGTGTAGTGTTTTATGGGTTCATTTCCTCCAACCATCCTCTGAGGTAGGCAGTATAAATATTGTTCCCATTTAGCAGGTGGGGAAATGGACTATGGGAAGTTATGTGATGGCCATTTTTTCACAACTGGTTAATTCAAATCCAGGACTCCTAACTCTATATTCTATAATATCTACTGCATCTCATTGCTTAAATAGATAGATCAAGCATTTATTAAACATTTACTTTGTGCCAGGCATTGTGCTTAAGCACTGGGAATACAGATACAAGCAAAACAGAAAAATAGTCCCTAGGCTTAAGGATCTTACATTTTTAATGGATGAAGACAATAGATAAAGGAAGCTGAAAAGTAGGGGCAAAGCGAAAAAGTTCCAAGAGGCAGGAGACAAATAGGGAGAGAAATGTGCATGGCTGGCCAGGGCACTGCCTCACCCAACTGGAGGTTCCCCGAAGAAACTCACCAATTGGAGGAGAGTACCACAGGGGCAGAGGCACCTCCAGGCTACTCCAGCCTCAGTAGGGATGGAAAAGTCTGGAGAATCAGGACTGGTGGCTGGAGGGAAATGACTTCTAGAAAATCTCTTCAGCTTTGGCCCCACCCTGCCACCAAATGATCAAATCATCCCCCACTGCAAGGAGGGTCTTCTTCAAATACAAAGGACGATGAGATGCACTATCTGGGTGCTAGCTGTTTATTAGGGAGGAATGTTGAGTTGTGAGACAGAATTGTGTAAAGTTGTCTGTCTCACTCTCTCTTCCAGAGTCATCAAAGTCCCAATGGCAAGACAAAAGTCAGAATGACTGGCGATGGCCCCAGATGCAGCAGATGACTTCGGCATCTTCAATGTCTCACAAAACTCTAAGTACTCCACAGTGCTTGCTTCAACCTCCTCCACGGCCATTGGAGCAAATTGTACTCATTTGTCCATTCCACTGAACAGAGTCTTTACATACCTGGTGTCGACACCCCCCTAACTCACCAACAGGTTTGAAGCCTATTGGTTACCCTCAACCTTGTTTAGCCCCATCTGCTGAGACAGTTCTACCGGGGGTAGCCTCTGTCCATGCTACAGCTTCTTGGAGCCAGAGCTGAGAGTTGGATGACAGGTAGACGCCAAAGGTGAATGAGTAACCCTGAAAAGGGCTCAGCAAGCCCTCACACCAGAGATGCTAATCCTCCCTGAACACTCCATACACCCCGTTCCGGTTTTGTACCCAATTATTTGCTTGTCTCTCCCATTAGAGTAAGAGCAGGGGCTGACTTTGGCCTCTTTTTCCATCCCTAGCACTTAGCCCGGTGTCTGGCATATAATAGTCATTTAATAAATGCTTATTGATTGACATCTATAAAATGAAGATCATAATAGCACCTACCTCCCAGAATTGTTGTGAAGATCAAATGAAATAAAATTTGTGATTTGCAAAACTTAAAGCACCATATAAATACTATTATTGTTATTATTATTATTCGTGAAAGAAAGAACTTCAAAGATTATCTTGTCCAGCCCATACCTGTATCACGAATCCCCTCTACACTAGTTCCAGCCAGTGATCATCTCCAGGGGTGGGGAACCTGCGGCCTCGAGGTCACATGTGGTCCTCTAGGTCCTCAAGTGCAGCCCTTTGATTGGATTCAAACTTCACAGAACAAATCCCCAGACTCTCTTCTTAAAGACCTCCAGTGACAGAAAATTCACTGGTATTGGAAGCAGCACAGTCTATTTTTGATTGTCTGGTTGTAGGAAAGTTTCTCCTTCTATTGAGTTGAAATCTGCATTAGGAGTAAAAGAAATAGGGCAGAGCCCCCAAATGAAGCTCCTTCTATTTAGACCTCTTTCTAAAAAAAAAATTCCTATTTTATTTATTTGTCTCCTACTTAAGCTTGAAGTTCAGTCCCTTGGGGAGGAACACAAAAGACCATCTTAAGAAAGCAGAAAGTGAAAATTGTTCTGGGGGAACAATTACTCAAAATTACAGAAATAACAAATAGCTTTAAGTTAGAGCCTGAGGGTTCAGACAGAAGCTTTGAATTTGAATCTGCTGCGGGGAGGGACTGGATGCCCCAAACAGTTATCTTTAAATTAACTGATTCTTGAATCAATCTTCTATGATTCTAGGTTTGGTCAAGTTTGTATAATTTTAATTGAATGTCTAACAGTACAATGGAAAGGCTTGGAAATCAAAAGGTGTGGGTTTAGATACTGACTCCAGCACTTACAGAACTTGTATGGCCTTAGCTGGGCAGCTAGGTGGTGCAGTGGATAAAGCTCAGGGCCTGGAGTCAGGATCTGGAGTTCAAATCCAGCCCCAGACACTTACTAGCTGTGTGATCTTGGGCAAGTCACTTAACCCTATTTGCCTCAGTTTCCTCATCTGTAAAATGAGTTAGAGAAGAAATGACAAACCAGTCAAGTATCTTTGCCAAGAAAACCCCAAATGGGGTCACGAAGAGGCTGGAACAACCACCACAACAACAATGGCCTTAGCTAAACTACTCAACCTTTCCTAGCCTTAATTTTCCTATCTGTAAAATAGGGGTATGACCCTCTACAGGGTGGGTGGTTGTGAGGATCAGATAAGATAAGCTTAGGTAAGAACTCTTTGTTCTTACAAATTGCTCAATTTCTACCTACAATATAGATTGTAATTGTCAATTGTTATGTAAGTATAAACGATTAGGTTTCAAAAATACACTCCTCCAAAAGGAAAATGTGATGATTTACTTTTTTTCCAAATAATTCAAATTAAGCCAAAACCCTACCTAAAAAAATTCAATTGACTCATGAGCAAAACTTTTTAGAGATTATTTAATGAGGAGGAAGCACTGGTCTTGGAGTCAGGAAGACTTAGGTTTAAATCCTTTCTTGACACGTACTAGCTGTGTGACCCTGGGCAAGTCACTTAGCTTGCCTCTCTGGGGTCTCAATTTCCTATCTATAAAATAAGGAATTTGGACTCTAAGGCTTCCTAATTGCTTCCAGCTCTAACTCAGTGGTCCTAGAATCCCATGGCCTCTCTGAATCTGTAAAATGAGGTAGTTAGCCTATGATCTGACTTTCATTTATTAGCTGTGTCAGAAGTCAGGGTTGGACAAATCCATCTGAGAATCATGTGCATAGAGATGCTATCTGAATCCACAGGAGCTGATGGGATCACCAAGCAAGGAAAGCACTGGCCTCAACAGGCTTAGAGAAGTTGGGAAGAAGGGAAGGATTTGGGGAAAAGATCATGAGTTCAGTTTGGGACATGATGAGTTTAAAATTTTGTCTTGTAGCACTGGCCCTGGAGTCAGGAGGACCTGAGTTCAAATCTGACCTCAGACACTTGACACTTCCTAGCTGTGTGACCCTGGGCAAGTCACTTAACCCTGTTTGCCTCAGTTTCCTCAACTGTAAAATGAGCTGGAGAAGAAAATGGCAAATCACTCCATATCTTTGCCAAGAAAACCCCAGATGGGGTCACAAAGAGTTGGACAGGACTGGAAAAATGATTGAACAATTGACTGAGTGGCTATAACTCAGAGCTAAGAGTAGAAAGTGGATAGCATTAATAAGACAAGCAGCATAATACAGTGAAGTAATCCTGCATTTGGACTCAAGACCTGATTCTTCAAATCTTGGCTCTGCCACTTTCTAGCTCTGTGACCGTGGGCTAGTAATCTCAACTCTCTGTGCCTCAGTAACCTTATCTATAAAATGGGCATGTGTGATAATACTTGCATTATTTTCTTCACAAGGTTGTTAGGAGGAAAGCAATCAACGTGTTAAATCCCTACATTAACATGAGATATTGTTGTTACCTGGCTAAAAAGAAGGAGAGATATGAGGATGTACTGTAATTCTGTTTCCATTTTGGCCGTGAATGTGAAGTATGGAAAAATTCATTTTTTGCAAAGCAAAATGTCATGGATTTAGTCTCAAACCCACCCTGAGCCCTTTGGTATTTTACTGTCTTTATCCTTGGTCGTCTGTGATTCCCATGTTTCAAAGAGAGAATTTTAAAGGTTTGCAAAGCTCCAAAGATTTCAAATGGCTCTTCTGAAAGCACTTTGATGGTTTAAATGAAAGCACATGAATTAAATTTCTCTTAAATTACACTGAGTTTTAAGCCTAAGAGAAAATGTCTTTGGAAAGATACATTTGGGGTTTGTTGTGTGTGTGTTTAAAAAAAAAAAGTTAATCCTAACATATTTAGGTCATGAGTGGGAGGGAGGGATAGAATTTAAAACTCAGCTAGCAAACTGGATATATAGCTGCTTTCCACTGTCCCCCAACCCATTCCCTTCCTTCCCTGCAAAAGGGCAGATTCTCCTCCCATCAATTCTTGGCCAACAGTTGCAACCACCTTCTGCCATGGGCAAAGTGTTCTGCTAGATTCACAATGAAACCACCACCACCATTACTGTCACTCCTGTTCCCGCTTCTATAGAAACTTTAAGGTCTACAATGCATCTCCCTCAGAACAACCTTTCAAGTCAGGTAATGGACATTTCATTTTCTATAGATGAAGAAACTGAGGCTCAGAGACTTGCCCACACTCACACAACCATTTAAGTGTTAAGAGTGGAGACACAAATTCAGGTCTTCTTTCTCCAAGTTAGGATTATCCCAGTGATTCCTTCTGCCAGCTGCCTGTCAACATCATTGCTTACTATCTATTGTTTGAATCCCACAGAAAAACAGAAAATCCCCGGGAATAAAATTTATTTGTATTAGCTCCTACTACCTGTTGAACTGAACTTGTTGTTTAGTCATTTCAGTCATTTCTAATTCTTCATGACCCCATTTAGGGTTTTAGTGGCAAAGATACTAGAGTGGTTTGCTACTTCCTTCTCCAGCTCATTTTTACAGGTGAAGAACTAAGGCAAACAGGGTTAAGTGACTTTCCCAGGGTCACACAGCAAATAAATGTCTGAGGCCAGATTTGAACGTAGGTAGATGATTCTTCCCGACTTCTAGGTCCAGTGCTCTATCCACTTCACCATGGCTGTCCAAGTGCCTGGCATATATGTGATAAGCACTAGGGAATCAAAAAGAGGCAATCCTTGGCCTCAAGAAGCTTACAGTCTAATAGGAGAGACAAGCAAACAAATATATACGAAATGAGCTATGTACAGGAAAAACAGGAAATGGTTAAAAGAGGGAAGGCACCAGAATTCAAAGATGTTGGGAAAGGCTTCCTCTAGAAGATGAAATTTTAGTTGGGACTTGAAGAACATTCCAAGCATGGAGGACATCCAGGGAAAATGCCTGGAGCTGAGAGATGGAGTGCCTTGTTCAGGGAACAGCCAGGAAGCCAGTGTCACTAGATGGAAGAGTAAGAGGCAATGTCACTTCAAACTTAGGGCAAGCTGAAGGCATTGAAGGAAGAGATCAGTGATGTCAGCAGTGTTTTCTGGAACCTGGGACTTGGACATATACTTTTGCCCTGGCCCCATAGGAGGGCAGCAGGAAGCTAGTCTCCCATAGTTCTGTGTGCTAAGAGAAAACTCTGGGCCCTGTCCCCAGCACTTAGTGAATTGATTCCGTTCAGTTCACCAAACATTTGTGCATCTACTCTGACATTGTTCAGAGTAGAACAATGAACTGTGCTAGAAGTGAGGAGGCTGCAAAGATGAACAGAGCGCCAGCTCCTGCCCTCATGCAGCTTACATTCTGCTAGGGGTGATAAGAGGCATATACTAGCTAGCTACAGTACAAAACAATCCATCAACAATAATTTATTAAGCACTGGCACAGCAGAAAAAGCAAAAGCAGTTCCTGCCCTCCTGGAGCTTACATTCTAAATGGGGGGAGGGGGACACACGATATACATGTAAGTTAAGTACCTACAAGATAAATACAGAATACATGGAAGGCAATCTCACGTGGGAAAGGGGAAAGGAGCACGTATTCCTTAAGCACCTACAATGTGCCAAGCACTGTGCTATGCGCTCTACAAATATCTCATTTGGCAAAACCTTAGCAGCATAGGACCAGGAAAGGCTCCTCCAGGAGGTAGAGCTTGGGCTTGGTATTAAAGGAAAATGCATTAACTTCCCACTCCCTCCCTAGGAAGCTGTGATTTAAGCAATCAATAGTACTTTTGCCCAACACCTAGGCCAGCCAGTTTTCATCCTAGACTCAGAGATGCTTCCAGATTCTAGCCCCATGACACACAAACTCTAAAAGTGCAAACTCTTGATTTAACTGCAGTCAGAGACTAGATGCATGATGTGTGGCAGCGTTGGGGGCACGGTTGGTGGAGGGATGGGGGGAAAGAAAGGGGGAGGAGGAGGGGAGGAGAGGGATTGAAGTGAAAAGAAACAAAACGAAATAAAACCCTTCCATTGCCCTAATCTCTCACTATCACTGAAATGGAGAGCAAGGCAGGGATTACTGCAGCTATAAATCAGCTTTGTGTTTGGGATAATCTACTGCATTTTTCAACAGTTGTTCTCTCCATTTGGCATCCTCGTAACTGCTGCTTTGGCACAAAGTTGGCTATACATCTCTCCCATCCGCCTTCGCGCCCTTCCTTTTCCTTCCTAATATTTTATACATCCAACAGTTTGAATTCCGAGGGCATTCCGGCTTGTAAATGCTCGGAAGATTCATCTTTATGGACGAACAGCCAAGCACTGGAGAGCTCCAGCTTCTGAGAAGATGAAAAGCCGTTCGATTCTGTGTATTAGGCTGGGAGCAGAGTGCTTCCGCCGCAGGGGTGTTACTACAGAGGGGATAACCACATCCCCAGGGAGGAGAGGAAGGCGAGCCAAAGTGAGACTCGGAACAGTGGTCGTCCTTTCACCTCATTTCCTGAGAAGATGCTCCCGACTGCGCTTCCTGGATCTTGCCAGCATCCTGCGGAACCCATTAGGATCCCGATGCAGGCTTTGAGCAATCAGCCTGGGGGGAGAAGGGGAGGAGGGGGAGCTTGTATTCTACCCCGCGGGCCATTTTTGTCCCACACTGGCCCTGTGGAAGGGGAGTTGGGTCAGATGACTAAAGACCACTCTGGGGGAGGTTGGGCCACGCCCGTGTGAACGGGAAATAAAAACTAGCCTTGCAGTTTCATTTGCTTTAAAGCAGAGCACTGGGTAATAAATGTCCGTTGCAAATGTGCTGAGCAAACACCTCAGCATTCATCAATATGCGGGAGCTGTTTATTGCCTCATAAACTTGGAAGCAAGTGATATTGTCTCTTAAATCAATGGCTGTATGGACATCCTTGGCACCGCCAGAGAACAGTACATCCAAGAAGGCACGTTGGTCCTGAAATTAATGGCTGAAGCAGTGACAGAAAGGTGCTTAGTCACTGCTGGAAGGATTTGGAGCCGCTCCAAAGGACGGACGGTAACCTTAGAATGGATCTGTGTCAAGATGATGGGACGGTGGTGCGGCTCAGCGGCGTCCACCTCAGGCCAGAGCTTGGAGGATAGCAGATTCTTAAGCTACCTGGGTTTTCTTTCTTCTCCAGTGTGTTGGTTAAGAAGAGGTACATAGGAACCTGCATCTAGAAAGGGAAGGGCCCCCAGAGGCCCTCTAAGTCCTTCATTTGACTAGTGAGGAAATTGAGGCCCAGAGAGATTATGTGACTTGCTAGGGTGGCACAGGCAACAGTGATCAGAGGCAGGATTCAGACTCAGGTCGACTGACTGACTAGCCAGCAGTTTGTTCACTGTACCATGCTGCTAATTTGATTGAATGTCAGAGTTTAAATCTACCTAACCATCATGCCACCTGATAAGAGAAAAGAACATCAAACTTGGAAGGCCTATCCTGGCTCTGTCAGTTACTGATGACATGACCTTGGGCAAGTCATTGAATTTAAGACTTCAGTTTCCTCATCTGTAAAATGGGGCGGGGGGATTAGACTGGATTATCTTTAAGAGCCTTGCTCATTCTAATATTCTGTGACTGTGGAAAAAAGGGGAAACAGGTCACTTATTCAAGAAGATGACTCAGCTTACCAGTACAGCAGGAGAAAAATGATCAGAATGAGAGTTTATAGTATGACTCTGAAACTTCACAGAAGTGGCTTCATCAACAGTAGAATCAACTGTTGTTCAGTCATTTTCAATCACGTCCATGACCCCATTTGGGGTTTTCTTGGCAAAGACACTAGAGTGGTTTGCCATTTCCTTTTCCAGCTCATTTTTACAGATGAGGAAACTGAGGCAAACAGGGTGGAGTGACTTGTCTGGGGTCACATAGCTAGTAAGTATTTGAACTCAGGTCTTCCTGACTCCAGGCTCAGCATCCTATCCACTGTACCCCCTAGCTGCCCAGAATTGGCCACCTCTACCCAACATAAGCATCGTTAGTTACAGCAATAGGTGATGCTACTCTCATGTGGAGGCTAGGCCAGGGTAGAGCTGGAACTTGGCAACCTAGTGAGGCCACACTCTTCCTTCTCTCCCTGCAAGGAAGGTATAGGCAAATGCCTAAGTGACCCTGGGGGACAATCAGACCTTGATAAAAAACAGCTAGTTGATAGTGAGCGTAATACTGGCCTTAAAGAGTTAGGAAGACCTGAGTTCAAATCCTTCCTCAGACACTGCCTGTGTGACTCTGAGCAAGTCATTTAACCTCTGTTTACCTCAGTTTCCTTATCTATAAAAATAAGGATAATAATGGCCCCTACCTCACAGGGTTGTAATGAAGATCTAATGAGATAATATATGTAAGGCACTTTGCAAAATATAAATGTGAGCTACTATCACTATTTTTACTTAGATAATAACTCTGGTCAGGCACAACAGGTCCCAGGACATATAACTCAGGCATGTGCCCAGAATCAATGAACCTTCTCCCTCCCTCCAGCTCTCTAATAGCTGATAAGAGTTCTGGTTTTTTCATAGGCACATTTTCTTTTTTTTTTTTTGTGGATAGATGTCTCTTAAGCCCCTCAAAAGCACTAGGGTTCATGCTACGTGAAAAGGATTCATCCCAAGCAGTGGTTACCGGTAAGATTTTACTGAGGGCCAAATCTAGGTGTGTGGCTTGGTTTAGACAGCTTCTGATAAATTTGCATGTGGTTTACATATAATTACCATACACTGCCATAAACTATTCCATCCAGACACTAACAATTTCAAATTCTAATTTTATCATTATTAATCCGTTAGGTCATCCCTTCAGTTTTCTCCTCTTGAATCCTTCTTACCCATCCACTGTCATTGACCCAGATGCCCTGTACCTCAAATATTCAGTGGATGGTGAACAGAAATACAGAAAACAAAGCCTGGGGAAGGATAAAGGGATGAAAGGAATCCTGAGCGAGAAAATTCTGTGAAATGTACTATCAGCTTTTGTTGTTTAATCATTTTTAGTACTGTCCTCATTTGGGGTTTTCTTGGCAAAGATACTGGAGTGGTTTGCCATTTCTTTCCCCAGCTCATTTTACAGATGAGGAAACTGAGGCAAACAGGGTTAAGTGATTTGCCCAGGGTCACACAGCTAGTAAGTTTCAGAGTCCAGATTTGAACAGAAGAAGATGAGTCTTCCTGACTCCAGGCCCAGTGCTCTATCCACTGAGCCACCAGTACTATGAGACACAATTACGCTATTCCAGAGGTTTTGCTTAATTGCTTTCTAGGGAAAGTATTTTGTAGAGGGTTTTGTCTGAGTGTTTATGGGAATGTGTTGTGTTGAAACAAAATGCTCAAAAGCTATTTTTCTCCAGATGAAATATATCAATATTTTTTTAAAAAGAAGAAATTTCTGTCAAGTGCCGTCTCATTTAATAGATAGACAGAGCCCTAGAAAGAGAAGTAGCTTGTTGATAAGTAAAGAAGTCCTTGGATTCTGTCTCATACTGTAACCAGTAGTCTCAGCTGGCTTTCTATGACCTGTATTTCATAAGCATATTTTTCTTACTTCATAAAGGGAATTTAAAAAAAAAAGCATTTCCTACAGTGGCCTAATTTAAAGTTTTACATTCAAATTATTCAATTTCCTTGAGAACACACTAAGCATCTGAACTATGGGTAGAAAATGCCCTTTTTATATGCTTCAGTAAGTCCAAAACAGCTTAAAGGATTTTCTTCGAGATTTCCAAAAAATAATTCATTTTTGATCCAAGGAAAAAATATGACAAATTCCCCTACACAAGCAATACTTTAAGGGAGTAATAGCTTATTTGCCTGTAGAAATGAAAGGCTTTATAGGAATGACAATCTAAACTGTAAAAGACTGGATGTAGATATCAAGGGTGTTTTCCACATGCATAATGTCTAGAGATATGGAGCACTAGTCCGAGGCAATGTGCTACAGGTGAAAGAATATTGGCTCTGAACTAAGAGGATCTGGGTTCAAATCTCACCTATGATGCTTGTAACCTGGGTGACCTTGGGCAAGTCACTTAACTCTCTCAGTTTCACATTCCTATCTGTAAAATGAGAGATTTAGACAGAGTGATCCCTAAGCTCCTTTCTAGACCTAGCATGTCCAGATTCTAGGGTTTCTCCTTGACAACATGGGTGTGCTTTGTGGAAAAACAAGAACCAATTCCCCCAAAACAAAATACTTCTTCTCAGGCCCACCTTAAAGTGTTCTCAAGTTATTATTATTTGTTTTTATCTCATTGAATATAAAATGAAAACTCTTCCCTTTGGGATTAGTTGTTGTGACAGTTTGAAAACAGCTAATAGAAACCTCCCTAAGCTTTAAAGATGGCCCTAGGGACCTCTTTCTCTTTTCTCCCTGGTTGTGACAGAGGAGAGACATACTGGAAGCCTCTGGATTGGAAGAAGTTCCCAGTAGCTGCCTCAAGAGTGGGAATTGGAGCCCATGGTGGAGTTTGTGACGAGTTGAATCTAATCCACTAGCATAGCTTCAAAACATCACTAGGACCTAGGCCAGAAGTGGATTCATACACTAACATCACCCTCACTTCCAACCCCAAGGAGTGAGTGATTCTGTCCATTGGTTCTGTTGAATTCTGAAGTGAGTATGGTAGGGTCAATAACTTAGAACAACCTCTTTATATTTGAACTCACTGTTCCCAGGGAGGTGGTATATAGAGGAAAGTGGCTCTCCTGATCTGGGAGAGTGAGCTGTACTTTATACTGTCTTAGTAAATATACCTCTGGAAAAGCTAAAAACAAATGAGTGAATAAATCATCCAGGGCCTTTTTCCTTCTCTTTCTAACATTGTGCTCTACTGTTGAATTAGTTTCCAAAAATCCAAGACATACCCAGTTACATGATGGCTATTCACTCATTAAGTGAATTCAAATTCAAATTCATATTCACTCAAAACTTAATGGGTACACTTCAAAACTCTCCAGTTATGGCTGTGAAAGCATTTAAAATCTGGGGACTACTTACTGCTCCCCTGAAGCATGATTCTCCCTGAAACACATGAAACTTGATTTTGGTTCAGTTATTTGCTGCAGTGGAGAGAGTTCCTGCCCTGGAATCAGGAGGACCTGAGTTCAAATTTGGCTTCAGATTAACTGTGTAATCCTGGGCAAGTCACTTAACTGTGTTTGCCTCAGTTTCCTCATCTGTAAAATGAGCTGAAGAAGGAAATGGCAAACCATTCCAGTATCTTTGCCAAGAAAAACTCAAATGGGGTAATAAAGAGTTGGATATGACCAAAATAACTGAACAATTGGCTGTGACTTTTGGTCTGGGCACTTCATGCATAGGAAGAGAACCTATAATTTTTGGGGAGGGGAGGCATACATGATTGTTGGGGCATAAACAATCTGTGATAGATGACATCTGGTTCTGAATAAAAGGTTTTCCGTAACTCTTCCAGGGCATGTAGGGGAAAATTCTCATTATGGGGAAGTTCCTTTAACAGACTTCTGTACTAGTTAGTAATCTAGTCCTAGCTCAGCAACTAACTAGCTAGGTGACCTTGGGCAAGTCACAACTTCCTTGGCCTGAATTTCCCTTGTTTATGAAAGAGAGGAGTTGAGATTGCTGACCTTTCAGATTATTTCCAGCTCTAAGACTGGATTGGTGGTAAGTCTTTTAAAATGAACCCAAACTAATCTAATACAGTGGTTCTCAATTTTTTTTTTTTTGCCCCATAGAGTATTTTTCAGGAGATCAAGATCCCACAAATGGAAACAAAGTAGATGCTTATCAATGAGGGAATGGTCAAACAAAGTATGGTACATGAATGTAACAGATTATTACTCTACCATAAGAAACAATGGAAGGGAAGAATTCAAAGAAAAACAGGAAGATTTCTACCAACTGATGCAGAGTGAAGTAAGCAGAATTAGGAAAACAATCTAAATGATGACTATAATGATGTAGATAGAAAGAAAGGCAGCGACTGAAAAAACGAAAACTGAATGCTGTGTGGATATAATGACCAAATTTGTCTCTAAAAATATAGGAGAAAAAGAATCTTTCTCCCTTCTTTGCAGGGGTGGGGAGTGGCAGGGAGAAGAAGGAATTTTGCATGTGGAAAATGTCATAGACTGTCAGACTTGTTTGATTAGTTGGTTAGTTTTGCTGAACTACTTTTAGCCCTTTTATTTCTTTTCATTTTTTTTTATAAGGAACAGCTCTCTGAGTCAGGGTAGAGAAGTTCTGGTTCTGAATAATGACATGAAATTGATGCAAAAACAAAAGATATCAATAAAAGTTTTTTAAAATAAAAAACCCTGCAGACTCTGCAGACCCAAGCCTTCCTGCTCAACATCCCTTCCCCCACTCAATCACCTTCAGAGTTCACGGGAGCAGTCAAACTGTTTTTGAAAAGACATCAGTAAGGTAAAATATCTGTTTTTTATTAAATAGCATGTCAGTTCAGTCCAGAAACAAAAGTATAGATATTATCATCTTATAACTATTAATATGACCTCAGATCTGGATGGATACCACCTGGAAGACCATCATAGACACATCTTCCTCTCTACTCCCTAAGGGCTCTTAGACTACTGTCTGAGAATCTTTTCTTTTGTGTCTGTCAGTGATTTTAAGCAGCTATTAAATTCCTTCTGGCCTGGTAATTGGAAAATCTCTAGCATATCATTTGTCCCGAGAAGCACTGAAGTGAAGTGCTTGCAGAACTGGACTTGGAATCAGGAAGACCTGAGTTCAAATCCTGAATTGGATACTTACTAGCTATATGACCACAGGAAAGTAATCCACCTTTCTGCCTCAGTTTCCTCCTGTGTAAAATGGCGGGGGGCGGGGTTTGGACTCGATGGTCTCTGGGGTCCCTTCCAGCTTTAAATCTCTGGTCTTGTGATCCATTTTCATGTAACCTAGAGTCTTAACCATTTCTCCAAAGTGGCTCATTCTCAAACCTAAATCAGCTTTTCCTCAAAGCATCTCAAAGGACAGACCTTCAGAACTGGATGGAACCTAGCAACTGAGCGGAAGCAGATGACTTGCTCCTGGAGCTTGGGCCAAAGCTAACAAATAGCATATCCAAGAATATATTTTTCACTCTGCAGGAGTGATCTTCCATGACTTCAGTCAGAGTACACAGTTACTCCCTGTGTACAAAGCTGGCAAAAGCCTAACTCTGGTACCTGAAGCCTGCTGTGAACCTAGTACTGTTCCAGCAATGCCAGGGAGGCAGCTTGAGCTATATATAGATTCACCCTTCTCTGGGGCCTCTCTCCCATGCCATCCTTCTCGGGCACTCAGCCATCACTCTTCAGGGAAACCTGGATAGCTGCTCACAACCCACCTTTGCTTGGCTTTCCTTACATCTGGCTCTTGATACAAATGAGGGAGGAAAATGCCCATCTGAAGAGTTTCCTCTCGGAAAAGAAGAGGGGAGGGGCTCTGACATCATTCAGCTTGCGGGGAGTTGCAGGGCCAGAGACGGATCAGGGCATCTGCAGCCCAATCACAAATCCGGTGATTTTTGTCATAGCCACGAGGCCCATCCAGTTAAACATAATCACCAGTATGTGCCAAGCTCTGATTCTTGCCAGCCTCGGCTGCCGGGTGCTGCTCACATGGAGCACTGTCGTTTGCTGGGAGGGCTCTACTTCTCACGGCTGATCAGAGCAGCATTGTGAGGCACACACCAACACTGGAAGGCTTTCAAGGGTCGTTGTGATCGTATTATCGTAAGCTACAGAGTTGAAGGAGACACAAGACAATTTCTTCGATCCTAGCTAGGGACTGCCGTGAGCTGAGAACCCAGCATGGTCCTTAGTGCTTTGGGTTTTTTTTTTTTGGAGGGGGGGAGTTTGAGGATTCTGAAGATGCAGCAATCTCTGCCTGTGAGGGTTTATGAGTGGGCCCCCCAGAAATAGTGAATGGGCAGAAAAAATTGTAAATAACTGGGTAGAGGGAATTCCTGGTGGGTCCAGAGTCTCCCTAATTACTAAGTGTGGTTATATTTCTTGGGCAGGGATTCCTAACCTAACCTGGGGTTCCTACCCTATTCTACCCCATGGGTAGATTTCAAGGGATCTCTGAACTTGGATGGGGGAAAATACATATTTTTTTTTTTACTCATCTCTAACTCAGAGTTAGCGTTTCTTTCAATTAGGAATTTGAGCAACAAACGTTATTCTAAGACAGGGTCTTTGAGGCTTCACCAGATTGACAAATGGATGGATGATACCAAAAAAAAAAAAAATATGAAAAACCCCTGCTCTGGCAAAAGGAATTGGACCTATAACTTTATTATCAGAATGATTGCTAACATTCATGCAGTATTTTTAAATGTACAAATCACTTTGTGTATATTTTTACATATATACAGTTCAAATTTTACATACATGCATGCAATTCAAATTTGACCTCAGACACTATGTAACCTTAAACAAGTCACTTAACCTTTGTCTTCCTCAGTTTCCTTCTCTGTAAAATGGTGATAATAATAGCACTTACCTCCCAAAGTTATTGTAACGATCAAATGAGGTAATATTTATAAAATGCTTTGCAAACCTTAAAACACTACACATAAATGATACCTGTTATTATTGATGTCATTATTGTCCTTCAATAACACTTTGCAATCAACCTCTTTTTTTTTTCTTTTTTGCTTTTTTTGGTGAGGTAATTGAGGTTAAGTGACTTGCCCAGGGTCACACAGCTAGTAAATATCAAGTGTCTGAGGCCAGTGTCAAGTGTCTGAGGCCAGAAATCAACCTCTTAATCTGTTGTCTCCTAAACCACTGACGCCCATATCCTAATTGTACTCCCTTCTCCTGCCATGCTCCAGCGAGCACTGCAGGTTGTAGTGATACCATTTGCAGGGTCCACGGCCAGAGTTTTAACTAGAGTGGGACAACCTGGACACTAAGGTGCTGATTAAATTAAATGAGAAACCAAATAACTTAGCTGTTCTCAGGGTGCTGAAGGTAGCCTGACAACTCAAACAACCAACAGGCATGTATTAAGCACCTACCATGTGTCAGGCACTGCACTAGGTGTTGGGTCGACAAAGACAAAAATGAAGTGTTTCCTGCCCTTGAGAAACTTACATTCTATGGGTGAAGATGACGTGAATATAAAGAAGTATCTACAAAACACAAACAATATGTATATAGGTAGTTAAGTGGTCCAGGAGATAGAGTGATGGACCTAGAGTCAGGAAGACCTGAGTTCAAATTTGACCTCAAACATTTACTAGCTGTGTGATTCTGGGCAGGTCACTTAACTCAGTTTGCTTCAGTTTCCTCATCTGCAAAATAAAATAAAACAAATTTTTTTTAAAAAATGAGCTAGAGAAGGAAATGGTAAACCTCTTCAGTGTCTTCACCAAGAAAACCCCAAATAGGGTCACAAAGAGTTGCCCATGACTGAAAACAATTCAACAACAACAACAACCACAAAATTACTGACCTGGATTTCTTCTGCATAGAGACTATAATGAAAAACATAAGAGTTGATGAGGACACCAAAAGAAAGAGTGTATATAAAGAAAAGAGAAAAGTGATCAAGATAATGTTTGGCTTAGGGGCTGTGATATGGAATATAAAACAGCAAAGGATACTGAGGGGGGCAGTCTATATTTCAGGTCAGCCAACATCTTGTGGGGGAAGGGGTTGCTTCCCCTACCATAAGAGCCATCCAGCTGACTATCTTCATACTTCATGGTCCCCCGTGAGTTTCATGTCACATGTCATGGTCACAATTCCTTTTTTATTGCCCAGCCTCAGGCTGTTATCCCTAAGGGTCCTATAATAATAATAATATCTAATATTTATACAGTGCTTATTCTATTCTAGACACTGTACTAAGCTTACACGGTTAAATGTCTGAGGCCAGATTTGAACTCAAGTGTTCCTGATTCCAGGTCCAGCACTCTATCAACTGAGTCACTAGCTGCCCATCACTATGGCCCCCTGTTTCTGAGGATTCATCTTTTTCCTATCACTGTGCCCTCATCTACTCCCTCCTTTAGTTTTTGCCTCCTCCCTGTAATCTATGAGTTGAGGTAGTCCCCACATTTGCCCTGAGCCCCAGAATTACAAAATCCCTGGTTCCAATTCTATCCAAGGCTGACCAGAGCTACCACTCTCCTGCCTGTAAAATCTATTTGCCTAACACATTGAAAGATCTATGAGGACCCTGCCTGAGCCAGGGCTTGCCCAGAGGTAAATTAAAAGAGTTTTGACTTGCAGGAATGCCAATTGAGGCCCTTTTACTAGCATTAAATTCTCTATGGAACTGAGAATGGAAAAAGAACCACCCCAGCCCTCATATACTAGCCCGCCCCCATACACTCACATCTCCAGTTCAAATAACCCAACAGTGCTTTCAAAGTACTGCCAAGTTGGAGTAACACATTAGAAGGATTTTTCCCCCTTTCCTCAACTCCTGTAAGGCTGGAAAACTACCAAGAGAAAAGATTGATTAGCAGAAGACACCATATGCCCTTTGGAAACAATGAAAGTTAAAGCAGGCTGGCTGACTTGGCTGGCTACTCTTTCTCCCAGCTGTCTTGGGAAGGCTTCAGAAACTAGTGGGGAAAGACGTCAGAGGTAGCCTTTGCTTACTTTCCCTTTCCAACCATTGGGAAAGACTGAAGCCCTATCCAGCACTGAACTTGGCAAGGCAACTGGACACAATAAAAGGGTTAATGAAATGATTAAGTGTCTAGGCACCACAGCTTCATTTTATTTATTTAACTTTTATTAACCTCCACTGAAAGTCTGCCAAAATACTCACGTGGTACAGGAAAGCCACAAGAGATGCAATCTTTCAACCAGGCAAGATTCTCACTGACCTTGGATTTCCCACCTTTCCCAAGACTGAGGACTCAGCTCTCTCATTTGCTCTCTGAGTCATATCCCCTATAGATAGAGGAAGGAGTTTTGAGCTGGGGGCAGGGGGAAAGAAAATCAATATCTGACTTGTGACTAAATTTTATCTTCTTCATAGAAGATGGATTCCAAAAGACCAGACAACATAGGAACTCTGTTCCCATATCTCTAGGAAGGATGAGGCAGTCGACTTAAGCAGTCAGTCTTTGGAAGCTAGCGGACCAAGTATTTTTGATCAAGGAGACTACAGTATATGTAAATCTCCATGTTCCCATCCTGGGATCTCTGAGAATGTTTTTTGCCAATCAGTATTTTCACCGATGGGTGAGGCTATGGTATCAATTTTCTTGTCTAAGAAGCAGGACCTTGGGGCAGCTAGGTGGCACAGTGGATAGAGCACTGGCCCTGGATTCAGGAGGACCTGAGTTCAAATTCGACCTCAGACACATAACATTTACTAGCTGTGCGACCCTGGGCAAGTCACTTAACCCCATTGCCTAGCTTTAAAAAAAAAATAAAGAAACCAAAAAAAAGAAGCAGGACCTTTCTCTGGGCTCAGGCAATGTGCTTTCAAGTAATTTGAGGGGATGGATATATATATATATATGTGTATGTATGTATGTATATATAATATGTTCATGTGTGTATACTTACATGTATACATACATATATACATACACATAACTACACATATAGGGATATATATGGGGATATATATAGATATATCAAATGCTTTCCATTTTATTGCTTTCTTCTGGAAAATCTTTTAGATTGACTAATCCAAACATCATACATACTATTTTCTGGGCTTTTAGCAGCTACTGCCTGAAGAAAGGAAGAACTCCTTGTGAAATCAAGGCTCTAATTAGGTGATGCAATGAATAGAGCAATTGGACTGGAGTCTGAGAGACCCAAGCTTGAGTTCCATCTCAGACACTTACTAGCTGTGTGACCCTGAACAAGTTATTGAATCCATGCCTCAGTTTCCTCAGTTGTAAAATGGAGATTATAATAACATCTACCTTCTAGGGTTGTTGTGAGGAGAAAATGAGATAATATTTATAAAGTGCTTAGCACAGTGCCCGGCACATGGTAGGTGCTTAATAAATATTTGTTTCCTTCCTTCCTTCTTGTGAATTGTGTGCTCCTTAATTGTAGATGTCATTATGTTAAAAGTCTTGACTGAACTTGAATCGCTGTTATGAAAAGTAAAATGTTCAAAAATACTTATGGGAATTAAAACACATTTTCATAACTCTGGGCAATAATGGCTTAGATGCAATATCACCTCCAGCCCTGGTTCATCAGTCTTGTGTGATTCAGGCAAGTTTAAAAAGCAAATGATTCCCAGTAGTCCTTGAACAAGCAAAACATGATTCTCATTCTTCCATGCTCCTTGGAATCCTCCTCAGTCCAGTTGAATTTTTTGTCTTTTCCTGGACTGTTTGGCTAATTGGTAGCTACCAATTCTGGTTTCACCCTTTCTTGGAACTTTGTACCCATGCACTCCCCTCCCACACTGTATGAACTGATTCCCATGCTCTTCTCTTTACTTTCTGCTTACTAATAGCTATAGCAACAATAGCAATAATAATAGCTAGCCTTTATATAGCATGTTAAAGTTTGCAAAATGCTTACAAATATTATTTTATCTTAACAACAAGCCTTTGAGGTAGGTTATTCCCATTTTACAGATAAGGAAACTGAGGCAGACATTGATTAAGTGGTTTGCCCAGGATCACACAGCTAATAAGTACCTGGGGCAGGTCCATCCAATACTAGGACAGCTAGGTGGTGCAGTGAATAGAGTACCAGACCTGGATTCAGGAAGACTCATCTTCCTGAGTTCAAATCTGACCTCAGATACTTATTAGCTGTGTGATCCTGGGCAAGTTACTTCACCCTGTTTGCCTCAGTTTCCTCATGTGTAAAATTATCCAGAGAAGGAAATGGCAAACCACTCCAGTATCACAGCCAAGAAAACCCCAAAATGGGGTCACAAAGAGTTGGACATGACTAAAAAGACTGAACAATAACAACATATAATGTCAGGTACAGGTTCTATGCACTCTGTCACCTCAAGATTCCCAGATTACTCCTTTAAAAATTTCAAATGGTTACCTTATCGAAATGTGATTCTTACCTTCAATGTCTTTCCTGCCTTCTATCCAGCAGTAGCGCTTGGCAAGCACAAATTATTAAATATTGCTTCCATGTTACTTAAAACAAGCAGACATTTATGAGAGAAATACAATGTTAATATCTATACCAGCGCAAGATAAACAAAGAAAAGACACTACAGACCCATATCACTAATAAATATCAATTTAAACATTTAAAATAAACCCTCACAAAATAAGCAATTAGCCTTAATCTTAGAAGAGGTAACTGTGTCTTTAGCAACATATCGTTCATTGTTGTTCTTTATTTTGAATGTTAGCAGGCCACCAAGCATTCTGTTTGGCTCTGATTAATTTCATCAATAGGAGCCTGTTAGTTAAAACATGGCAGGTTGTCTCCTGGATCATGATAGAGCTCACCTGCCTTTTGTGATGGGTGGCCACCTTGCTTTCATATAAAACTTTATGGTTGACAAAGGAACTGATGTTCACTAAGCCAGGGGAGGGGAGTTTGGAGTTTACAATAAAGGGAAGGGTCTACTTCTGTGCCCTTCTCCTGGGCCCCAGGGAAAGAGCCATCGTGGGTTTGTCCCTCAAATAGCACTTTTATAAAGGAATTCCACTGCATTCTCTTTCCCCAAAATGTCCCTGTATTATTTTTTTTGGAGTGACATTTGGGGGGAAAGGGGCACTAGTACATTCATATGAGTGTGTATACATTCACACACACCAAAATCTAGCATAACTTCCTCCATTAGCATATTTTAAAAATTACCTTGGCTGAATGATTTTCATCTTCTGTCTGTCTGTTTCTCTTTTCTTCTTTCAAGGCTCAGCTCTGAGCTGCCTCCTACAGGAATCCCTTCCTATTACACACACACACACACACACACACACACACACACACCACCCCACTTATTATTAGCCCTCTCACCTTGCTCTTCAAATCATTCTATGTAGTCTTACGTTTACATGTTGTATCCCACCCCAGGGAGAATGTAAGCTTGTAGAGGGTAAGGGTCTGTTTTTCATCTTTATCTTTGAATGCTATCCAGGCAGCTAGGTGGTAAAATGGATATAGATCACTGGATCTGGCATCTGGAAGAGCTGAGTTCAAATCCTTCCTCAAACAGTTATTAGCTGTGTGACCCTGAGCAAGTAATTTATTTGCCTCGGTTTCCTCAACTGTAAAATGAGGATAATAATAGCTTTGTTGTTGTTCAAATGGAATAATATTTGTAAAGTAATAGTAGCTATTATATAAGAGCATATTATTATGCAAAGAGCCTAGCACGATACCTGAAACAGTAAACATTCAAAGATCTGCCAGATTGGATGGATTGGGTCCTTCTGATTTCGGACCAGTATCTGTTTCTTAAGAGGGTTGTTAGCCCCCATTGAGAACCAGGACTATGTGCCAGTTGAGACCTTCTTTGCTACCTTGGCTAGAGCATCCTAGCCACGAACCCTGAATTAGATTCTGGGCGGGTACATGAATTCTCTCGCTGTGAAATAAGCTATCCAACCCGCCAGGAAACAGATTGAAAGCACAGAGTCAGCAGATAAAGCTTCGGTTCCTGTTTCCTTATTCCCATCGCTCCCACACAATGCGCTAGCTTGTCACATGGAGCGTGTGCATTCACTCTCCTTCTTTCTGCCTTGTTATTCTGTCAATTTCTTAATCTATTTACACTGACTTTATTTTTAGTGTGTCTATTGTGACATCGAATCCTGGAATTGCCTTGGCTGTTTTCTGAAAATGGCCATTACCAAATCATAATGCCTATCCCAGATAAAAGAGTGGAAGGGCCCCAGGCAATTTCTGGGAGTCCTTAGCAGCTGTCTGCTGTTAGAACTGCATATCAGTTCCCACCTTAGAAGGGCTTATTATGCTATGATAAGAGAAGGGTGGCAGAGAAGAGAGCAGCTAAGGTTTAGTATTTGGACAAAACTCTCCCAGCAAATGCTAACTTGTTTCCTCTTTCAGAGACTTTCTTCACATTAATAGCTCCTCTCCCCCTTCACAATCTTTTGTTGGCAAACTACAGAAAAATGCAAATGATCCAGGATCCAATTAATTGCTGGAAGGTTGCAGCTGGCTTGGACGCCCTCACAAAGGCTTGGTGAAGATGGGGGGTGTGTGCACACACAGGCACATGTGGAAGGCATCTGATTGCCAAGAGAAATCAGAGCTTGTTACTGAGGCATTGACTCTCCTCATCCAACCCATTGTTCAGTCAGAGTGTCCACACAAACCGACCATTTTTAGTCTGTAGCCCATGTCAAAAGAGTTGGCAGAAACCCCTTCCCCTCCTGAAACACACGCACTTGCCTCTTTTCAGTAAGGAGTACAGAAAGAGAAATGGCGCGGTCAAGTCACATACTGCAGGGAGCCTCAATTTCTCCATCTATAAAATGAGGGAGCTGGGCATCTCTAAGGTCCATTCCAGGAATGGACAAGAATTCTTTTCAATCAATTCAACAGATATTTAATTCAGCAAACATTCAATGAATACTCACCATGTGCCCTGTGACAAGTATTATGAGGGTTACAGTGGAATTCTGAAAAGATTTGAATCTTCCTAGAATTCCAAAATCCACTTGCAATAGAACAGATTTCAGGAAAAAGATTTGTAAATAGCATTCAAACCTACAAATTTGGGGAGGTTCCTGGGAAGGGCACGGATTTTAGCATGCAGGAATAACACAGTCCAGCTCATCCATCAGTTTAGAAATTCAACAGTTAAAGTCAGGTCAACAAATATTTATTAGGTGACTTTTACATGTTAAATGCTACAGGTGTTAGACACGAGGGATGCATAAGTCAAAACAAAATAATTCCTGCCCTCAAGGAGTTCACATTAGACTGGGGGACACAACATGTGTGAAAATCAGTAAAACAAGGTAATTTGATGGCAGAATGTGCGGAAAAACTAGGAGCACCAGAAAAGGCTTATTGTGGGAGGTAATGCCTGTACCAAGATTTGAAGGAACCTAGGGATTCTGAGGGGCAGAGGAGGTGAGGGGGAGTGCATTCCAAACATGGGAAATACTGAGGCCCAGAGGCAAAAAAGGAGGGCCGAGGTAGGGGTTCAAGGAATAGCTAGTAGGCCTTTGATGAGAACATAGAGCTGGCAAAAGAGAGTCATATGAAATAAATCTGGAAAGATAGGTAGGACCCAAATAATAGCTGACTTGCACATCAGCCTAAGTAGTTTATATTTTAGTCTAAGAGTAATAAAGAGTCCATGAAGATTTTTGAGCAGCAGAATGACAAAGTTAGACCTGTGTCTGAGGGATATTCATTTGGCAGCTGTGAGGAGAGGCCAGAAGCTAAAAAGCAATCCATCAATACACATTTATTAAACTGCTATTGTGTGTCAAGTACTGTGTTAGGTACTAGAGATACAAATATAAAATTAAAACAATCTTTTCCCTCCAAAAGTTTACCTACTATTGAGGGTGGAAACATATTTAGACATGAGTAAATTCAGAATACATGTAAATTAGATATACTGTGAACAGGGGAAGGGGTACCCAACAATCTGGAGGCCAATTAGGAGTATATTATAGTGGTTCTTGAAAAAGGAGATTAAGGCTTGAACTAATGTAATGGCCACATGTGTGGAGAGAAGGGGACAGTTGTGAGAGATATCAAGATAGAATGGACAAAACTTGGCAACTGATGGGATATGGAGGTTGAGGGAGAAGGAAGGGTCCAAGTTGATTCCAAGGTTTTAACCCTGGTTGAGAAAAGTGCTCTTGATATGGAAACAGAGAAGTTTGGAGGAAGGTTAGATTTAAAAAGGAAGATGCTGAGTTCTATTTTGGACATGTTGAGTTGACATCAAGATGTAGATGTTCAGCAGGCTCTTGGTCATGTGGAACTGGAGTTCAGGAGAGAGATTAGGGCTGGCTATGTCAATTTGGAACTTTTGTGTAGAGATGATAATTGAATCCATGGGCATTAATAAGATCACAGAGGGTAAAGAGAGAGAAGACCCAAACAAATCCTTGAAGGATACTCATGCTTACTCAGGTGGAAATAAATACAGATCCAGCAAGGTAGAAGCAAATAATATAGGAAGAGGAACAGCAAAGAATAATGTCAACAAAAACCAAGGTAAGAAAGTATCCAGGAGGTGGAGCCAAGATGGCAGAGTAAAAGCAGTGACTTGCTTGAGCTCTCCCCCAAACCCCTCCAAATACCTATGAAAAATGACTCTAAACAAATTCTAAAGCAGCAGAACCCACAAAAAGACTGAGTGAAACAAATTTCCAGCCCAAGATAACCTAGATGGTTGATCGGAAAGGTATATCGTGCTGGGCTGGGAGAAGAGCGCAGTTCGGTGTGGGTGAGGCAGCCACAGCAAGCCTGGAGCAGGCCTCAGAGGACTGAATCATGGGCAGCTGTGGAGGTTTCCAGATTTCTCAACCCATGAATGCCAAAGACAACTTAGAAGGTCAGTGAGAAAAGTCTGTTTCTGCGGTGAGAGAGAGAAGCTAGATCCCAGCCCCAATTCCCAAAGGCGTCCCTGGGGTGGCGGCTGCCTCCTGAGCTTCTGGCCCACAGACTGAAGGGGAATCGAGTGCCTGATCAGAGCGGGATTGCAGGGATCTCTCTGCTGGTGCAGGGTTCTCTTGTTTTGCCTGTGTTTGGATCTGGGTCACAGTTCTGGGTGGCGGTCCTGGGACGAGGAAGAGCGCTGGCATAGTGGAGCTTGTAGTAGCTGTGGAGAGGAAATCCTCCTCATGGTTCCAAGGCAGAAAAGAGTGCTTCTGGTCACTCGCAGACCAGAACACAGTCCAGGAAAGAAGTAAACACTTCACCCTTGATCATAGTACCTTGGAAGAACTGAAAATTTACAGGTCCCTAGAAGTATCTCTGAAAACAGCTGCACAAAACCCCTGAAGCTTGGGACAGTTCATTCTCCACACTGGAAACAGACCCCTACCTTAACAAAGAGTTTATAACTCAAGTAATTGGCTGGGACCATGAGCAAACAGCACAAAAAGAGTCAGACTATATTATTTTACTTTGGTGACAAAGAAGATCAAAACACACAACCAGAAAAAGACAATGAAACTAAAGTTCCTACATTCAAAGCCTCTAAGAAAAATATAAATTGGTCCCAGGCCATGGAAGAGCTCAAAAAGGATTTTGAGAAGCAAGTAGAGGAAAGTAAGAGGAGAAGCAGAGGAAAAACTGAGAGTGATGCTAAAGGAGACCCAAAAAAATACTGACAAAAACAACACCTTAAAAAACAGTCTAACCCAAATGGCCAAAGAGGTCCAAAAAGCCAATGAGGAGAAGAATGCCCTAAAAAGCAAAATTGGACAAATGGATAAGGAAGTCCAAAAGCTTACTGAAGAAAATACTTCCTTAAAAATTAGAATGGAGCAATTGGAAGCTAGTGACAATTTGAGAAATCAAGGCACTGTAAAACTAATCCAAAAGAATGAAAAAATAGAAGAGAATGTGAAATATCTCATTGGAAAAACAACTGACCTGGAAAATAGATCCAGGAGAAAGGACTTAAAAATTATTGGACTATCTGAAAGCCATGATCAAAAAAAGAGCCTAGACATCATCTTTCAAGAAATTATCCAGGAAAACTGCCCCGATATTTTAGAACTAGAGGGTAAAATAGAAATTGAAAGAATCCACCGATCACCTCCTGAAAGAGATCCCCAAAGGAGAACTCCTAGGAATATTGTAGCCAAATTCCAGAATTCCCAAGTCAAGGAGAAAATATTGCAGGCAGCCAGAAAGAAACAATTCCAGTATTGTGGAAACACAATCAGGATAACACAAGATTTAGCAGCTCCTACATTAAGGGTCTGGAGGGCATAGAGGATGATATTCCAGAGGGCAAAGGAGATAGGACTACAACCTAGAATCACCTACCCAGCAAAACTGAGTATAATCCTTCAGGGTAAAAAATGGTCATTCAATGAAATAGGGGACTTTCAAGCATTCCTGAGGAAAAGACCAGAGCTGAATATAAAATCTGACTTTCAAATACAAGACTCAAGTGAAATATGGAAGAGGTAAACAGGAAAGAGAAATCATAAGAGACGTATTAAGGCTGAACTGTTTACATTCCTGCAGGGAAAGATGATATTTGTAATTCATGAGTCCTTTTGTCAGCATTAGGGTAGAGGGAGAGAAAAAAATACGTATGTATGTATGTATGCATAGATAGATAGATAGATAGATAGATAGATAGATAGATAGATAGATAGATAGATAGATAGTTAGAGGGCACAGGGTGAGTTGAAGATGAAGGGGTCGTATCTGGAGAATAAAATTAAGGGGTAATAGAGGACTATACTGGGAGAAGGAGAAAGGGAGAAGTAGAATGGGATAAATTATCTCACATGAGACAAGAAAAGGCTTTTACAGTGGAGGGGAAATGGGGGAAGGTGAGAGGGAATGAGTGAATCTTATTTCTCATAGGATTTGGCTTAAGGAGGGAATAACATACACAATGGGGTATGGAAATCTATCTTACCCTACAGGAAAATAAGGGGGGAAGGGGACAAGAGAGCAGGGGGTTAATAGAGGGGAGGGCAGATTGGGGGAGGGGATAATCAAAAGCAAACACTTCTGAGGAGGGACAGGGTCAAAAGAGAGAACAGAATAAATGGGGGGGATAGGATAAAGGGAAATATACTTAGTTTTTCACAACATGACTACTATGGAAGTGTTTTACATGACTACACATTTATAACCTGTATTGAGACGCTTGCCTTTTCAAATGAGGGTGGGTGGGAAGGGAGGAAGGGAGAAAATTTGTAACCCAAAGTTTTAAAAACACATGTTAAAAAAAATTAAAAAAAGGAAAAAAGGGAAAAAAAGAGAAAGTATCCAGGAAATAGTGAACAGTATCAAAAACTTCTGAAAAGCTAAGGAAAATTAAGACAGAGAGAAAAGGACATCTAAAAGCAATTTCCATAGACTGGTAGATTTGAAAACTGAACAGGGAAATGAGGACATGGAAATGGTAGGAATAGAAAAATCTAGGAGTTTGACCATGGAAGGGGAAAAACATAGGACTATAAGTTGAGGGGATGGAAGGGTCAAGTGAAGGTTTTTAAAGGGTCGTGGAGACTTGGGCATGTTTAGAGACATCAGAGAAGAAGCCAGTAGATAAGGAGAAGTTGAAGATAGTTGGTGAGTGAAGCATTATATTGAGAAAACTGAAGGAAATAGATCAAAGACATAAGTAGAGAGGTCTCCTTTGGCAAGGAGAAGGGCTGCCTTTTCCGAGATTGTAATGAAAAAGAGGAGAATTGGGAAGGAGTTAATGTTCAGTAGTTTTGAGGTGTGGAGTAAGGAATAAGAAGGAGCTCATGGTTGATGGTTTTTACTTTCTTTTTAAAGTAGAAGGCAAAATCCTCTGCTGAAAATGGGAAGGGAATGTCGCATTGGTTTTGAGTAAAGAAGAGGTTTAGCATAGCTGCTGCAGGAAATGTAACAAAGTCAATCAGGGAAGAACAAAAACATTACTATGCAGTAGCGAGGATCCAATTCAGCTTAGACAACAAATTTGTAGTGGCCTCGGTCATGGCTATTTGACTTTGTACAACAGTTTTTAGCAGCACAGAAATAGAAGTAGAAAAGTTATGGGTGGGAATAAACCAAGGCTAATATTCAACAACACTTCAGTAGCAATAAGAGAAGGGGGCAAGGAATTCAAAGGTAAAACAGAGAGCAGAATCAAATTGGTCGACTATAAGGTGAAGAAAGCAAAAGGAAGAAAATTAATCTAGAGCAGAGATGGTGGACTGGGAGAGGAGGGAGTGAGAGTCATATTGAAAACAAAGACTAAGTTTTAGAGGGATGAAGCAGAATGAGATATGGAAGAAAAGTTTGTGATAAGAGAGAGAATTTCTGGATTCAGGATCATGGAAGTGACCCAACGAGAGATAGACCTAAGTTGTGACCATCTCTATTAGTGGCTAAAATGAAGTGAAGATACAGGTCACAGCAGTTCAGGAAGATGATAATCTGGTAAACCAGGTGATTTAGGTGACAAAGTGGTTAGAGTTCAAATTCTGCCTCAGACACTTACTAACTATGTGACTCTGGGCAAGTCACTTAGCCTCAGTTTGCTCATATGTAAAATGGATTATAACCCTCAAAGGGTTGTTGTGAGGATCAAATGAGATACCATATTTAAAGTACTTTACAAACCTTAAAAATACTAGATAAATGCTAGCTTTTATTATGTGAAGTGACAGCAACATACATATATTGACATCCCTGTGTAGGAGGTCAAGGATTGGGGTGGAGAAAACTGTGAATCCAGTACTGAACCCCTTGAGAAAAGAAGAACAGAGGGGAAGGGATAATTGAAAAAAAAAAAAAGATCTGGATGGAGAGATACAGATCGATTGAGTTAACCTCAAAAGAGGATAAGTTGCTGAATGGCAGTGAGGGGGTTGGGGAGGAAGAGAATGAAAAAAGGAATACTAAATGCAATAGAAAGTATCTTCCTAAGAGATCCAGGTTCCCATCAGCACCAAGACAATAGAAAGTGGGAGATGAAAAGAGTAGGAGGAAGGGGAGTCTGTTAATAATAGAGTGTGAACTCCAGAGAGCAAGAATTCAACTGACATCCAATCCAACCTAACCCCACAAGTCCGCCTACTAAGTGTGAGATGCTGAGGGATCTAAAGACAAAATGAAAAATAGTCCTTGCCCTCAAGCTACTGTAGAGAGAGCCAAGGGAAGAGGAAAGGGTAGGACTAGATTTGGGATTAGGTAAAATAGGTGGCTGTCTATGATAGTAATTACAACTACTCACATTCCTAACAGCACTTTACAGTTTCCAAGTACAATAGTCCAATTTAACAAACATTCTTAAAAATGGAATTGATGTCTTTTGTTTTTATATCTCACTAATTTCCAAATATACCCTTTGCCTGGTCCCCTACCCTGTGAGTCTTCCTTTGTAACAGGGAAAAGGAAAAACAAAAGAAAACAAATCAGTTCAGCAAAATCTACCTCTAAACACAACTGAAAGGAAGATGCATTTTCTTATCTCTTCTCAAGAGCCAACCATGATCATTAAAATTACACCATGTTCCTTTCATTTAATTGTTCTGTTTCTTTCCCCTGTTGCAATCATTGAAAATTTGTTTTCCTTGTCCCACTTACTTTGCTCTGCATCAGTTCATTTATCTTTCTATATTTCACTGAATTCTTTGTCATTTCTTGAGGCCTTGTAATATTCCATTATGTTGATGGGCACGTTTAGCCAATGGTTAGCCAATCCTCAACTGAGGGAACAAAGCATCCATTTGTTCACTGTTCTTTGTTGCAGTAGCCCTTAACCATAGCAACCTCCAGCTCTGTCTAGGTTCTTTATTTCTGAGTTAGGACTGTCTCAATTGCCCCACTTGCATCCATGCTGGCAGGTTGCAGTGGTTCCTCAAAATAACACAGCTAAAACTCACCCTCAAGATCCTTGGGGTAGCCCTATTGTGGGGGAAGACATATGTCTGCTGCTCACAGCTATATCTCCTGAGCTATAGTCCCAATGTACTTCCCCTTTAAACAAATCATTAACTTTTAATCATGAAACATATACAATAGAATGCAAAGTGATAATAACCACAACATAAAAATTCATCTATGAACATGAGACATACTTTCCTACCAATACATACAGTGTCCATGGGAGAGAGTGAAAGCTTACAGAACTTTATCTGTGACTCTGCTTTCCTACTGGACAATGCCCCTTCTCTGCTACCTGAAGTTACTGAAGCAGTGTTAAGGTCTTGTAACAAACAGCAGTCCTAAGCCTGGTGTCTGCAGAGCTTCCTAAATCTGCTATCTTGATTGGGCAATGAAGCCACATTACATTCTTTCCATGAAAAAAAGAGTTCTCTTAAGACTGAGATCTAAAAAGCTACTCAGCTCTGTTTTCAGGGCTTTGTTGAGTTTCCCCTTCTTGAGTCAAAAAGGGAAGTAAAGAGAAAAGTAGGCAAGCTTCTGAGGGCATTCCCCTCTCTCAAGCTAAGGATGGTGCTAAGAGCAAAGCAGCCTTTCCCTGGTCAATTCTTCAAATACCAGAGGAATCATCTTTCTCTAATCAGCTCCCAGCATTTGAGCTGCTCTCAAATCAGACCAGCTCCCATCAACTGCAAAACCTGCCTGTCTCTGGTCAATTGGTTTCAGCTAGGCTTTATCAACTCAAACAGCTGCTGTTCTCTTCTACCTCCATTCTGCTTCTGCTTACTTTTCAGCACTTTTGGCTTATCTGTTCCATTGGCTTCTGGTTTCAGTCTCCTGGCTTTTGGTTTCCATATGGAGCTTCTAAAATCAGCTTCTATCTTCTAACTCCCCAGTTTTTCTGTCTCTCCTATCTCAAATTAGCTCCTCCTTTTGGGAAGTAAACCCCCTCTATATTTGGTAAAAAAAAAATCCCCATTTCCATCAGATATGACACAAATAGTCAATATACAATTGACCCTGTAGTTGCTAAATATTTCTTTGATGCAGTTTTCTAGCAAAAACTTTAAAGTCATAAAAACAATCACAGGTAAATTAGCTACTTGGAAACATTACACTTCAGCCATCTTTGCCATCAGCCAATATTTCTACCTTGGAGTATAAAGCTATTTTACTTTGACTCTGGGCCCCTCAAAACTTTCTATGTTTCCCAGGCTATTTTTCTCTTTGTTTCTCACACAAATATCATATTTTTAATCACTTTCAGTAAGTAAAATGTACATGTAAGAAAAGAGTAGTGACTTACATCACAAAAAATGCTGCTATGGATATTTTGATACATATGGAACTATTCTTTCTGTCTTTGACCATTTTTGGGGCTATAGACCTAGCAAGGGGATCTCTGGATCAGTCAAAGAGAATGGATATTTTAGTCCTTTTTGAAAATCATAATTCCAGATTGTTTTCTAGAATGGCTGGACCAATTTATAGTACTTGACAAATATTTATTAAGTACCTTGTAAAGAGGCAGCTAGGTGTCAAGGACACATAGGAATATTAATATGGCGGCTATGAGGAGCATGATTTGGAGAGGCTAGAAGCTAAAAACAATCAAAAATCAATCAACAAACATTCATTAAGCAGCTACTATGTGTCAAGAACTATGCTCAGTGCCAGGGATATAAATATAAAACTGAAACAGTCCTTTCTCTCTATATATATATCTATCCGAATGTCTGTTTATTATCTATGTATCTGTCTGTCCATGCCTCTCTCTCTCTTTTCTTTTTTTTTTGTTTTTGTTTTTGTTTTGGCAATGGGGTTAAGTGACTTGCCCAGGGTCACACAATTAGTAAGTATTATGTGTCTGAGGTTGGATTTGAACTCAGGTCCTCCTGAATCCAGGGCCGGTGCTCTATCCACTGTGCCACCTAGCTGCCCCCCCCTTTTCATCAAGGTGAATAGAGCTGGAGAGCTGGACTGAGAGTCAGGAAGATCTGAATTCAAATTCATCCTCAGATACTTACAGCTGTGTGACTCTGAACAAGTCGCTTTAATTTCTGTCTCAGTTTCTTCAACTGTAACAAATGGGAATTGTAATAGCACCTACTTTCTAGGGTCATTGTGAGGATCAAATGTATGATAATATTTGTAAACACTTAGCATGGTACCTAGTACATAGTAGGTATTTACTAAATGCATGTGTTTCCTTCCTTTCTACTATGCTAAGCACTGGAAGAAATAGAAAGTTTAGATAAGAATGCCTCTGACTCATGAAACTTGCATTTTAGTAGAGCAATAGGTCACAAATAACCATAAAAATGAATCAGGGTAGGGACTGGACTGATGATTCCATTGGTGTTGGGAAGTCCCAGATGAGGAAACTCCTATCTATTCAAGTTAGCAGCATCTTCTATGCCATTTATGGTTGAGAGCTTTGCTTGGAACACTGAGAGTTTAAGTAAATGTCTTGCCCGGAGCCATACAGCCAGTATGTATCATGAACCCAGGTATTTCCGGCTCCCAGGCCACCTCTGTATCTACAATACCACAATGCCTCTCATAATGACAGATACGGCTTCCTAAATCCATTAAAGAGCTCCAAACAAAATGCTCTGTATGTCAAGTTCTAGGGAAAATTCACTGCTGACACAGAAGATAAGAGAAACCTTCCTATGGGAGTTGGGCTGAACTTCAGGTTTCCTAATACTAAATGAGAGGCAGAGTGGTGTGATGGCTCTGAAAGCCAGCCTGGGAGTCAGGAAGACAGACAGATGGATAGACAGACAGATATATAGATAAACAAACATTCAAATAGATATAAAGATAGACAGGTATGTAAACAGTCAGACAATCATACAGACAGACATATATAGATAAACAGACAGGAAGATATATAGACAGATGGATGGTAGATAGATAGTCAGACAGATCATAGACTTAAAACTGAAAGGGGACTTAACAGGGCCCTGAATCCAACTCCTTCATTTTATCAATGAGGAAGTTGAAGCCCAGAAAAGTTAACTGGCCCATGGTCACACAGCTAGTAAGTTTCTGGGGTGGGATTTGAACTCAGGTCTTTCTGACTCTAGGTCTGGTGCCCCCTCGCTGGAGAGGATGGTATAGTATAAGACCAGTAGCAAATCATGCTAACCATCTCACATTGCCAATATTGATATGTAGGTGAAATCAAAATAAAATGAACCTCAAGGATAACAATGGATTAAAGAAGTCACAAATGGGACTCCTGGAACCCTGAAAGGTGTGCCAAGGGATCGATTCTTGCTTTGATAGTTGTTGTGATTACTTCATGTGTATAGTGCGTGTTGTACTTGACTCTGGGTTCACACAAATTACTAAGTTTAATATGTAATTTTTTAAAAATAAGTTTGAATCAATTGGCTTCATTACCTATCCCTCCTTATCTTTAGTTATACATGAAAGAAGGCTAAGGTTATATTATGCAGTGTAGTGATTAGTAAATGTTGGTACCTAATTATGCCACAGAGCTATATTTTCTTTACTTCTTGCTCTAGATGTACATATTTTTAATAAATATAGAAATTATGTATTTACATATTAATAAAAAAACTTTTTCCCCCTTAGGATAAAACCATAATTGATTGCAATAGGGTGGTATCATTAGAGACCTTGGTTAACCATATCTATGTTTATTCAGATCACAAGACTATAAACCAAGCAGTACTATCCACTTTCTGGCAAGGGTGGCCCCTTGCAGGCCCAGTGCATAGGAGTAATCAAACAGCTCCCTACATGTTAATTAACCTTGAAAATCTGAAGCTATAAAAACCTGCAAAATCACATCAATTAAAATGCAAATGCCACTGAGAGTAGGGATACTGGAAGCAGGTCAAATTTTCAATGTTAGCTTTTATACCTCAGAAATTGGCTGTGTTACAAATCAGGACTTGATTTATCATCCTGTTGATTGTCTAGATTTGGAGTGTCAATAATGCAGATTAAATTTAAAAGTGTGTATATACATTTATTTCCCCCTCCCCACAAAGTCCAGTTGTTAAACATTTACCTGAACATCACTGACTCAGAGAACCCTAAACTGATATTTCCGTTATCACTTAGCACCTTGGCATCAATTAATAGGAAAGACAAACAGGCCTGGTAGCTGGGAGAGGAGATACCAGGAGAGAAACGAGAACTTAGTAGGGTAGATAGAAACATGCTAAAGACAAGCTTTGCCTACTTCACTTTTTTCTTTTTCCTGACACCTGGCCTGACCTTGGGAAGCCAGTGGCCTAGGCTTTCTGTCTTGTATTTCAAAGTCCTGCTACCCTTTGAAATACAAGACCAGAGGCCCAGGAAGAATATGCACAGGCTGACCCTGTTCATAAACATAATTTAACACTGCAGATGTTTGAATTAGTGCTCCAGCTTGGAGCCCTGAGTTTTTTCATAGCCCTTCCTCATTAAATGTTTGTGACAGAAAGACACATTGGCTGTATCCTGCCTGTCACAGGAAGAACAGAGAATGTGCCATCCAACAGTCCATCAACCCTTGAGGCCCATTGCTTTCAGGTAAGATGAGACTTGCTCACGAGGTTCTTGGCCAAAAGGGCTGGAAGATGTTTTTTGACCCCTGTGGTGATCTCTGAACTTTGACACTGTGATTACCCTTGTCTTAGCAGGTATAACTCTGTATTATTACTGGCGATAAAATTATCCAGCCCCTTTAAAAAATGCAGCTGTGAAATTTGATTCCTTTGCTCTCTCAAAGCAATGGGTTCCACAAGCTATTGGCCCAAGGAGTGAAGGAGAGTTCTGCTGTATTTGTTTTAAATGTACCAGCCCTTAACCTTGAGTGATGCTTTGTCCTGGCAGGTCTGTTTTATCTTCGTTATTCCCAGCCGCCTTTCAAGCCTCTCTCTTTTCTGGAGTAGTTTCTGCTTTTTTTTCCCCCTCTTTTTCATCCTCATTCTTTTCATGCATTTGTCTCTCTGGCCCGGTCTCTTCACCATCACCAGCCCAGGCTCTCTGAGGATTGTGACTTACATAAAACCTCATTAACTTGGATTTCAATAATTCAGAATGTGTGATACTTTCAGAACTGTGCTGACATCTGTCTTTCCTCTTTCGCTTCAATACTTGGAGGATCTGTGAATTTCTGAGTGTGAATAATCCTACTCCTGACACAGCTCACAACCCTGGAACCTCCTTGTGGGCAGCAACTCTTTTTCCTTCTATCTTTGTAACACTAGCACTCAGCACAGTGCCTTCCCCAGCTTTAATAATGACTAATAAATGCTGTTGAAGGAACAAATGAATTAATCGACTTAATTAATATGTTAGTTAATAACAATTAGTTAATTAATAATTAGTTAATTAATTGGTATGACTTAGTAGACTGCCTCTGTTATTAGTGGTAGCCAAACACCCCCCCCCCCCCCCCGGCACATACCGCTGTAGTCAAGCTGATGAAGACCCTTTCCAAACTCAGGCTTAGGGTTATCGAGAGAATCAAATGAGAGAGGCACCTCGCAAACCTTAAGGCGCTATATAAATCCTAGCTACTTATTATGAGGCAGGCCTATCCTCAGATGAAAAACCTATGGTCCACCTTCACATTCATACTTGGAACCTTTCTAGTGCAGCATGAAGGAAAGTTAGCCTAGAACCGTTCCCCAAAATGAAGATTCTGGGAGGAACTCATCAACGGTGGGAGAAGTCCCCATGCCTGCCAAAAACATTCCCTATTCTTGTGGAAGATATCATAAACAGAACCCAAATGGAAGACTCCAGGGGATGGTAAAGATACTTCTAGATATGAATGACACACCACAATTCAATTCAACAAACATTTAGTGAATACCTGCTATGTCCCAGGCACTACATACTATCCCCAGGTACTGGAAATGGTCCCTGCCCTCAAGGAGCTTATATTATATGGGAGGGGGGAATAATATATACAGAGATAAGTATGTGGAGAGAGTAAGTACAAAGTAATTTCAATTAGAAAGAATTAATTACTCTATGGGGAATAATTGGGGGGGGGCAGGAAAGGCCCACTCTAGGAGATAGCTCCTGGAGATGTGCTGGAGAAGGAAGCTAGGAAGTCTCCAAGACAGATGAGGATGGCATGGGAGAACAGAGGCACAAGATGGGATGTCATGTGCAGAACAAGTAGTTTAGAGAGAGCAAAAAATTTCCACTTGTTGAACCTGGATGTGGAATCCCTTTAGTTCTTTCACCTGCTTCCCCAGGTGCTGGACCTAGAGTCAGGAAGATCTGAGTTCAAATCCAGCCTCAGTCATTAACTATGTGACCCTGAACAAGTCACTTAACCTCTATCATAACTTCCTCAACTGTAAAATGGGGATAATAATCACACTTACCTCTCTGAGTTGTTGTGAGGATCAAATGAGATAATATTTGGGCAAGGTACTTAGTAGGTACTTAATAAATGCTTACTTATTTCTTCTTTTCTTCCTTCTCCCAGGGCCAGGGTTAAACAGGATTAATTAGCAAGGTTAAAGAATGAGTATCTCCCTCCGTAATGTCCCACACATCCTTAGAATGATGCCTGATGAACTGAGGTTTGAGTTGAAGCATGGGACCATAGATTTAAAGTCAGATGGCACTTTAGAGACTATTTGCCCAACCCCCACTCTCTTTTGCTAATGAGCAAACCATAGTCCAACAGTTAAAAAAAAAAAGTGCTGAAATTTGAATCTGTGTCCTCTGTTTCCAAGCTCAGCATTCCTTCCACTTTACCATTAGTCTCTAGCCAATTAATGGATAAACATTTATTAATTTCAATTGAACAAGCATGTTTCCAATGTCTTCTATGTGCAAAGCAGTCCTGTAGATTGTGGTATTGTCTGGGTCACTGACCTTACAAGGATCCTCTGGCTCCTGCCTCTCCTCTCCCAGGCTTTTGTTTACCCACAGACAAGGACCTAGTTTCTCTGGGATGTTAGCTCTTTGTGTCATGGACCTCTTTGGGGATTCTGAAGCCTGTGGCCACTTTGTCCAGAGAAATGTTTTTAAATGCATAAAGGAAAAGAAACAGGATTACAAAGAAAATCAATTATGTTGAAATGCATTGATTAAAAACTTAAACAAGTTTGCAGACCCCAGACTAAGAATATCTGAGTTAAGAGGAATTATGTGTGGCTCTTTGGGTTATGACTGCAGACCCAGCCCACCCTGGGAGGTAGGCCTAAGTCAGAGGAAAGACCTGCCATACTAGCACTCAGATAACCTGAGTTCTAGTCTCTGCTGCTTTAGCCTTGGGCAAGTCAACTGACCTCTCTGGGTTTATCTCAGTTTACCTTATCTGTAAAAATGAAGTGATTTTTGCCCGAAGAATCTAATCTCACATTTACTCTGGCATGTGACTATTCTCAGCAGTTTAGTAGTCCAAGGTGACCCTGGATACCTGCATAGGTAGGGACAGACCTGGGATCCGGCCTCCACTATGCAGAGCTGACTTTCTGACACAATGCTTTCCTCTGCTAGTGTGGGTTCACAGTAATAGCCTAAGCCAGATCAAAAAAAAAAAAGAGGGTGGTCTCTTTTTCTCCCCTTATTATCACCTCATTAAATTGTTGGCTCCCTGCCTCCTGCCAGGAATGGCTTAATGAGGTAGAAATGGCCTATCACTACATCATTTCCTAATAATCCACATTTCTCTTAAACTTCTTAATTGATGATTATTTATTTTCTATAATAATCTCGTTAAAAAAATGTTTTTCAAGAGCCATCTTCTGCCTTTATCAGCAGAAATGCCAGAAGCAGGTAAATACCATTATTGAGATACACTCAGGCCTGGGCCAGCTGCTGTATAATTAGGCTGAGATTAACGAAGTTGCTATTTATGGGTTTTGCAAGCCTGGAGGTATTTTATACAGTATCATGCTCTCCCCAAACAGGACATACCTTCAGCTGGTGAGCGCAACAAGGCTTTCAGCTATGGGGCAGTAGCCAACTGAGTCCCAATGGTGGAACAGAGGAGATGCTCAAGGCACCAAGGTCAAAATACTTCTTTTAAAGTCAGGGTTATTGGGAAGCGGAATCCTGATATTGGAACCTCAGTAATACTCTGGGGCATCCTGGGCTTTACTATCCCAGAGGTCAATAGGAAAGAGAAGAGGGAGGCGTTTCTGGCTTTTGGAGAGGCAAGACCTGTGAGTTCATGAGTGAGAGGAATTCTGGGGAGGAAAGATTTTCCATTAATACAGATCAGCACCTTCTCTACAAATTAGAGAAAGTTGCCTGGGTGGTACTAAAAGCGGATCTCTGTGTGTATGGTTTAGTGGTGAGGAAGGATATAGTTCAAATCACACACTTTGGGAAAGATGCAGAAATTCCAGCTCACATAATAAAGGGGGCGTAAAGTAAAGCCTTTCATATATGAAGCAGTTGAGTCTAATGGTAACTAGGTGGACCAGTGGATAGAGCACTGGGCTTGGAATCAGGAAGACTTATTATCATGAGTTCAAATCAGGTCTCAGACACTTACTAGCTTTGTGACCCTGGGCAAGTAACTTCACCCTGTTTGTCTCAGTTTTCTCATCCTTAAAATGAGCTAGAGAAGGAAGTGGCAAACCATTTCAGTATCTTTGCCAAGAAAACCCCAAGATGGGGCCACAGAGAGCCAGACATGACTGAACAACAACATAGTCTAAGTGGGAATTAGGAGACATGAGTTTTAGTCCTAGTATCAAGTCATAGCCTTTCTGGGCATTAGTTTCCTCTTCTGTAAAACTAGGGAATTAAACTAGATGATGTGTAATGTTGTTTCCAACTTTAATATCCTATTAATCTATGATAGCCATTGCTGGGTTAGGAGAGGCAAGGTGGGCATAGGGAAAGAATTCAAAACTGGAAATAGAGGTTTTCATCAAAACTTCTAAGTTTCAATTCAATAAACATTTATTAATTACCTACTGCGTCCAAGGCACTGATCTACATTCTGCCTTTGTTGTTTTTGTTGTCGTTGAGTTGTTTTCAGTCCTGTCTGACTCTTTGTGACCCCATTTGGGATTTTCTTGGCAAAGACACCGGAGTGATTTGCCATTTCCTTCTCCAGTTCATTTTACAGATGAAGAAACTGAGGCAAACAGGGTGAAGTAACTTGCCCACAGTCACACAGCGAGGAAATGTCTGAGGCCAGACTTGAACACAGGTCTTCCTGCTCCAGGCCTGGCATTCTATCCACTGTGCCTCCTAGCTGCCAGGTTCTCACTGTATGAAGACATAAACAAAAGTGTTCCTGTCTTCAAAGAGCTTACATTCTGGTGAGAGGGGTAGAGATGGACAGAAACCCCATAGTTGAGATTCTAAAATTTAGAGACCATCCAAGGGATCCACCTCCATCATTTTGCAGATAAGGAAAGAAGATCACTTGGGCAAGTAGAAGAGAAAAGATTCAACCTCTGATCTCCTCTGATTCCAAAGTCAGTGTTCTTTCTACCATACGTCATTGTTCCTAATGCAACAGCAGTTCACCAAGCACTGGAATATTAGAGACACTCCTTTGAAGTTTCAAAGAAGTAACTTTAGGACAAATAAAAGAAAATATTACTTTACACAGCAGGGAGTTAATTGAAGCAACACTCCCATCACACGGTACAGCCTTCCGCAAGGACTTAAGTAAATCCATGGGTCCATAGGGAAACAGTAGATTCTCAAAGGAAACTCGACATGTTTTGCAGAAAATCCTAACCTTCTGTGATCGACATAGGGGAGGGATACAATATTCTCATATTCTACCTTGACATACGAGCAGTCCCTCTTCTTTTTTGATCATACGTTTTTCCAGATAACATCTTTTACTTATATTCTTCTACACTGGTTATACATGGCAGCTTGTTCATACCCACCATCTAGGTGCTTCTCCATTGGGATACTCATTCCCACTTCTCTGGAGACTGTTGTGTTCCATGTCATAGTCATATAACAACACTGATAGAATAAAATATTAAAAAGATGGGTCTTTGTTTAAGTTTGGGGGTCATTAAAAGAGCTTCACAATTTCCTGGAGGCAATCCAGCTTAATTCTGGACCCAATATGTTATCTATTTGCAATGTCTGCTTCAGTCACACATACTGACAGATAAGCTCTATGGGTTATCCATCCAACTTTACGTCAGTATCTGGGCAGTAGACATTCATTTTCCACTTGGTCTTTCTTTTATGGATGGTTGGGTCAAACTCTTTTCAATGGTTGTGCATCTCTTCTAGGAGACTCTGCAGTGATAGGGGGTGTGGTATAATCAGTAAAATATCATCCACAAACTAGAGCAGGGAGAGTATTTCACAATCCAAAATGAATCTTTGCTCAAATTGGACTTTGTGCTAGACCTCCTCTACCACAATAACACGTTTAACAAGCATATTTTTCCATCTTTGGCCTTATCTGATATTTATGCTCAGTGTCTCACTGAATAAGGTTATTTTTACTGTTATATCTTTCAAGGAATCTTGAATGATTTTCATATATGGAGAGGAGATACTTTATGTTGGAAGGTATCCTTTGAGATGGTATTTTGCTGTACCCAAACAAATGATTTTTCATAATTAACAAGTAATAATCAGAATGGAATCTTGCATTTTCTACCTATAAGTCAGGGAGAAAAGCCCTGACTATTTTGTCCCCAGGTGCCTGTTGGAGATAGAACACTGGGCTAGATGAGCCATGATGGGATCCAGTATGGCAATTCTGAGGAAGAACAAAACAGAATTAAAAAAAAAAAGTCACCAGTAGCCCTATTTAGAAGTTGAACCAAGAGATTAAAGGTATATAAAATAAAACATTTAGGCTAGAAATTTTGGAACTTTAATACAGACCCTCAGGGCACCAGACCTCTTTCCAAAATGAAAGGAGAAACTGGAAGATGGCAATTTTCTTCTGTTGTATCACTATGAGAAGCTTTTCAGATAAATCATCTACCCAATAACCCAGATGAATTGTAAAAACCTCACAATTGTAAAGGACAGCAGATGCCAGCTAGTTTAACTTTTACTTGAATAGGAATCCCCTGTTACTACCCATATCCTTGAGAAATGGTCGTCCTTTGGACACTTGAAGACCTCTAGTAATGGGTAACCAATTACAACCAAATCAGCCCATTTCACAATGAAGACATTCTAATTATTATTTGATACCAGGGGCCCTGGAAAATCTATTCTGAATATCCTCAAAACCATAGCTCATAAGCCTGAGGAAACTCCAAGCCATTTAATAAAAAGAGTAGCCACAAAACATTTGCCCCATAAGCCCTAAGGCATGCTCTCCTACAATTCAAATACCATCACAGGAAAGGATAGATACATTTGGGCATCATGCAGAAGTATATGCCTGGGTCATACCTAGTGATTTGGGCATTTGTATGAAGGGATATGTACGTAAAGAACATGAAAAAGCAATGAGGAACAACACAGTCCCCTGGCACTGAGTGGTCATTAGTTGTGGTGAAATCCTTGTGCTGTTTTCTCTGGGCCCACTCCTTGCTGGATGCTCTTCTTTGCCTGGTTAATACCTGGATATCATGCCATACCTCTACTGTCCCTTGATAGGTACTGCGTCTCTGCTGCTCTCTGCCTCTTTGTGTCTCCAATGGGCTTCTTTGTTCTCTGCTGGGTGCATCACTCCATGGTCTCATGGCTGGTGCTGAGTATTGTTCCCTGTTACCAGCTTCTGGGTTTCATCTCTTCAGGGTTACTCCTATCAGGGTTTCTCAGCTTTACTTTGTAGGGTGTAGTAACCAAAAAGCCTCTCCCTAATCAGGGAAGGCTGTCAGCTGTTTAGTCATAAAAACCACCATTCCCAGCTAACAGAAGCCAGGCAGAGTGCCCCTAGGATAATATTGAGTCTTTTTCCTATTCTCCCCTTTCACATGAAGAAATAACAGCATATAATCCCTGTTCTACAGGATAGCCTATCAAATTCCTCCCCCCACCTCATCTTCTCCAATTGATCCGCCTACGGTATATCAAATGAAAGAATGAATTATTAAACACTTACTGTGTACATTGCATTGTGCTAAGTGCTGGGCATACAACAACAAAAAAAGACAGCCAGTCCCTGCTCACAAAGAGTTTTTATTTTAATGGAAGACACAAACACATGGAAGGTTTTAGCTGCCAAGTCAGATGGAAAGGTCCTATGGTCCTTAGAGTGCTACAGTAAAGCAGATGGTAATAACTCTTCTTTAATGTCATTTCTACTGATAAAAACAGGGCAGCTAGGTGATGGAATGGACAGAGAATTGGGCCTGAAGTCCAGAGTACTCATCTTCCTGAGTCCAAAGCTGGCTTCAGACATTTACTATCTGTATAACCCTGGGCAAATCACTTAACCCTGTTTGCCTCAGTTTCCTCATCTGTAAAATGGCTGGAGAAGAAAATGGCAAACCAGTCCAGTATCTTTGCCAAGAAAACTCCAAATGAGGTCATGGAGAGTCAAACATGACTGAAAAACGACTAAATGACAACAAAAAATGATAAAATCATAGCTGTGTATGATGTTGAACTATTTGAAAGTGCCAAGTATATTGGTGATGAGAACATTTTGGGGAAAGGGGGAAGGTATTCAATAGGTGAGGCTCTAGTGCCCCAAAAAACAGTTTCCAGGTCACATCTCCATCTGGGTTGCTTACAGAAGTTTGCTGAAGTCAGCTCATACTAACTCAAGAGAGCCAATTGTTAAATTTTCAGTGTGAGCATTTACACCTTAAAAATAGGCAAACACTACAAATCCAGGCTTGATTTATTGTTTTGCTGATTGTCTAGACTTAACAAAGTGATGGATGTTAAATACTTCAGATTAAACTTAAAGGCGTCTGTCTGTGTGTACAAACATTTGCCAGCACACCGCTGGTTGTTGGCCAAGCCAATGGCTAAAGGAGCTGAGCAAGAAGCAGAACTGGTGGTCTGAGCAGCCTGACTAGCTCCAGGTCCTAGCAGAAGTTCCCTGGAATCTCATCATCCTAGTTACACTCCCCTGGATTTTCTATGTGTGGCAACCAGAACTAGAGTGATATAAGATGTATATGGTAAACTCTGCTCATGTCCTAAAATGTAGGGCAGATCCTTCTAGGTCCTCAAATGTGGCCTTCTGACTGAGTCCAAGTTTTACAGAACAAATCAATTTTTTAAAGGAGATTTGCTCTGTGAAGTTTGGATTGAGTCAAAGGGCTGCACTTGAGGATCTAGAGGGCCACATGTGGTTCCCCACCCCTGTAAATATACACTAGACTAGAAGCTGCAGGCGGGCAGGGACTCTGCTCTAAACTCTGTATCTTTCCTAGTGCCCAGAATGGTGCTCTTCACATAGCACAGTAGCGGTTAAATGTTTGTTGAATGAATGGTTAGGATGTTGTGATGTCTTGGGGTGGGCAGGAGGTACACAGGAGTATGCTAACATGAAAGCTAGGCAGGGAAACTGGGAACAATTTCATAGGAATTGAAATTTCCACCTTCAAAATGACTGACAAAGTCTTCCACTCACAGCTTTTTTGCACTGGAATGCTTGAGACAGTATTTAAAATACATACAACACCTCTACTTCTTTCACACACTCTGTGGTTTCATGTCAGCACTTTAAAAATAAGTTCCCTTAGGTTGGCTTTGATTCCTTTTTACACAAAACTAAAAGTTTATAGGAACCCTCCCCCTTCCTCTTTCCACACTCCCCCACCTCCCCATGTCAGATTTTAAAGGCAAATTGAGTTTATCTCAGATTCTTTGCATCTTCTCCTGTTTCAAATTTGGCGAAAGAGGTCACCACGGGCTGGGGCTCCCTGGATTGTCAGGACCACCAAAGCTGAGAATTACCAGGGTCCTGCGGGAAGGAGAGGCCTGCTCTGTGGCAAGGTATCTGCATGAGACAAATCCCAGAGAAGAAGAAATGGATATTGGAGCTGTATGGCGTCCTTGGGCCATACATGACCCATGGGCTCTTGTGACCTGCATATATTATATGTATTTAATCTCGTGAGAAATGTTTGAGATCCTCCAAGTAATCAAAATTATTGCTGACGACAGAATTATTAAAGGGTTATAATCAAATAAATCACAAGGCAGTGTGAGGTCATGGGAAATCCACTAGACTAGGAGACAGCAAACTTGAGTTCTAATTGTGCCTGTCCCCTAATTGACTGTGACCTTGGATGAGTCAGTTCACCTAGACAGGTCCTAATTTTCTCACCTGTAGTTTGTTTTTGTTTTTTTGTTGTTTTTGTTTTTTTGGTCTAGACAACAGGATTACCTGACTTGACCAGGGTCACACAGCTAGTAAGTGTTATGTGTCTGAGGTCACATTAGAACTCAGGTCCTCCTAAAACCAGGGCCGGTGCTCTATCCACTGCGCCACCTAGCTGCCCCCTCACCTGTAGTTTGAAGAGGTTGGTCTACATCAGAGGTGTCAAACATGAAGCTCACAACACTCCCACTGCTCAACTCAGATTAACATGTAATTGGGAATACTTGACAGAACTAACAAAAATACAATAAAATGCAATAAAACATAGATAATGTTAATATGTGGCTTTCTGAGTCAATATGTGGATCCACAGGGATCTTTATATACAATTTAGTAGCCCTTGTTTCTATGTGGGCTTGATATTATTGGTCTAGATGACCTCCAAGGGCAGAGTGGCTGCTAGGAATTTCCATGCTTGGAAAAAGGAAAAAGAGACATGATGGAGGTTGAAGGGGTGGAGCTCATTTAGGGTGTTGTTGTTTGTCCTTAGTTTTTAAAGAGGACCAGTGACATCATGGGGTGATGTCTTGACTTGTAAGTGAATTGGATTTAAGTGAGGCAGAGTTGCACAAAATCATCAGCCTCCAAACTCGGGTAAGCACGCTCTTTATAAACCTTGTCGTTGGCTGAAAGAAGGCTTGGGTTGGATTCTTTCAGGCAGAACCTGTGATAATGAGGTCCCAGCACCCCTGAACCCCTAAACCGCATCAGTGGGAGCAATATCCCGAGGCCCTACTCCACAAAGTCCAGGCTAATTTTTCCTTAAAAGGGATTGAAACTGTCCTAGACTTACATGAACTGATGCAAAGCAAAATGATCAGAACTAGAACATTGTACACAATAATGGCAATATTGTACAATAATCAACAATGAATGATTTAGCTCTTCTCAGCAATGCAATGATTCAAGACAATTTCAAAGGACTCTTGATGGAAAATACTATCAGAGAAAGAACTGATAAAGTCTAAATGCAAATCAAAGCATACTATTTTCATTCTCTTTATCTTTTTTGTGTTTTTTTTTCCTTTTGGTCTGTTTCTTCTTTCAGAACATGACTAATATGGAATACATATTTTACGTGATTGTACATATATGACCTATTTAAAATTCTTACCCTTTTAAGGAGGGGGGAAGGTGATGAGATGCTTGTGTGCTTGTACTTGGACCCCACTTCCAAGATCATGTTTCTCCCTAACGTCAAGGCACTACCCCTGACAGTTTCCCTCCAGTCCAAGGACCCTGTCTCTGGCAATGACTCATGAGTGGGCCCAGTGAGGCAAACTATCTCTCCCTGTAACAAGAACTGACCTGTATAGAATTTCCCTTGTAAGAACAGGACGATCTTGTACCAGCAGAACTATCAAATACTGATGCCCACAGTTACCATATGTAATCCAGAGGTCAAGCTATAGACGTCAATTCCTGAAACTATCTTGTTACAAACATACCAGACCAAAAATATACCCTTTTAGGAACCCTCTCTGTCCCCTTCTTGTGGTTTCCAGTAGTGAATAACATAGTTGTATGTTATCACCTAATTAGTATACTAGGCACATAATCCACTACTTTTCCTATATAAGTTTTAGCATCATTTCTGTTAGGTTGCAAGTTTACTAAGGAGCTCTGCCCACCATGGCAGGTTCCTTGCTTGCAGTTCCTCAAACAAGATACCCCACCTTCCACCTCTATGCTTTTCACTGACTGAGCTCCACCCTGGAATTCTCTCCCTCCTAACCTCCACCTCTTCCCTGGCTTCCTTGAAGGCTTAGTTGAAATCCCATTTTCTGCAGGAGGTCTTTCCAGGGCCTCCCAGCAGCTAGGGCCTCACCCTCTCAGATTACCTTTTATCTACTCTGTATTTATTGTGTATGTACCCAGTTATTTCCACATTGTCTCCCCTATTTCAACACATGCTCCTTGAGGGCAGGTACTATTTTTTGTCTTTCCTTTGTATCCCTGGTCCTTAGCACAGTGTCTGGAACATCATAAGCACTTAACATTTGTTGACTGATGTACTACCTACTAAGAGAAATGATTATTAATAAGGGATCATGTTTTTTCTTTTTATCTTTCTATTTCTTCATTCAAAGCCCAGCCTTTAAAGACATTTCTGACCTTGCTCAAAGAATTCACCCCCACCCAGACCATCTCATCTAGGTGGAATTCTTGCCATAATTCCACCATTTTTCTACTGAGATAAAACCGGGGAGAGAATGAGCCCCTTTGTCTACATTACCCAGAGGGAGTGGTCTGAGTAGAGATGAGTCTTTGTCTAAGAGTGACAGGATCAGAGCCAGGTACCCAATTCCTCATTAGAACAAGCACACCTCTCATTATAATATTCATCTTCTCGTTAATTGTTAACCAATCAGAGTTGATTTTCAACTGTCAGGAATACCTACTCTCCCAAGAGTATTTAAATGTTGGGGGAGGGGGTGGCCCAAGGTTCATACTTGGCTTCTGAGAAGACCACTGACCTCATTTTATTGATTATTTGCCAGCCATAATTAATTGGTTATTAATTATCCAGAAATTATATCTCTTGAATTTTTCATTTGTCACACCGCTAAGATGTAGAGGAGTTGTAATTTCTATATCTTTATAAACAACACCCCCTGGGAAGGAGGTATTGGGATTTAGGACCTAATTCAGAAATGTTTAAATGCTCCTATTTTCTCCTTCACAAGCAAACTTTTGTTGTAGAAATACCTATTAACATGTTTACTTGGGATATTTTTTGGGGGGTGTAGGCAATCGGGGTTAAGTAACTTGCCCAGGGTCACACAGCTAGTGAGTGTCAAGTGTCTGAGGCTAGATTTGAACTCAGGTCCTCCTGACTCCAGAGTCGGTGCTATATCCACTGTGCCACCTAGCTGCCGCCTAGGAAAGCCTTTTTACATGGGCTACCACATCCTTTGGTAAGAACTATCATCACATCAGCAAAAATTTTTCTAAAAAAAAAAATGAAAGAATAGGGTTTGGGTATCCAGACAAAGGATTCTCAATAAGATATTTTGTAAGTTCCCTCCAACAATGCCAATCACAACCCATCCATACCTGTGGTTTTCAAAAACCACCCTCAAATCTTTTGAGGCATCCAGAGCTCCCAGGGAGAGCAACGTACTATGTTGTAATCCCATCCAAATTCAGTTTTTTGCTCTGATGCTCAGCCCTAATTCTTCAGGGCCCCCTTCCCCTTTTGAACTCTGCTCCCAGCCCCTGACAGCTCCAGTCATCAATGAGCATGAAAGGTTCTTGCGATCTTAGTTCATAGCCAATGGCAAAGAAGAGGATTGGGTGCTTTGCAAACATAGGGTTTAGAATCTTGAAGAGACTTTAAAGATCCTTTATTTCCTACCTGTTTCTACCTGTAGAAAGAGGCAACAAATATTTTGTCCCTGAAATCATCCTTAGAGCATTGGGAGAAAGTGCTAAGAGGGGGGTGGCAGGGCAGTCCTTCAGAGAGGGCCATCTGGCTTCTCTGCCCTCACCCTGTAGCAATTTTCCCCCAGCATGGAGGAAAGCAGAGAGCTGCGCCAATGGCAACAGGATGGGCTTGGAACATGCTGAGATTTTTTTCCCTTGGGGAGAGAATGCAAAATACTTTCCTTTCTGAAGGAATTAAAAGTAGCTCATCAGTTTTGTCTTTTAGGATTAATAAATCACTCTATCCCCTTGGGTGGAAGGAAAGAAGGAGGGAGGAACAGAACTCCGTTCACTTGGTCCCATTTTAGCCTTACACGTACATAGCATGGTAGAGTGGTTAGGGAGCCGGCCTTGGAGCCATGAAAGGTTGAGTTCAAGTGTTGCCTCTGATACCTGTTGGCTGTGGGATCCTGGAGAAATCCCTTAATTTCCCAATGTTCTAGAAAGCCCTCTAAGACTAGAAGTTGCAGAAAAAGTACCGATCAGCATTGGCCAAGGAAGTTTTCTCATCTGAGAGTTCTCTATCTTGATGAGATCTCAAGCCCCTCTCTATCATTTATATAATGATCTTTGTATCCAACTGACTTCTTCCAGTGTGGAGTCTTAAAGATCATCTAAGCCATTTCAGTTATTTTCAGTCATGTCTTACTCTTCGTGACCTCATTTGGAGTTTTCTTGGAAAAGATACTAGAATGATTTGCATTTTCCTTCTCCCGCTCATTTGACAAATGAAGAAACTGAGGCAAACAGGGTTAAGTGACTTACCCAGGGTCACACAGCTAGTAAGTATCTGAGGCTGAATTTGAACTTGAGTCTTTCTGACTCCAGTCCCAGCTTTCTATCTACCATAACATCTAGCTGCCCTCATCTAGGTCAGAGGTTATTAAATCTTTTTTTGTATCGTGGACCCTTTCGGTAGTCTGGTAAAGCCTACAGACCCTTTTTCAGAATAATGTTTTTAAATGTATAGCATAAAAAATAGAACTACAAAGGAAACCAGTTATATTGAAATACAATTATCAAAATACTTTTAAAATACAAATTTACCTACCCCAGGCTAAGAACCCTTGATCTAGGCCAACTCTCTCATTTCACAGAGGAGGAAACTGGGGCCCATAGAGGTTATATAAATTGCCCAAGGACACATAGTTCAGCAAACAGAAGAACTAGCAGCTGAACCCCAGCTCTCTGACTCCAAAATGACCACCCCTTCCAATGTATCATGCTGCAACCTTAACAGCTCACCTAGGTACAACAAGGTCTGCCATACCAGATCAAAACATGTCTGGCCTGTAGAAAAAAGTTGACCATGAGCATTTGGGGTACAGTTGTTTATTCCAGTTATATATGAACCACCCATCATTCAACTAATCATGCCCTGGAACTGTTTTAATGATAATAACATTATTCATTCACCAGCAATTAATTGAATGTTATTTTTTGCTTTGACCCAGACAAATCTCCCAGACAGATAAACTGGTATTTTATGTTTAAAGCAATTATAGTGGGTAATTATAGAGCTGGTTGTCATTAGAAAGGTGATGTTCTAGGAATAGTCTCAGGAGATTCTGGGCACATTGTCCCAGAATGCCTAATTGGGAGTGAAACGGGTGCTTTTTATAACTGCCCCGTTCATGAAGCCACTTAGCTTTTGTAAAACAAACCACGTGTGCTCCAGATGTCATCAGTGATTTCTGGAGACGTTTGGAGGAGACAACTTCTACCATTTCAGACCACTTAATTGTTGTCATGGATTGCCCTGGTTCTTTTTCATCGTCTGACCTAAAATATATGAGTAAATGGAGACTTGCCTTTGATTTGGGACAGTAGACAGCAGTCCAATCCGGGTGTAACAGGGTCAAAAGGCTCGAGGCAGCATGCTCGAGTGGAATGAACCCTGGGCTAGAAGTCAGGAGGCCTGGGTTCTAGTATTGTCTCTGTCTTGTGACCTTGATTAAGCCCTTATCCTGGGCCTCAGACTACTCATCTATAAAATGAGAGGGTTGGAATAGTTGATTTCACAACTTTGAGATGCTACAATTCTGCACAGTGAAGTGAACAGAGCCAGGAGAATGTTGTACACAGTAACAGCAATATTGTTCAATGAAAAACTGTGAATGACTTAACTATTCTCACCAATACAATGATCTAAGACAATCCCAAAGGATTAATGATGGAGCATGCTATCCGCCTCCAGAGAAAGAAATGATATTGTTTCAATACAGACTGAAGCATGCTATTTTTCACTTTCTTTCATTTTTTTCTTTTATTCAAGTCTTCCTATACAAAATGACTAATACAGAAATGTTTTACATAATTGCACATGTATAACCTATATCTGATTGCTTACTGTATCAGAGAGACAGGAAGGAAAGGGAAGAAGGGACAGAATTTGGAACTGAAAACTTTAAATGAAAATGCTTTTAAAAATTCTATAATTCTATGAAACTCAAACAGCAGATGCCTTAACAACTATAAGATGGCATTATTCTCATTATTATTATTAAAAATAATTAATAACAACATACACATACATATATGTAATCACAAATATATTTGGTAATAATAATACATATATAAATAAATAATGCCATATTATATACATTTATGTAGCTATCTATGTATGTGTATATATGTATGTATGAATATGTGTATGTGTATACACACACACATATGTTAAGAGGAAGAGAACTAAGGCTTATAAAGTTTCTCTTATGACAACACCATGAGGCAGGTAGTGCTAGTATTGTCTCAATTGACTGCAAGCTCCTTGAGGGCAGGGACTGTCTTTTGCCTTTTTTTATATCCCCAGTGCTTAGCATATAGGACTTAATGATTGTCTATTAATTGATTAAAAATGGTTCTTTTTGTTAATTTTTGGTCTGGATTTGAGATTTTCATCAATATAGGAAACTCCTGGTGTGAAAACTCTCTCCACTACTGCAGATTAGCAATTCCTTTGTGACATCGTTGCCTCGTGAGATGAACACAATTACAAAACACTTTTCACACAAAAGAAGTCAGATCTAAACAACTGAAAAAACATGAATTGGTCATGGGCAGACCAGCCAATGTAATAAAAATGACAATTCTACCTAAGTTAATTTATTTAGTCAGTATCATACTAAACTACCAAAAATTATTTTATAGAAATAGAAAAAATCATAACAAAATTTATCTGGAAGAGCAAAAGGGCAAGAACATCAAGGGAATCAATGAAAAAAATGTGAAGAATGGTGGCCTAGCCATAACAGATTTCAAACTGTATAATAAAGTCGTAACCATCAAAACAATCCAGTACTAAGAAATAGGGGTGGATCAGAGGAATAGATTAGGCACACAATAAATGGTAGTAAATGACTATACTAATCTAGTGTTTGATAAAGGTAAAGATCCTAGTCTTGGGGACAAGAACTCACTATTTAACAAAAACTGCTGGGAAATCTGGAAAGCAGTTTGGCAGAAACTAGGTGTAGACTAATTTCTCACACGGTGAACCAAAATGATGTCAAAATGGGTGCATAATTTAGATATAAAGAGTGACATCATAAGCAAATTAAGGGAGAATGGAATAGTTTACCTGTCAGATCTATGGATAAGGGAAAAAATTATGACCAACAAGAGATAGAGAGCCCTACAGGACATAAAATGAATAATTTTGATTATGTTAAATTAAAAAGGGTTTGTACAAACAAAAATCAATGCAGCCAAGATTAGAAGGAAAGCAGAAAACCGGGGGGCAATTTTATAGCAAGTGTCTCTGATGAAGACCTCATTTCTTAAATATCTAGAGAACTGAGTCAAATATACTAAGAGTCATTCCCCAATTGATAAATGGTCAAAAGATATGAACAGGAAGTTTTCAGACAAAGAAAACTATCTATATTCATATGAAAAAATGTTCTACATCACTACTGATCAGAAAAATGCAAATTAAAACAACTCCAAGGTACCACCTCACACTTGTTCAGATTGGCTAATATAACAGAAAAGGAAAATGACAAATGGTGAAGGGTATGAGGGAAAATTGGACCACTAAAATATTGTTGGTGGAACCATACTGGAAAGCAATTGGCAACTATGTCCAAAGGGCTATAAAACTGTACATACCCTTTGAACTAGCAATACCTATTAGGTCTGTATCCCAAAGAGATAAAAATTTAAAAAAAATTTAAGAAGGGAAAGGACCTATAGATACAAAAATATTTATAGCAGCTCTTTTTGTAGTGGCAAAAATTGGAAATTGAGGGGATGCGTATCAATTGGGGGATGGCTTGAACAAGTTGTAGTATATAATTGTAATGGAATACTGTTGTGCTATAAGAAATGATGAGCAGGATGCTTTCAGAAAAATCTGGAAAGACCTACATGAACTGACGCAAAGTGAAGTGAGCAGAGCCAAGGGAACATTGTACATAGTAATAGCGATACTATACAATGATCAACTGTGAATGACTTAGCCATTCTCAGCAATACAATGATCCAAGACGATTCTGAAGGACTTATGATGAAAACACCATCCATCATCAGAGAAAGAACTGATGGAGTCTGAATAAAGAGAGAAGCACACTTTTTTACTTTCTCTATTTTTCTTGGGGTTTTTTTGTCTGCATTTTCTTTCATGACATGACTAATGTGGAAATGTTTTGCATGACTGAATATATATAATATATATATAAATTAATTAACATATATTAATATATTTATATATTATAACCTATATAAAATTGATTGCTTTCTCAATAAGGAGAGAATTTGGAACTCAAAATTTTTTTTTAAATGTAAAAATGAGTTTTTACATGTAATTAGAAAATATATATGTATATGCATATGTATGTGTGTGTGTATATATATGAACGAAAGTTGCCTAGTGCCCTGAAAATTTACTGACCCATCCAGGTAATATAGCCAATATGCTTCTGAGGTAGGGCTTGAACATGAGCCTTTGCAAATTAAGGGATTTGGACAAGATCATCCTTTCTAGATCTTAAATTTTATAATTCTGTGAAATGTAGTATAGTAGATAAACTCCTGAATTTGGAGACTGAGGACCTGATTTTGAATTCCATCTCCGCTATTTTGTTTCCTGTATGAGCCTGGGCAAGTCACTTTACCTTGATGTACCTCGGTTTCCTGATAAGATTGGACAAGATGACCTCTAAAGTCACTTGCACCTCTAAGTATATTCTCACGACTCTAAGGCAAACCCTCTAACTACAACCCTGTTCTACCAATCTATTTTTATTTTAAAAATGGGGAAGCTGATTTTAAGGAAACCCAGCCCCCTCCCCAAACAACAACCCCAAACACATTCAATTGACCACTGGTGAGATTATAAGAAGTGAAGTAATTTCTACTCTTACTTCTCCCGCCTCCTCTTTTTTGGCTCGTAGAAGGGATAAAAAAAAACATATTAATATTATTTGTTTTTACATCACCCACATTTCTGCATATATGCCTCTTCTCCTCTTTCTCACACAGAGTCATCCTTATCATAATAACTGGTATTTATATGGCGCTTTAAAATATTATGTTACCTCGTTTGATTCCTGGATACACAATCAGTCCTTTTCACCTCACTGCTCTAATACCTTCAGATACAGAAAATACCAGAAAGACTTTGTTGTTACACAATTTTACCTCTAACCCACTCCTGTGTCACAGACCTGGAGGACAGCATTTCGGCAAGGCTTCAAGCGTAATTATAACTAGCTGAGTAATAAAAAAATTAGCATTATGTTTTCACTCATATCGGTTTCTAACTGTAGTGTGACCAACTTTCAATTATCTTTTCTACTGAGAGACTGAAATAATAGCTAGCAAAAATAACCAACACTAACAGATAATCCCAAAAACTAGCATTAAGTTCTCAATACCTTTCATCTCCTCCCTAGCAAACCTAATGGGATTGATTGGAAGATTTTCATTTCCTCTCAATGCCTTTAGCTATCCTTGGAGGAGCTAATGAGGACAAAAATGCCCAAAACGCAGGCAACAGGTGATAGAAATGTGGTGAGGGGGTGGGGGAGAGGGGAAAAGGGAGGAGAAAATTAGCAGTTGCATAGATGAAAGTGATATTCAAGATAAAGAGGTTAGGCTACAGTAGTCTCTCCAATCCTGCCTAGTATTGATTCTATGATCTAGTAATGATTCAATGGGGTAGCTAGGAGGCACAGTGGATAGAGTGCCGGATCTAGAGTCAGGAAGACCTGAGTTCAAATCCAGCCTCAGACACATACTATCTATGTGATCCTATGCAAGTCATTTAACCCTGTTTGCCTCGTTTCTTCATCTGTGAAATAAGCTGGAGAAGGAAATGGCAAACCACGCCAGTATCTTTGCCAAGAAAACCCCAAAATGGGGTCATGGAGAGTCGGACATGACTGGAAAAATTAGTAAACAGCAATGATTCTATGATCTATAATATTTTTCACAGGAAGGTAAGCCAGAAAGTATGAGATATATAGGGAGAACAAAAGGGTGCTAACCCATTCCAAGAGCAATTAAACCTAGGCTTGAGCTTATGATTTTCCTGAATCGGCCATTCCTTCTTTAGAGGAAACTGGAGATTTCCAATGGCCAATGACTGGTTAACCAGACTGTGGTACATAACTGTAATGAAATAGTACTGCAATTGTAGGAAACAATGACGATGAAGAATACAGAAAAGCATGAGAAGAATTTTATTAGAGCTGAGTTGCTTTCAGTCATGCCCATCTTCTCGACCCCTATTTGGTGTTTTCTTGGCAGAGATACTGGAGTGATTTGCCATTTCCTTCTCCAACTCATTTTACAAATGAGGAACTGAGGCAAACAGGGTTAAGTGACTTGCCCAGGGTCACATAGCTAGTAAGTGTCTGAGGCCAGATTTGAACTCCTGTCTTCCTGACTCCAGGACTGGCACTCTATCCACTGCACCACCTAGCTTCCCCTATTAGAAGAATTAAATAATCTTTTACAGCATGAAATATAATGTTGGAACTGGTGGCTGTGTTGGTTAATTTTGCTACACTGTTTGTTTTCTCTCTTTTTTAATTCTCTGCTTGAAGGAGCTAGGTGGCCCAGTGGGCAAGAGCACTGGATTTTGAGTCAGGAAGACCTGATTTAAAATCCTGCCTCAGACACTTAAGGAGCTGTGTGGCCCTGGGCAAATCACTTAAACTCTCTCGGTCTCAAGTTCCTCATCTGTAAAATAGGGATAATAACAGAACCTGTTGCAAGGATCTACTGAGATAGGGTAGTACAGTGCTTTGCAAACTTTAAAATACTATATAAATGCTAGCTATTTTTATAAGAATGGTTCTATGTGAGGGGGAGGTGAAGAGGGATATATGGAGAAATACAGGTAATGTAAAAACAAATGTTATTAAAGTGATTTTTAAAATCCCTTTTACAAGCTAAAAAAAAGCAGGGAGGAGGAAGAGAGGTTTCCTTTCAAGTTAATATCACCAAATCTCAGAGTTGGAAATGCATCTAGAGGTCAGCTACTCCAAGGCATACCTGAAGCAGCATTTTCTCTACAGCATATGTGACAAATGGTCACCCTCCTTCCACTCAAATATCTTCACAGGCCAGGAATTGGAAACCTTAGGAGCTCACCCCTTCTATCACTGGTCAGCTCTAAGGGTCAGGGATTTCTCCCTTATTCTGAACTTTTCAAGCTGCCTGTACAGATTTTTATTACCAGGGATGCCACACCAGGGACCAGGGGATATTTGGTCATTTAAAAAAGGGTCTGTCTGCTGATAGGAAGGGTATATTCGAATGCCAATGGAAGGAGGGCAGACAGACTTGTCCCCAGGCTTCCATTTCAATAAACTTTATTTCCATGACAAGGCACGCACAAGGGTTGCCAATGTCAACATGTAAGGCTCTGGTGTTTACCACTGTGACAGCCTGCTGCTCAGATGCAGCCTGGTTCTGTTTTGCACATATTAGTTTTGGACAGAGGTTGCTGTGAAAATTTTTCTTCAGATTTCTTGTGGGGGAGATTTAGCATCTGGCAACATGGTGTCCGGCTGTGAGGAGTTTTCTAACAAGCAAGGGCTAGCAGTTGTCATTACTCACTCGGTAGAGATACCCTTCAGAGAGAAGAGCTAAAAGGACATCTGCTGGGTGAGCTAAAGGGAACCTCTTCCTGGGAAAGGCGAGCAACAAGGAGGCTCTAGTATACCTCAGCTCTTGGCCTGGGAGAGGCCACTGAGGAAGTTATGAGGGGGCTAGCAAAAAGGCAACCAGAAGGAATGCCTTGCATTTTAATTTGGGCAGGGAGAAGAAGGGGGAGGTCATCTGAAGGGGACAAAAAATAGCACAAGTGTTCCTTTGGTGGTATCCATGCTGGCTGCTCATTGGCTGCAGCTAATTTGGTATTCTGAATATTCAGTGAACTGATCTAATGCTTTAATAAAATTAGGAACTGAGGTGAAAGGACGATGCACAGAGGAGGATTTTCCTCCCCAGTCATTTTCTGTTGAAGGCAGTGACCTCTACTTTTAATGAGCTGAAAGACACTTTGCCATCATCTGAGCGACTGGAGAGAGAATCCCAGGGTGAGGCCAGAGTCTGACAAGACTCTGAATGTGCTGGGGTGAATGCTTGGGTGAATACCACCTTGCCTCCTTACTGACTCCTGATTTTCCCGTTTCACCAGTGCCCAAAGCAGCCAGTTGCATTCCACTGGGGAGGGTGAGAGGGGAAAGAGAGAGGATGGAGGTCACAATTTCCAGATAGAGGGGGCACAGGAAGATCGGCCTAGTCCCTTGTGAAGCACCATTGGCACACTGGATGAATTCTAGGGTCAAGGTCAGCATTCGTGTTTTCTCCAGGGAAAGGAGACAGGGAGTGGCCTTTAGTTTAGAAGCAAGATAGAAACCCTATGTCAAACTTAGCATGGGCTTTGTCTTTCCCAAATTTCCCAACAAATGTTGGTGCCCAAACCAACTTGGACCCCAAGGGTAATTCGAGACTAACTTGGGCCAACCATATGGGCCCAGTCAGTACTGGAATGGTATCCCCTGGCCTCAGGAAGGGCAAGGCTCATGCCTATAATGCATGAATCTTGCAAAAAGTCCAGCACTTATGCTCAGGTATTTGACATTCAGGTGTTTCCCAAACACAACAGAGTCACTAACAGCAACTTATTTGAGACCTCTCCAGGAACAAAAATTACCTAATTCAGTGGTGTTCCCAAGAAGAATATAAACAAACTGCCCAGCTACCAGGGGTTCACAGGAAATGTCTACTTTCTAGATGGCACATTAACAGTTTGAAACAGTGGACTTTCTTCATGTTTTACTTCTAGGCTAGGTGGGTCTCTCTCAACGGGAAAATGATCTCCTTGGCTCCTTCCTTCTGCCATCATCTTTACGTCACTACCCAAGGAGTCTTTCTAAAGCACTTTTATGATGATGTTGACTTCTGAGTGGCGCATGAGGTCCTTTACAATCTGCCTCCAACCCACCTGTTCAGCTTTATCTCATATTCCCCTTTACATAGTATCTAGTATAGCCAAGCTGGACTACTCCTTATTCTCCATTTTGCCCTGCCTTCTCCCATCTCCTAATGTTTGCTCCTATTGTTTCCCATGCTTGGAATGAATACGCCCCCATACAGATCTCCATCAATTGAAGATGTTTCCAAGCCCAGCTCAATCAATCAATGGACAAGCATTTATTAAGTGCCTACTATGAGCCAGACACTGTGTTAGGTTCTGTGGATACAAGTACAAAGCAAAAAGCAATCACTAATCACAAGGAGTTTACATTGTAATGGAAGAAACCCAACCGCCACCACCTCTATGAAGGCTTCCCTGACCCTTGCCACCTTTTCTAGGATAGCGATTCTTCCCTTTTCAAGTTTCTCATAGAACTCGCTCTAGATCTCTCTAGGCATTTCACTCTTCCTTGCACCATATTGTGTTCCTGTTCTTCATCCCACTGGATTGTAAGCTTCTAGAGAGCAGGCTTAGTTCTATATCTAGCTTCATTTTCCCGACACAACTCCATGCCTTGTGCATTGCAGGTACTTCATAAATATTTGTTATGATGTTGTGGAATTGAGAGAAGTGGCCAAAGAAGCCCAGCTCATACTCTGTCTGCCTGTTTATTGTGAGGGGGTGTATGGGTGTTCAGAGAGGATTAGCACCTATGAGGGCTTGCTGAGCCTTTTTCAGGGCTGCTCATCCGCCTTTGGTATCCACCTGTCACCCAACTCTTACCCGTGGCTCCAAGAAGCGGTAGCATGTGCAATGGCCACACCTCAGGAAACCATCTAAGCAGATGGGCTAAACCAGGCTGAGGATAACCAACAAACCTCAAAACTGTTGGTGAGTCAGGGGGATGTCTACCCCAAGCATGTGAAGAATTCCCCAGTGGAATAGGCGGATGAGAACAATTTATTCTGACAGCCATGAAGGTGGCTGAAGCAGATGCTGTGGGGCACTTAGAGCGTAGTCAGACAAAGGAAAATGCCAGGGTCATCCACAGCATCTCAGGCCATCGCCAGTTGTCTTGACTGTCTTGCCACTGGACTCTGATGACTCTGGAAGAAAGAGTGAGGCTGATGACTTTGTGCAACTCTGCTTCACTTAAATCCAATTCACTCACAAGTAAAGACATCACCCTGTGATGTCATTGGCCCCCTTCAAAAATGAAGGATGGACAACAATAACAATTTATTGTGACAGAATGATTGTGAGGAAGCATCTTTCCTTCAGTCTATATCATGGGATGTTCAAGGTTGGTGGAGAGACTCTCTTTGCCTTCCCTGAAAAATACTCACCTGATGAATATTTGGTGCATTTGTACATAGTCCATCCAGTTAAAGGACTATATTGGATGGTTCATAAGATCATAATTTAAAGCTAGAAAGGTCCTTAGAGGTCACCTAATCCAATCCCTTCATGTTACAAATGGGGAAAGTGAGGTCCAAAGAGGAGAAGTGGGGTAGAAGATCTGTCTGACAAATGGTGATTTGAATAAAACCTGGATAACCAGAAATCTTAGGGCTCAACACATCCAAAACTAAACTCAGTAGCTTTCTACCTACACCTTCCCTCATTCTGAACTTTTCTATTACCATTAAGGGTACCAATATCCTTGGTTCCTTACCACCTCTAGTTAATGTAGAAGCTGCTAAATCTTGTGTTATCCTGATTATGTTTCCACAAGACTTGAATTTTTTCTTTCTGGTTGCTTGCAATATTTTCTTATTGACCTGGGAAATCTGAAATTTGGCTATAATATTCCTAGGAGTTTTCCTTTGAGGGTTTCTTTCAGGAGGTGATTAGTGGATCCTTTCAATTTCTATTTTACCCTTTGGTTCTAGAATGTCAGGGCAGTTTTTCTTGACAATTTCTGGAAAGATGATATCTAGGCTCTTTTTTTTTAAATCATAGCTTTCAGGTAGTCCAATAATTTTTAAATTATCTCTCCTGCATCTATTTTCCAGGTCAATTATTTTTCCAATGAGATATTTCACATTGTTTTCTATTTTTCATTCTTTTGGTTTTGTTTTATAATTTCTTGATTTCTCATACAGTCATTAGCTTCCATTTGCTCCATTCTAATTTTTAAGGAATTATTTTCTTCAGTGAACTTTTGGACTTCCTTTTCCATTTGGTCAAATCTACTTTTTAAAGCATTCTTCTTTTCATTGGCTTTCTGGGCCTTTTTTGCCATTTGGATTAGTGTATTTTTTTAAGGTGTTATTTTCTTCAGTATTTTTTGGGTCTCCCTTAGCAAGCTGGTAACTCTCTTGCATCATTTTCATATCTCTTCCCAATTTTTCCTCTATTTCTCTTACTTGCTTTTCAAAATCCTTTTTGAGCTCTTCCATGGCCTGAGGCCAATTCATATTTTTCTTGGAGGCTTTGGATGTAGGAGCTGTGACTTTGTTGTCTTCTTCTGGTTGTGTGTTTTGATCTTCTTTATCACCAAAGTAAGATCTATGTAGTTGCTGTTTGCTCTTTTTCCCAGCCAATTACTTGACTTTTTAACTCTGTTAAGGTAGGGCTCTGCTTCCAGTGTGGAGAGTGTACTGTCCCAAGCTTTGGGAGTTTTGTGTAGCTGTTTTCAGAGATACTTCTAGGGACCTGTAAATTTTCAGTTCTTCCAAGATGGTATGATCAAAGGTGAGGTGTTTACTCCTTTCCTGGCCTGTGCTCTGGTCTACGAGTGACCACAAGCACTCTTTTCTGCCTTCTAACTGTGAGAAGGATTCCCTCTCCACCACCCACCACAAGCTCCGTCATGCCAGCACTCCTCCTTGCTCCAGGACCACCACTCAGTACTGTGACCCAGATCCAAGCACAGAAAAAGCAAGAGAATCCTGCCTCAGTGCCAGCAAAGAGGTCCCTGCAGTCCACCTCTGATCAGCTGCTCAATCCCCCCACTGTCTGTGGGCTGAGAGCTATGGAAGCAGCCATGGCTTCCACTGCCTCAGGGTCGCACCAGAGCTGGGGCCAGACTATGCTTCTCTCTCACCCAGGTTCAGCAGACCTTTCCTACTGACCTTCTAAGTTGTCTTTGGTGTTTGTGGGTTGAGAAGCCTGGAAACCACCACAGCTCCCCTTGATTCAGTCCCCTGATGCCTGCCCCAGGTTCGCTGACACCCTGTCTTTGCCTGCACAGCCCACACTGAATTGCACTCCTTTCCCAGCCCAGTGCAACAGACCTTTCCCATCAACCATCCAGGTTGTCTTGGGCGGAAATTTGTTTCACTGTCTTTTTGTGGGTTCTGCTGCTCTAGAATCTGTTTAGAGTCATTTTTACAGGTATTTGGAAGTGTTTGGGGAAGAGCTCAGGCAAGTCACTGCTTTCCCTCTGCCATCTTGGCTCTGCCTCATATGCCAAGATTTCTTAAGAAGCTTGTATGGATTTGTCATTCATGAACTTCTCTAAAGCCTCCTTAGAAGCTATTTGTATCTCAACCTGCCTTACCTCTTAGGGTAATGAATTCACTTAGCCGTAACATGGCTCTGTCTGATTTTAAGTGCCATCCTCTGGTTTGGCAGGGCTTGGTGAACAAATCCTATTCATTGTACCTAGACTCTTTCACCTAGAAGGCACAGTAAGTAGAGCACTAGGCCTGGAGTCAGGAAGTCCTGAGTTCAAATCTAGCCTTAGAGACTTACTAGTTGTGTGACCCTGGGCAAATCACTTAACATCTGTTTGCTTTAGTTTCCTCAACTGTAGAATGAGGATAATAAGAGTACCTACTTTGCAGGGTTGTTGTAAGGATCAAATGAGACAATATTTGTAAAATCTTTAGCAGAATACTCGAAACATTTTGTTGTTGTTCAGTAGAATCTGACTCTTCTCCATGACCCCATTTGGGATTTTCTTGGCAAAGATACTGGAGTTGTTTGCTGTATTTGCCATTTCTAGCTCATTTTACAGATGAGGCAATTGAGGCAAACAGAGTTATTGACTTGCTCAGAGTCATGAAGCTAATAGGTGTCTGAGGCTAGATTTGAACTCAGGAAGATGAGTCTCTCTAACTCTAGGCCCAGTGTTCTATCCACTGCACCACCAAGCTGCCCTAGAACATAGCAGGTGCTTAATAAATGCTTTTTCCTTCCTTCATTACCCTACTAATGTTATTCCTATCTCTTTTTAGTCTTTATCTTTCCAACTGAGGTACTAATTTTTTTTTAATGATTTAATCTTTTTGTAAATGGAAACATCCTTTGTTCCCTAAATACTTTCATTTGTCCTTTTTTGGACTTTCATTGGTTCTGATAGGTTTGTCCTGAAATATGGTAGCCACAATTGCATATACTAGTCTACATTCATATGAGGTGTGGTTGATAAAAGAATTGTCTGATGGAGCTTCCAATGAAGGGAATCCCTTCACCAATGTACATTAGCACCTGCTTGTAACTTGGAGTCTTAGACACTTACTTGGGGCACAGAGGTGATAAGTGACTTGCCCAGAGTCACATGGCCAGCATGTGTGAAAAGTGGGACTTGAAGCCAAGTCTTTCCTGAGTTTTCCATCTTGTTTCCTTTGTGGTTAAAAAAAAGAATACAATAAATCATTTCAACAATCATTTATTAAATACCTATCATATGAAATCTGGCCTCAGACACTTGACACTAGCTGTCATTTACATTAGGCAAGTCATTTAACCCCAATTTCCTCACCAAAAAAAAAATTACCTATTATATGAAAGGTAATGAGAATACAAAAACAAAGGAAAACTCCCTGTCTTCAAGGAGTTTACATTCTACTTCCAATACTACTTCTCCTTAGTAAATGAGGCTAAATTTAAGCCTTTCTCTAATAGTTGACATTCAGTAGGTGACTCAGTCTCAGTCTGCATTTTGAATACAGTATGGGGGGAAAAAGACCTTCACTTTCAAAGCAGCTAGCATTAGAGGAAGAATTGGCTTCTCATTCAGAGTTAAGAGACTATTATGACCTCCCATGTTACTTCTGGTTCATTTATAATCAGCTTTTTCATTATCTTGCAGTGAAGCCAGCCCAGAATCACATTAATTGCCTGTAACTACAGTCGGGTGGTTCATTTATTCTATTAATTTGGAGTATCCAAAACGGTTTAACCTTTGTTTTTGTTTAAAATGCTTTTCTTTGGCTTTGTAACCTCTGTTGTAGCTGGACCTAAATAGCCACACACACACACACACACACACACACACACACACACTCCACACACACACACACACACACACACACCCCCCCAAGTGGATGGAATAGTCCATGTAATTTGAGAGGTGCCTCTAAGGATCTTCCTTCTCAGGTATACTCTCTACCGATCAGGTGTCCAAAATTCCACCCAGCCTTCTTATAGAGTAAGCATTACTTTGCTCCAAGCATCTTTGTTGGACAGGTGACCCTTCCAAAAGGTAGTACCTTAAAAAGTACTGACTGAACCCTAAGTCAGGAAACCAAGGTTCTAGATTTGGCTCAGCTGTCAAGTAACAGCATGACCCTGGGCAAATCATTTAACTTCTCTGACCTTTGGATTCCTCATTGATGAAATGGGAACAATATACCTTTCTCACCTTTCCCATATATGCTGTTGAAGTTCAAATGAGATAGTGTATGTGAAAGTCCTTTGAAAATTGTAAAGTATTATATAGATGTAAGGTAATAATAATAATGATAAGAAGTCTTTTCTTTCCTAAAAAGAAAGATCTTGGGGCCACATGGGAATCCAAAGGGGATGTAATTGCAGAGGGTAAAAGAATTCTTAAAGGATGTTGGGAGGAAAATCATAGATTCCCTGTACCAGAACATATCCACACACAAAAATAACTCAATTAAATGAAAATATATAAGCCCCTCCCCATGTGTAAGAGGCAGTGTGGTACAGTGGCTAGAGAGCTAGCTAGCCATGGAGCCAGAAAGACCCAAAGTTGGTTCAGGTCCCAACCCTGACACATACTGGCTGTGTGACCTTGGGCATCTTAAACTCTCAGTACCCCTAGACAACTGTTTAAAGCTGTAAGATACCAAACAGTTGCATTGGTAAGAGAAATTTTCTTACCATGAGCTACCTACCACCAATGAAATCACAGGTCTAGACCCCAAAAAATTATAAAGTGAAAGGCAGTGTGGTCCAGTGGATAGATTCTGGAAGACCTAATTTCAAGTCTTACCTGGGCAAGTCATTTAACTATTGAGGCCCCCAGCCAACTCTTTACTGCATCCGTAAAGGAATTTCCATGCCAGGAGTTCCCTATGCCAACAAAATCACAAATTGATAATTTTTTTTAAAGTTACAAAGTATTGTACTTGATTCTGGGGAGACGAAGAGATATAATACAGACTCTTCTTTTGAGCTTATAAAAGGTGAGGTGTGGTGAGGAATTTAACACATACACAGGGAGTATAATACAAGGTAGAACGAGTATAGGGGCAAAAGAAGGCTACAGACAAATTTGAGCAGGGAGAAAGAGGATGCTTTCAGCTTGGTAGATCAAGGAAGGCTTCCCAAAGGATATGGCACCTGAGCTAAGCTTTGGAGGAAGGGAAGGACTTTAACAACACATATACCTCATCTTGTGCTTTTCTGAACTAGGGAATCTCCATAACCTGTAGAGTAAGCATGTTTCATTGGTCTCCTCTGAGTCTCATAATGGAAAAATCTTCCCATGCATGGAAATTTCAAGCCAAGTAAATTAATTACAGCCCAAGGCCAAGGGCCCTTGCCTTGCTTGCAATGGGAGGCTGTGGTATTGGCCTAGAGGAGGCTGCATGCATTTTGGCAACAAGTGCAAAAGAAGAACCCGGGTGGTACCTCGGAGGCTAAGGAAGGATAGAGTGAGTGAGAAGAGGAGAAACAAGCTGCTACATGGTAATCTGCACTACTTAGGCCAAGCTCCCATTTCATGAGGCACAGAGAGGATTCTGGGTCTGAATAAATGGCTTATCCAGGGTGTAGGAAATACAGTAGTTTCTAATTTCATCTACAAAAAGGAAAACAAAGCATTTCAGTTGCATTGGCTGATTGCCAAAGCTACGTGGTGTTTCTTTGTTAGAATCACTATCCATCTCTTTGTTCTTTTTATGTCATTTATTGCAGCATGGAAGAAGATAGTTCAAATGTCCCACCAACTCTTTTGCAATTGGATGGTGGTGGGTAGAGGTTTGGGGGGAAGGTTTTTGTGTTTCCTTTTTAATAATGGGGCTGAGTGCAAGAAGCATTTTACATTTCCCCATCCCTTGGAAGAGAGCTAACAGGGAAAAAACCATTTCTAGAGCAGATAAGGAGGGGGGAGAAATGAAATAGAATAAGAAAAGACTGTGAAACCTTCTAGAAGAGAAATCTTAAGTATACTTTGGAGGATATGAGAAGGATAAAGTAAATTGGAAAGTAAGAAACATTAAGGTCATCAGATCTTCTTGGGGGGAAAAAAAGTCACATATTAATGGCTTGGCCAGAAAGGGAAAGTATTAGATATTCATAGGAAAATAGGATCACAGATTTAGAGCTAAAGGGGATTTTTGAGGCCATAACTTGATTTATAGATAAGAAAACTAGGCTGAGAAAGTTTAAATGACTTGTTCAGGAGGGAAGAGAAAAGCATTTATATAGTGCCTACTATGTGCCAAGCAATATGCTAAGAAGTTTTTTTTTAACCAATATTATCTCACTTGTTCCTTACCACAACCTGCAAGGTAGGTACTATGATTATCCCTATTTTACATGTAAGGAAACTGAGGCAGACAGAGTTAGGTGACTTGTCCAGGATCACACAGCTAGAAAATCCTCTGAAGAAGGATAACTTGTCCCAGGGCCCCAAATGTGGACAAGGTGCAATAACGTGCTCCATATAAGGACTTGGGGTGGGGTTCTTATCATAACTCCTACTTGTACCAACTCAGGTTCCCCCAAAGCAAAGCTGGCTAGCTGCATTTCTACCTCGGGGTTCTAAGGGTGCCTCTAAAGGTTTGGGGTATCCCTAAAGCTATTGACTCATATCTCTGCTCTAGTGTTTCCCCAGTATCTCCTCAATATCATCTGACCAGAGCCAGTTAGTAACTCCTCAATTTTACATTGATTAACGCCTACAATAATTTAGCCAATTAACATTGATTAACTTTTACAAAAGGGATATTGGCAGAGAAAATACAGCAGGAGTAGAAATACAAAAACATGGGGACACATTCCTCCCTCCATCTTTTCAGTTTCTCCTGATTTCCCACCAGGCCTCACTCCTCCGGACTCCATCATGCCCATGTGCTGGGCACCCCTCACCCATTTTTAGCTTCTCTTTGTATGTCATCTTCCTCCATTAGATTGTGAGCTCCTTGGAGACAGGGTCTGTCTTCTTTTCCATTTCTTTGTTTCCCCAGTACTTACATAGTCCCTACCACATAGTAGGCACTTAATAAATGTATGTTGATTGATTGACTAGGGAGAGAAGACTCCTGCCCCACCCACCCCACCAAGTTCTCTTTTGAATGTAGCATATATGATGGACAAAGTCACTCCCTTACTTGCTTACAGCATCTCTCATGCCAAAGTGATTCACTGCCGCATAGGGTGAAGAAAGTCTCTCCCAAGTGCTGTACTGGTGCCTCATTGAGCTTGACTACTGAGAAATGCTGGTGTAGATGCCAATTCATAGATATTTTGAGATCTCACAAGGTCATACACGGCCTACTCTGTTCCATATCTAGAACTCCTTCACCAATAGCATTCAAGAACAAGAAAGAGAAACTACAAAGAAACAGAAGAGGCACCACATTCCCAGCCACCCATGAGGAGATCAGCAGCCAGTAGCAGGTGGTCACCACGCCATTGCTACTGCCTCTCTCCCCACCCAGAAGCTTACAACAGTCCTTGTCTCCATCATTGCTAGAAAAGAGAGCAAGGCTAAATTACTGGAGACCTTTGTACTCACACTCTCTTCTGGCTCAGCAGCCAACCAAAAAAGCCTTCCTTTGACACGTGGTAAGAAGACAGAAAAAGGTTGTGGGATACTTGTGCCTGCTCTGAAGTCCACATGGGGCATTGACTCAAGCAGAACACGCCACAAATGCTCACAGGCTTTCACTGGCTAGTCCCACATTACAAACAATACCTGCTACTTGGGAGTCAGATGGGGAAAAGGACTCTGGGGCAGCTAGTAGTGAACAAAGAAATACTAGAAATTAGATATTTTGTGTACAAAGGCAGGCTTTTTGACTCTTGGTGTATTAAAAAATAGAGAAATGGAAAGAACCTCTTTGTATGCTATGTTAATAGTAATCTAGACATCTGGGGACAGAAATAGATCAAAGCTCAAGAGATTTATCAAAGAAACCCAAGCAGAGTAGAATTTCAGTAATGGAAATAAAGTGAATAGTCTTTTTTCTCCTTAAAAAAAAATTTTAATTGATTGCTTTTATTTTAACATCACCTTCACTTCCAAATATGTCTCTTCTCTCTCCTCCCCAGTAAGCCATTCCTTGTAACAAAAATTCTAAAAGAGAAGGAGAAAAAAAATCAACAAAGCCAACCAACATATCACATGTATTGATCAATATTGTCGTTGTTCAGTTGTTTTCAGTCATGTCTGACTCTTTATGACCTCATTTAGGGTTTTCTTGGCAAAGTTACTGGAGTAGTTTGCCATATCCTCCTTCAGCTCATTTGCCAGTTGAGAAAACTGAGACAAACAGGGGTAAGTGACTTGCCCAGGGTCACACAGCTAGTAAATGTCTGAGGCCAGATTTGAACTCAGGAAGATGAGTCTTCCTGAATCCAGGGCTGGCACTCTATCCACTTCACCACCTAGCTGCCCCTATTGGTCAGTATAGGCAAAACAAAATACATCCCTTACAAGAGGGATAAAGAAATATGAAACCTTCAAGAATTAAATGCTGATGGTATAGTCATGTTTGATTAAATTAAGAGGAAACAAGAAAGTTGTCTAAAGAGTTTGGTTCTGAGCTCCTGGCCCACGTCGCCAATTGCCTATTGGACATCTCCAACTTAATATCTTTTTGGTTATGTCAAATGCAAACATTCCAGAACGGGGTACGACCTTTGCAACCCATCTCTCCTCTCAACTTCTCTTTTTTTGATGATGGTATCACCCTCCTTTCAAGTCACTGTGTCCTCAGGGTCAGCCTTTTCTCATCAGCCAATCAGTTGACAAGACCTGCTGATTCCACCTCCATCACCTGCCTCTCATGCCTTCTCTTCATTCGTACAGCTACCATCCTAGTTCAGGTCTTCATCACCTCTTGCCTGGATTATTGCAATAGTTCTTTAATTGGATTCCTGGCTCCTAGTTTCTTCCTTCTCCATTCACATAGCTGCCAAAACAATCTTTCTTAAGCCCAGTTTGAATCCTTTTATTCAATTCTCAAGAACCTTCAAATACTTTCTGTTGCCTCTAAGATAAAATACAAACCCCTCAGAGTTTGGCATCTCGAGCCCTTCACAGTATGGCTCCAGCTCACTTTTCCAGGTTTTTTTTTCCAATTACTCCTTTTCAAATATTCCTATTCAAATACCCAAAAACTTCCTTTTAATTAAATGCCCCAAAGTTCAATGGGCTGCCTCATAGAGTAGCAAGTTCCCTGTGACTGTTCTGATCCATAGAATGAGGCTAGATGTCTCATTGTTAGGTGATGTGGTAGATGGGGTTTATGGATGACCTCTGAGGCTCCTCCTAACCCTGTCAATAATTCTATGAGGGTCTACAAAATATAAAGTCATATATAGTAGTCTATCTTTCATGTTTAGAGCCTAGTCCAGTGCCTGGCACATAGCAGGTGCTTAATTTTTTTAAAATGTGCTGATTGGGGCGACTAGGTGGTGCGATGAATAGAGCGCAGACCCTGGAATGAGAAGGCCCTGAGTTCAAATTTGACATCAGACACTTACTAGCTGTATCACCCTGAGCAAGTCACTGAACCCTCAATTGCCTCCAAAAAGTAAAAGTGTGCTAATTGATCGACACTTAAGCCTTCTTCTTCTTCTTCTTCTTTTTAAGTTTCATTGATGAGTTTTGTTTTTACATTACAAACATTTACAGATTATCCCCACTCGGTGAGAGGTCTCTTGAAGCAAAAGTAGAACAGTTAAGTAAAGCTGATGATCGTGACCTCATCTGAAAGTGCACACAACATTTCACATATGTAGCATCCCCTCCCACCACTCTTTTTTTAATTAACAGAAATCTATATTGTCTCCCTCTTACCCATCACCTTATTGGAAAAGAAAGACAAAGAAAAGCAACTTTCTTGTAAAAATATGCATAACCAAGCAAAACAAATTCCCTAAATGGCTATAGGATATGAAAATATATGTCTCATTCTGCACTTTTTTGTCTCTTAAAGGAACAAAACAGCATTCGTTGGAAAGAGAAAAATATTGTTTGGTGGTACAGAAATTTAAGTCTGGAACTCTGTATTCAGGGCTGGTCTCACAAGTATACAAAGAAGGCAGGCACCTGAATAACATATTTGAAGAGTACCAGTGGCCCTGCCCTAAAATATCTCCCACATACATTTCATAATCCCTGGCATTCACTCTTAGAGGTTCATTCTTTTCTACCTTTTGTCTTCCAGAGGACCCTCTCAAAAATTCATCAGAGTGAATGTAAATAGCAATTGTTTCTGTTCTGGCCAGAAACTCTGAGGGTCTTTCCCTCCAAGATTCATTCTTTTGTGGAAGCAAACTAGTCCATCTTTGCCTTAATTCTTACCTAGCCTCTAACTACTGAATGGGTGTTGCCTCAGACAAACTGGGACCAGGAAAGACCTTAGCTTAAAAAGGCTCAAGTCTCCTGCTACATCCAGGGCCATCACCAGTGGTCCTGACCTATATCTTGACACTGGACTCAGATAACTCTAGAGGAAAGAGTGAGACTGATGGAAGACTTTACACCATCCTACCTCACTTAAATCCAATCTACTTGCAAGTCAAGACATAACCCTCATGATGTCATTGGTCCTCTTTGAGAATGAAGGACAAACAACAACAAAAACAATAAAAAAATTCAAGTACCCCCTTTTCCCAGTAATACCATTTGTCTTTTTCAGTTACCACCATAAGAGATCAGTTGACAGTCAGCTGGGAACATATTATCAAAGCAATGGAATATAGGATGAGCGTGGGAAGACCCCAAACAGAAGGGGAAAGAAAGCTGAAAGAACCCCAAGATAAGTTTCACCTACCTTATATTTCTGCTCAGGACTGGTTCTGCCTATATTTAATGTATTTAAATGATTTTTAATTAATTACTGCAATAATACATTCTGTGTATGTTTTGAAAGTTTTCTTATTACTTTCAACACAATGCTCGCAACAACAACCCATTAGCCAACAATAAAATCAAACATCAAATGTCCACCAAAACTCCAAACTTTGAAAGATGTATATCCTTTTTTTTTCTCGTTTGGGCCCCCAGTACCTATGGAACTGCATTATCTGTTCATTTATTTTTAAACATTCTAATTTTTTTAATTTTGAGTCCCAAATTCTCTCTCTCCCTCTTACTCCTCTGCCACCCATTGAGAAGGGAAGCAATATGATACCTATTATACATGTGAAGTTATGCAAAACATATTTCCACATTAGCCAGAAACATGTATATCTTAATCAAAGAGAGAAAAGATAAAATGGAACTGGGATAACTTCTGAGCTCACTTTGCATCCTTTCACATGTTCCTATATTTCCTTGGATGTTCCATATTTGTCATGCTACTCTATCACATACATGAATGGAACACAGTTTATTCAACCATTTTCCAACCATTGGACATACAAGGCATTTCCAGTTTGTTTTTACCGCAAATAAAGTAGCTACAAATACTTTTGATACACATAGGCCTTTTGCTCTTTTTCATGACACATTTCGAATTAATCCAGAATCAAAGGTCATCTATTCTGTGATTCTTGTGGGATACTGCCAAATTACCCTCTAAACAAGCTTGTCCCAACTGCATCGGGCACTATATTACAGATATTGTATTATATCATTGCACTGTAGCAGCAACAATACCTGTAACATAGTCCCATAATATAGTGCCTGATGTGACTAAGTTGCTTGGTGAATTGAATCCAAGATTTGGAGTTATTGAAGACCTGAGTTCAAATCCTGCCTAAGACACATCTGTTACCTAAGTGACATGGGAAACATTAAATTCTTCTCACCATCCTCCTTCAGAAACTTTAGGAATACACAAATGCCCCCGGGTACAAACAGACATTCAGTTTCCAGTGACCAGAGACAAAATAGAAGAATTTCTTTGCCTTTGTTTGCTACCTTGAAGATTCATGTATGAGTTTTTGTCACTCTCCCCTCTGCATTTTGGGGCTGGTAATGACAGGAAAAGAATCCCTAGGGCCAGCCTTGGAATTACTGGGGGTATACAGACCCTTCTCTCCTGTGTCAAAGAAGGAAGAATAAGGATGAAGTACCTGGGATTATGGGTTCGTAGATTTAGAGCAGGGAGAGACCCAAGAAGTCATTGAGGTCTTAATTTACAGGTGAGAACACTGCATGGGGGAGGTTCAGGGACATGTACATGCAAGGTCATACAGGTAGTACTCAGGGCTGGGACACACTGGTGTTGAGAGAGTGGTCAGAGAACCAGACTGTTTGAAGACTTTCTCTGTTTCCTTCCCTGATACAGCAGAGAATATCTATGTTCCTTTATGTGTCAATATAGATTTATTTTTATGTCTTCTATTTAAATTTATGGAGGAAGGAAAAAACCACTATGCAAATTACAAAATGATGATAACAGACCAAGAAGCACATGACCGACTAGAAAGAAAGGGATGGTTTCCCAAAAGTAATGGAATTTTCTACTTCAAAGTGCTTTTTAAATGATGCACTAAAACTCCTTTGAGAGTAAGAAGGGAAGAAACCTCAAGGCCAGGTGACTGAGAAACTCAGGACCCACAAGTCTAAGTGATGGGTTGCTGGGGTCACTATGGGGATAGCTCTGTGGGGGAGTCAGATTGGAGTCCAGGGGATTCTGGGTTCTCCCTTCTGTCCTTGCACATCATTTTGCCCTCCAGAACTAATGTTTTGTCTTTCAAGAACTCAAGGTTAATTACCATTGGGACTTTTACTACAGAAGTAAACATTGAATACTGGGTGAATATGTATGTATGTGTGTGTGTGTGTGTGTGTGTGTGTGTGTGTGTGTGATGTGCCTTCTCATTGCAACAAATGACAGTGCTTAACCACAGAGAGGTAATATGGTGATAGGTGGATGGATGCATAATAATAGTTATATAGCCCTTCAAGGTTTACCAAGCACTTCATGCATATTATCTCACTTCATCCTCATAACAATTCTGTGAGGGAGGTGCTATTATCCTGCTTTTACAAATGAGAAACCTGAGGCTGAGAGGATGTCTCCGGTTTAGGGATATCAGAAAACCTGGGATTTACCTGGCTAATCCAGAATCTTAGAGTTCTTTCCAATTCTGCAGTGACCTTGGCTCCAATAAGGAATGCATGACAATCCTTACAGAATTTATTTTGAAGAGGTTTGCTGTCTGCAGTGTGCTTCATTCATTGAATGCAGCCTTTTGACTGAGTCCAAGTTTTACAGAACAAATCCTTTTATTAAGGGGATTTGTTTTGTGACGTTTGGATTGAGTCAAAGGGCCACACTTGAGGACCTAGAAGGCCACATGTGGCCTCAAGGCCATAGGTTCCCCACTCCTAGACTAGATGTCCTTTCTACCTCTGCCTTTCTTCACAAGTTTTCCTGCACCTAAAATGCCCTCATCCCATGTCAACCTAGTAAAATTTTTTCCATCCTTCAAGACCCAATTTAAATGCTATCCTTTCCCTGAAGGCTTCTCTGATCCCCACACGCACAGTTAGAAACTATTTTTCCTTCTTCAGACCTTGCATAGCATTTTGTCTGTGCTTCTTTCATACTGATAATATTGCATCTCATAGTGGTTATTTGCTATTAAATTTAAAATTAATTTTGAATCTTGGAGGCTTCATTGGATCTTTCCACATCATCAATATCCAAGCCAATCCAATCAAGTAAACATTTATTAAGCACCCACCATGTGCCAGAAACTGTGCTGAGTACTGGGGATACAATTAATTTTTTTTTAAAAGACAGTCTCTGCCCTCAAGGAGCTTACAATTTAATAGTGGGAGAGGAAACAACAACCAAAAGGAGTCAGGAAGGGGACATCTTGTTCTGCGGAGTTAAAACCAGGAAGAACAGAAGAGTAGAATGAGTCAAAAAGTCCAGTTTCTGCCCTCTATACAGGCAGACATTGGAATCAGTTTAGTGCTCCCTCCTCCAACACTCCCATCAGAGAGGAGAAGAGTCTGAGGGAGGTGGCATCAGTCAAAGCTTGAGTTTGCAGCATGGTGATGAAATTAGAGGTGATGAGTTTAACCTAGGAGGGGCATTGTGTGGAGCTGAAACCAGGCAGGACAGCAGCAGATGCAGAGTGGAGAATCTGAATAACCCTTTGCTTTGCTCCAGAGTTGAAAGCCACTCCTTGCTGAGATGGTGTGTACCAGATGTGCTGAGCTGGGGCTAGGTTATCTGAAGCTGGAACTGGCAAAGCTACAGCATCCTTTCATGTGTTGTGAACTCCATGAGAATGGGAACTGTCTTATTTATCTCTGATAATCCCTTCCCCCTCTCCCCAAAGCCTAGCACAGAGCTCTGCATTAATAAATATTAAATAATATAGAACTCGGTTCTCTCCTTCCCACCTGCCCCCAATAGTCCAGAGCAAATCTAAACCAAAGATTGTCTACCTCCCACCATCTGTGAAAGTGAAAACCCTTGTTTGGCAACTGCTTTAGGGCAACAGGGAATAAAGAAAAGAATTCAGAATTTGGAATCTGGAGACTGGTTCAAATCTTACCTTTATGCCCTTGAACAAGTGATTGACCTTTCTGAACCTCATTTATCAAATGAATACTTCTAAAATAGTTTATTTTTTTATTTTTTTGAGCAAAAAGTATTTTAAAATGAATTTGTCTCCACACACTGAGCAAATTAAAACAACAACAAATTCCTTACTACATGACTGCATAGCCATCTCCTCTCTATAAGACCCAAGCAATGAGTCTCATCTGCTTTGTTTTGGACGCCTTGTTTCTGCTTACTTTGATCAAAGTTCTAAAGTCTTTCTAAGTTGTTTTTCTCTATAATGTTGTTATCATTGCATCAATTCTCCTAGTTCTGCTCACTTTACTCCACATCAGTTCATAAGTTTTTTTAAATTTCCTCTGAAATTAACCATTTCATCATGTCCTATGGCATAATAATATTCCATGAAATTTATATGCTACAATTCTTTTAGCCATTCTCCAACAGGAGGCTATCTCAGTTTCCAATTTTTGGCTAACATGAAAATAACTACTATAAATATTTCTGTAATACAGACTTCTTGTGATCTGAGCAGGCTCTTAACTTGGTGTCCATGAAATTTTTCTAAATTTTGATATCTTTCAGTAGAATTGGTTTCCTTTGTAATCCTATATATTTTATTTTATGCATCTTAAAATATTATTCTAAAGAGTCAATAGGTTTCATCAGATTGTCAAAGGGGTCAAGGACACAAAAAAAGGTTAAGAACCCCCCCCAAACAAGAGGATCCCTAAGACCCTCTTGAGTTCTAAATCTATAATCATTCCCAGAATTGCATCTGGACCATTTGAGTGAAACCATACTGACCAAAGCATTCACAACAGTGTCTTGCCTCTCCAGCTCCATGCATACAATATGCCTCACCATTCCTTGTAAAGAGTAACCCCAAGTTAGGTTTAGGCAGCACTTTTCCCAACTGTTGACTGACAAAGCCTTCAGGAAATTCAGAGGGGAGCTCTGCAGCCATAGCTATACTCAAGCCTGAGAGGCCCAAATTATGAACATTTGAAAGAAAAGAAAGCAATCAGCCCCACCATCTTTGGCAAGGCATACCAGGAAATAGTTGGAAACCTGCTAGCATGCTTTTTGCTCTCCCCTGTTTCTTGTACTTAGGTTGACCTCTGCTGGGTAAACGCTGAATCACAGTGGATTTTATTGACGCTAATGTGATTTTTTTTTTTATAGTTTCTAACTATTAGGAGTGTTAATATGTGGTATGGAAAATTTAGTTTGCTTTATCAGGAGAAATGAAAGAACATGTTGTGGTGAGAGCATAATGATGGCTTTTTTAGTTATCTTATTGAGGAGGGCAGTTTTTAGACACATTGGGTAGGACTGGTTTTGCCACTTACTGCCTATGTGACCCCAGGCAAATCACAACCTCCCTGGGCCTCAGTGTCTTCATATTTAACATGAGGGGATTGGAAAACAACTTTGAAAGACTTTAGAACTCTGATCAATGCAGTGAAAAATCACAAGTCCAGAGTACTGAAGATGAAACATAGCACCTGCCTAAGGGGTCCATGACACAAAAAGATTAAGAATCCTGAAACTACAGATATCTAAAGTCCCTTTCAGTTCTAAATTTATGATGGACTGTGATGATTGACTTAAAAAGGTGATGGATTTAAAATGAAGAATGAAACATAACATTTTTAGACATGGCCAACATGGGAATATGTTTTGCTGAGTTATGCACACTTATTACTAGTTTTTTCTTTCTTTTTTATTGCTAAATTGGGGAGACAGTGGGAGAAAAAAAAATAATAAATGCTTGTGGAGATTAATTAATTACTTAATTGAAAATGAGTGAGTTGAGCTGGATGATCTCAAAAGTCCCTTCCAAATCTGAGTCTGTGAATTTAAAACCATGAGAAAATTGGGGCACTGGAAATAACCCTGAATCTGGGGTGAGAGGACCTGAATCTAGTTCTGCTACCTGCTACCTTTGCAGTCTGGAGGAAGCCACAAGCTCTCTGTGGATCAATTTTTTTCACCAACAAAATGAGATGGCTTTTGAGGTCCATTCCAGCTTGATCAACTCAACAAGCACTACTATGTTCTAAGCACTAGCTATATAAAGAGAAGCAAAAACTCTGTACCTTCAAGGAATTTATGTTCGACTGGGAGAAAATAACACTCATACACAGTAAATAAAAATACTTTAAAAGTAAACACAACCAATTTTGAAGGGTCAGGGAAACGCACTAATAACTAGGAGGGCCAGGGAGATGATGGAGAAGAGGGGGAGCATTTTAGGCTCATGATCCTTGAATCTATATTATCTCCATATATATAGTATAAAAATAGCTAAACAGAAAGGCAAGAAAAATTTGAATTCAATGTGTTCCAGGGTTGGATGACCTCCAAAGGTCAGAAGGGACAGATTGAGCACAGTGTTGAATTTTTGATCAAGAAAACCTGAGTTTGAATTCTGACTCAATGGGGTAGAATCTAGGCTGACCTGTACCCAATATATAGGCTGTCCTTTTCCCTCCAAATATAGAATGATTATACTTTTATGTGCTTGTTATATTAAAGGCTTATACATGATCTGGGACAACCTACACATATACCACATTCAAGCTCTATTCTGAGATTTCACAGTAAACTACAGTACCCATTTGGGCTTCTCTACCATATCCCAGTAAATTCATTATTGGGAAATCCCATCATCTTGCAAGATCTAGTCAGCCTTGTTACTCATACCTCATCAATACCCCCTTGCCCCTGTGATTAGAGAGTGGAGCTATCAACCTCTCCATTTAGGGAGAACAGAACTGACATTTCCTCATTTCCCACCCAGCAACACTCATTTTGGACTTTTCTTTGAATTTTCTGGAAGCACTTAATTTTGGACTTTTTTTGACTTCTCCATCAAGCCCTTGTACCTGGTGATTTCTTCTCCTCCCCCTCTTTTCTTTTGTGTGTCATCTTCCCACCCCTCCTACTCCCCCCCCCATACACACACCCTTCAGAGCAGCTAGATGGTGCAGTAGATAGAGCACCGGCCTTGGAGTCAGGAAGATCTGAGTTCAGATTTGGCCTAAGATACTTACTGGCTTTGTGACCCTGGGCAAGTCACTTAACCCTATTTACCTCAGTTTCCTCATCTATAAAATGGGCTGGAGAAAGAAATGGCAAACCACTCCAGTATCTTTGCCAAGAAAACTCCATGGACTAAAGTCCATGGGGTCCATGGGGTATTTGTATATATCTATGTACATACATGTATTATGTATGTGCATATGCATATATATACACACATACACATAAATACATATATAATGAGGGAGTTGGGTACATAGAGTTGGGTACAACTGAACAAGTGAACAGCAACAATTTCCCTCCTTAACTGTAAGATCTTTGAGGAAAGGAACTGTCTCCCAGTCCTTGAAAGGCATAGTGCCTCCTGGCATATAGGAGGTGCTTAATAAATGTTTATTGACTGACTAATTAGATAGGGGCATAATGAGCCAAACAAAGTTATGAGTTTTAGCAGAGCCCCTGAACTCAGACTTCATCCAGGTAAGCGAAGTATAGACCACAGTTTACAGAGGAAATAACTTCGTGATGAGATCAACTATACATTAAAGTGCTGAATTATTCATCTTAGCCAAACAAACGGTTTTGCACAGAACTACCAAAGGCAGCCAATTTTCTTCAGTTAGATTGGGCAGAGAGACCTTTAGTGCCCAAGTGAGAGTAATGTATTTGATCAGTTATCATCTTACTCAACCCAGTATACATATACAACCTAAAGAAAAGGCTAGTGAGAGTGAATTGAGATGAAGTTCAGTGTATGAGTGTATAATCTGTTGAATACTTGAGATTTTCAGATGGAAAATTCAGGATTAGATTTCAGTCCATCAAAGCTGGACTTTGTATTGGAGGACTCACAGGGCTGAGATAGGAGAACCTTCCAATGTCAATTAAAATGTTTCTAAACATTGTAGAAAATACCCTAGTGCTATATAGAACTGGGAAACCAGCCCAGGCCTTTATTTATTTACATTTTGGTTTAGTGACTGTTTTCTCCCCAAATGGAGTTTGTCTAACTCATTCCTTCCACAGAGACTGTGGAGTGTGCAGGGACGAAGTCCCATTGCTGGTGCTGATCTACCATTGGGAGAAGAAAAGAATTCTTTGAATTGTCCTTTGGGCTTTGGTCAGCCAGCAATATCTGATTCATATTTACATGGAAATAAGTGGTTTCTTCTAGCTAATCCCTTATTGCCTTTACAGGAAAAGGTCAAGTGGTATAACTCTAACCATTACATCTTGAATCTCTGTGATGAATGGTGCAAAAAACAACTAACTGCATATATATATATATATATATACACATATTTGTGTGTGATATGCATATATGTATATAGCAGTACATATATACGTGTGTATAGAACACAAGTACATACACATGTTTAATGAGAAAGACACCAATGTTCAGCAGTAAATTAGTCTTTGACCCATTTGTGTGTATTTATATATATCTATGTACATACATGTATTATGTATGTGTATATGCATATATATACACACATACACGTACATACATATATAATGAGGGAGACATAAATATCCTGGAATAGATGAGCCTTTGATTCATTTGCATATATATGAATATATACACACATGTGTTCACATATATATATATATATGTACATATATTTAATAAGAGACATAAATACCCAGGAACAAATGTGGCAAAATTTCTCGATCATATTGGCCTCATACAATATGTGGATTCTCATTATAGTAAAATTCTTAAAAATAAACCTAACCTGTTATTGAAACAACATGCATTTGCCGCTCACCATGAGCTACAATTTTTTTTTTTTTGCTACAATGAAATGCTACATAGAAGATGCCACTTTCAGATTCACAGCCATTAAGGTTCAACTACATAAATGTACTTTAAGAAATACAAACCAGTTGATAGAGCACCAGTCATGGAGTCAGGAGGACCTGAGTTCAAATCTGGCCTCAGACACATAACACTTACTAGCTGTGTGAACCTTGGCAAGTCACTTAACCTCAATTGCCTCACCAAAAAAAAAAAAAAGGAAAGAAAGAAAGAAAAGGAAAAAAAAATATAAACCAGCAAAATTGAAATAGTCCATAGGTCAAAGAGGTATTTACTTCTGTGCATGCAATCAGTCTGATGAGTAATGGATATATCCAAGGGTATGGTAGAGCCAGCTCCAACAAGCTTTGGAATGCCAATTGTTAAATGTTCAGTGTGAGCGTTTACATTTTGGAAATCAACGTTCACTACAAATCAAGGCTTCATTTATTATTTGTTGATTATCTAGACTTAAGAAAGTCCAGAGGGAAAGTTGGGGAGTTAAGTGGTGCAATGGATAGAGCACTGGGCCTGAAGTCAGAAAGACTCATCTTCCTGAATTTAAATCTGGCCTCAGATGTTTACTAACTGTGTGACCTTGGGCAAGTCACTGAACCCTGTTTGCCTCAGATACTCATCTGTAATAGGAGCTAGAGAAGGAAATGGCAAATTATGCCAGTGCCTTTGCCTAGAAAACTCCAAATGGGGTCATGAAGAGTTGGACACAACTGAGATGACTGAACAACAACAGAAAGAATGTTAGAAAGAAAGTTTAGGAGAAAATGTTAATAATGCTGATTAAACTTAGAAGTGTGCCTTGGGTACATCTTTTTTCCCCAGAGAAATGAGTATTAAACATTTACCAACATACCACTAGACATATTTTCTAATTCATTGATTCAATCATTCATCCATCCATCCCACAAAAATTTATTGTGGATCTCCTATGGGCAGAGCACTGTGTTAGGCTTTTAGGAAGGGCATATAAGACTTTGATAAGACAGTTTCTGACTTCTTCAGCCCAAGGTCTTCTAACTTCAGAGCCAGTGCCCTTTCCATTGTTCCACATGTGACCCTCATCCCCTGACATCACAAGCTACAAAGTTGGTGCCAAGTATGAGTTTAGTCTGGCCCAGAGAAACTGATTCTTAAGTTGTGGGGTTTTTTTTAAACCCACTCAGCTGCTTGGCCAGAACTCCTGGTCACCTCTATCCCTAGCTCCTTCGTGTTTCATGTAACAAGCCATGGAAGTTTATGCCACCATCCCATACCATTGCTGAGTTCAGTCATCACAAGACTCTGGAAGCTGGTGCCTCTGATCCCATAATTCTTTCCCAATTCGATGGCTAGCAAACTCTGCCCACGTCCTCCTGCTCTCCTTCTCCCTGTCATTCAAAATCTCCATCGGCTAAGGTAAAAATCTACCCCCCCACCACTCTCTCTGCATTCTCATTCCTATCCACCTTAATTCCACCTCTCTGTAGTCCTTATTTTCCCCTGCTTTCCCTGTCTATAGTGCCTGTGAGAGCTACTGATCCATTGATAACAAATTTACTTGATCTCTGACCCACTCACTTTTTAGGGTTAGGTCATTTAGTTTCCAATTAATTTTTAATCTATGCCTCAAAGGTCCTTTAGTGAATGTATATTTTATTGCATTTTGGTCAGAAAGAAAGAGTGCATTTAATATTTTTACTTTTCTGCATTTATTCATGAGTTATTTGTGCCATAATATGTGGGCAATTTTTGTAAAGGTACCTTGAATAACTAATAAATAGGTATACTTCTTTCTATTCCCATTTAATATTTTCCAGGGGTCTATCATATCTAATCTTTTTGAAAGTTTATTCATCTCTTTAACTTTCTTCTTTATTTTATGGCTAGATTTATCTAGGTCTCTCTCATTAAATATATATGTATGTGTGTACATACGTAACACACACATGTATAAATATATATGTGTATATACACACTCACACATGGTGTTCATTAAGCAATTGTCTCATGTCTTCTTCTCTAACCTCTATCCTTGCCCTCATTCTTGGGGATTTCAACATACATGCTGATGTCCCCTCAAACATTCTGGCTTCCAAATTCATCAACCTGGTCAACTTCTATAATATAATCCATACCAATGAGAGGTGATAATAGCCTGAACTATAGTGATGACCATGTGAGCCAGGGAAAAGGGTGCATTTGAGAGATGTTCTGGAAGTACAATCAATAAGATTGTCAACTGATTTAATATGGAGGGAAAATAAGGTTGAGTCAAATATGACTCCAAGGTATGTAGAATAACTAGGATGGTCATGAAACAGTAAAGTTTAGATTGTCTAACCCAAACATCTCTTTGGCATCTGCCCTATCACTGTTTCTTTAGGCCCCTGGATGACTCAAGATCATGTTCTGGCAGATTTAATCCAATTTTGAGCCACCTAAGTCTATACTATTCTAATTGGTGAATCCTCCAGCACCAACACTCACCAGCCAATATGTCTGGCAGGCCACAAACTCCAGTGTTCACTCCAATCATCTTCTTGCTATCTACTCTGCTGCTTAGTACACACTTCTTCCCACCCCAATTTTTATCTCTTGCTGTGGAGACAGTAATAAAATCAACATATCATTGTCTTTCGAAAGATCAAGTCAATTCAGGACTATTCACCAATCATGTGATTTTATAAGCCAAAATATCCTTCCCTAGCCACCATTCTTTTGTATGTGTTGTCCACCCATACTGGAATTTAAATCCTTGAAGGCAAGAACTGTCTTTCTTTTGTACTTGTATCCCCAACACTTGGCACAGTGCTTGAAACATAAGTGCTTAATAAGTGTTTCTCATTAACAATCAAATGCAAAGATGATGAGTTCTACTTTGGGCATATTGAGCTTGAAATGCTGGTAGAATATCCAGGTAGAGATGGAGATTCAGAACAGGAGTTAAAAAAAGAGATGAAGGTTAAACATGCAGCTTCAGGAGTCATCTCTTCAGAAATAACAACTGTTCCCATGGTTATAATGTTGTGATGTTGTATTATCATTATTTCTATTTATGACATTTCTTTAATAGTTTGTAAATTCCCTAAGGTCAGTGATTGTGTCTTATACATTATATCCCCAGTAATATCTAACACCATCCTATTTATCTAGTAGGTGCTCAAAGAATACTGGATTGGACATGTAATAACCTCTATCAGATCGCTTACCATCTGAGAAGGAGAAGGTGAGGGAGGGAGGAAGATATAGAATATGGAACTCAAAATTTGAAAAAAAAAAGGTGTTTAAAATGTTTTAAGATGTAATTGGGGGAAAAATAAAATGTTATTTAAAAAAAACAAAAATAAACAAAACCTGGATTGGAGGGAGGCATCTTGGTACAGGAGAAAGAGTGCCAAACTTCAAGCCAAGGAACCTGAATCTTGTTTGAATCCAAACTGCTTCTTACTACCTGTGTGATCCTGGGCATATTACTTAACCTCTCTTGTCCTGATTTTCTCATGAAGTTGGGCTAAATGACCTCTGTCATCCCTTTCACCATAACAAATCATTAAAGACAGCCCTACAGTCAGGAGGACCTGAGTTCAAACCCAGTTTCAGACACTTCACACTTACTAACTGTGTGACCCTGGGCAAATCACTTAACCCCGATTGCCTCACCAAAAAGCAAAAAAAAAAAAAAAAGTCTTGGCTTTTTATGTTCGTCGTCTCTCTGACAGGAGGTCATTGGCATTTTCATCTTTAGTCTTTTAGACTCATGGTCTATCATTGCTTTAATGAGTGTTTTAAGGTCTTTCAAAGTTGTTTTTCTCTATAATGTTGTTATCACTGTGTAAATTGTTTTCCTAATTAAGCTCATTTCACTCTGCATCGGTTCATAGAGGTCTTCTCAGTATACTCTGAAATTGTCCATTCTATCATCTTTTTTTTCTTTTTTGGGGGGGGTTAGGCAATGGGGTTAAGTGACTTGCCCAGGGTCACACAGGTAGTAAGTGTCAAATGTCTGAGCCAGATTTGAACTCAGGCCCTCCTGACTCCAAGGCGGGAGCTCTATCCACTGTGCCACCTCGCTTCACCCATTCCATCATTTCTTATGGCACAATAATACTCCCTTACATTCATGAACCACAATTTGTTTAGCTATTCCTAATGAGAGGACATCCCTTTGGTTTCCAATTTTAGGCTACTATGAAAAAAACTACTCAAAATATTTTTGTATATAGAGGTTCTTTACCTCTTTCTCTAATCTCTTTGGGTGGTATAGACCTAGTAATGGCATAGTTAGGTCAAAAGCTATGCATAGTTTAGTAACTTTGGGGGCATGATTCCAAATTGTTTTCCAGACTTGTAAGATTGTAAGAGGAAAATGTTATCACTTAGTGCATAGACAAGGCTCCAAAGAGTACTTGGCAATTTATTTTTCAATCTAGTGAATACAGTTACCTCCGGTTTTTAATATGAGATGCTAAGAGATGGACTGAGACATGTCTACCTACTTAAATAATTTCAGAAACATATGAATAGAAAACTTCTACTAGCATTTAAATGACACATTTCCTTGTCAGAAATTCCATTACTAGAGGTAGAAATAATATAGGAGACATGGAACTGCATTCCAGGATGTCAGATAAGGGGAGATTACAGGAAGGAAATATCAAATACCAACCAAAATGACAACAATGCCAGAAACATAAAACTGGAGGGCCTGAGGCAAAGAGAGAGCTTGGATTAAGAGGAAGTGTGGGGAAGGTGAAAGAGGGATATCCTGTATCCTTGCAGGGAAAGGGGGAGTCAAATCACATCAACATGCATTTATTAAGTGCCTACTATGTGCCAGGCATCATGCTAAACACTGGGGAAATAGAAAATGGTGAAAACAGTGCCTGCCCTCAAGGAGCTTATAATCTAACGGAAGAGACAATATAAAAACAACTATGTACAGATAAGATATATATAGGATGAGGGCTTACCAGACACCGTGCCAAGGCAAGGCAGACTCTAGGTACTACTCTACTCCCAGCAGCAATAACAATAATAACTACCATTCATGTTTATATGGTGTTTAATAGTTATTATCTCATTTGATTCTTACAACACTCCTGTGAGAAGGGTGCTATTATTATCCCCATTTTACAAATGAGGAAATTGAGGCTGGTCAAGCTTAAGTGACTTGTCTGGGCAGGATTTGAACTCGGGTCTTCCTGACTTCCCCTCCATTGATCTATCCACTATACCATCTAACAACAAAAGAATGAATTTCCAAACTTCTTAGGTGTGCCTAGCCTCCTAAGAATCCTGCAGACTTCCCAGTTTTCCCTGGAAAACTCTTTCAGTGGGTCATGGTCAAACTAAAGCTGTGTCTTTGAAGGTTTTCTATCTTGTATGAGCATGGTTTGTTTTTTTATAATTATATATTGAACTTAGACTTTGTCTTATTATATGATTCAGTAACTGATCAATGCGTAATTCAGTAATTAAGTTATACATAGCAGCTGCTTAATTTTTAATTGATTATAAGTTTGGTGTGGTTTGGGAGGTAAAAAGGTCCCCAGAGAAGGAGGAAGAGAAACTCCATTGAGAATAGGGACAAAATAACAATGATGATGACAACAACAGCAGAAACTTTCAACTAAAAGATCTGAAAACCTGGCAAGGACTGAAATCGACATTTCTTCATCACACAGGCTTACATAAGAAAGTCTTGTTTCAAGAAGCAGGACAGGACAGAAAACATGGCCCACCGTGAGAGTTCGAGAACAAAGGCAGTGACAGCAGTGAGCAGCTGTTGAAAATGAACCCACTAAATGGATGAAAAGACCAAGATGACAGGCAGGAAGACTCACAGGGAAAAAGCTGGCAGCAAAACTTCTTTGAGCACGTTGCATTGAAAGACTACTGTTCAATGCGTTCTCATTCTGACAAACAAAAAAAGGCCAAATGCAAGGCAGATCTGTTTGCCTTGGTATCAGCATGGTAGAAATATAATAATAGTAGCTAGCATTAATATAGTGCTTTAAGGTTGCAAAACACTTTACAAATGTGTCATTTGATCCTCACAACAACCCTGGGAGGTAGGTGCTATTATTATCCCCATTTTGCAGATGGGGAAAGTGAGGTTGCAGTTAAATGACTTGCTCAGGGTCATATAGCTAGAAAGTGAGGCAGAATTTGAACTCAGGTTTTCTTTACTGCAAGTCCAGCACTCTTACCTACTGTACCACCTAGTTGCCTGGGTTGGTACCTGGGGCTGTCCCCGGGGCACGATTTTCACATGTGTCATTATGCACTATAGGGAACCACATCATTGCCAGGGTCCCTGGATTTCTGAGGCTGAATGCTACAGGGAGGGTCAGGAGAATTCCATTCCACCCACCATGCAACACCTCATTTGAGCATCCAAAAAAATGTGAGAAATCACCATGAGCTAAAGGAATATTAGGGGACTGGTTCTTTTTCTCTTAAGACAGAAGTTTGGGATTATTCTCCTAAACCTTAGTAGTAAATTAACTAAAACAATTGAAAGATAATGCCTTTTCTTTCTTTCTTTCTTTCTTTCTTTCTTTCTTTCTTTCTTTCTTTCTTTCTTTTTTTTTTTTTTTTTTTTTGATTCCCAAACTTCACATCTTGCTTCATTGGGACTTCATTATCTTTTGGAAGATGAGAAGCATACCTTCCAGGAATGAGGAGGTGATGGGTCCCACTGTATCCTGCCCTGGTCACACCACAACTGGAGTATCATGTTCAGTTCTCAGCATTCTATTTTGGAAAGGACATGGATAATCTGAAGTGTATCCGGAGGAAGGAAACCAGGCTAGTGAAGAGCGTGGAGTTTCCATTATGTCAGTATAATGCTGGCACACTGATCCTCATTGCCTGAAGGCCAGGCAGGTTACATATCACTCCTCCCTCAGGGTACTGTGGTAATCTCAAGGAGGATTAGTGTATCTAGCCTTTCCAAAAATGGCTCCAGCTCCCATTAATGGTGTTCAATTGTAACAATGTATTCCTTATACCCCAGTTCCGTTTAATCACTAACAATCAGACTAGCTTTTACCAAACAAAATTACTTCAAAAAGTGTAATCACAAATATGCAAACTTATTTCCCCAGTATAGGGATTTAATCTTCTGTGTCCGTTTCTGAAGAGGGGAAGAGGATTAGGTTCATAGCTTAACTTAGTTCTTATTCAGCATACAATCCCATTTCAAGGCCAAAAACCCCTAAGGCTGGAGCTCCTCCAGGCTGCCCTGAGAAGCTAACTGGCTGCAACATCCCGCTAGAAACCTGTCTCCAGGGTCTCCATGGCCCAAATTCCCAGGTCACTGGGGAATCGCTGCCAGCTCCTGAAATTGAGGACAAACCACACAGATCAGAGACCCTAAACCCATTTCTTGGAAATGGGGTGAAAGAGATAGAGTGGGAGAAGGTATTCCCCTCTCCTGGTTCAGTTTGTGGCACCTACTCTATGGGTGAATTGTGATCTTCACCCTCTGGAAACAGCAGGTGCAAGAAAGAGCCTAAAGGAAAAAAAGAACAGGAAAAAGAAAGAGAAAGAAAGAAAGAAAGAAAGAAAGAAAGAAAGAAAGAAAGAAAGAAAGAAAGAAAGAAAGAAAGAAAGAAAGAAAGAAA